>NC_067113.1:48120571-48428219 GCF_021347895.1 Acanthochromis polyacanthus
TGTGCTATGACTTTTCTAAGAGATTCGTCATTTTTTCGCAGAATTATTCGCAAAAAACTGCGAAAAAAGTCCCATAGAAATGAATGGGGAGTGAAAAAAATCGGCTCAAAAAATCCACTTTTTTCCAAACGCCACTGCTTCGCCATACGTTCACCTAGAAACTTCATTTAACCATCAAAACGCAGTGATTTTTCTTGTCTCCGCAGGGAATGTATTTTATGTCAGGCTGAGATTTACAGTTTTTGATCAGTGAGTCCTCAAAAAAGTGAAAATTCTCAAAATCTGCTCTGGTTAGAGTGCGGCATGTCAGTTGGTAGAGTGGAGGAGAGGAGAAAAATCCGCCTGAAAATTTCCCGATCGCATCGCCCTCACGACCAAACGATAAAGTTAGGGAATGAAATTTGGTCAGATTGTAACAATTTTCCTGGGATTCAAATGAATCCAAGTTTGAAGACCTAGCTCTTTCTGAAGTGAAATGGCAGGCAGCAGTTTAGACCAAAGTCGCACCGTTCTCTCCATAGAACCAATGTAAACTGAATCATCTGCCTCATGGAGGGACAGTGTTTTTTAAATCGCTGTAACTCGGTCATTTCTCTCAATATTTGGAAAATAATCATATTATGGAATAGCCACAGCCTTCCTCTCGCTCACGGTCATTTTCGGTTTTCAGCTAGCATTCACGGTTAGCCCACAATTAGCGCCAGAACGAGACGTTGCGCGCTGCTGCTGAGAAGCACTTTTCTGCTGTCTGTGGCAGGCACCGTTGCTATGGGGCCCATAGCAACCGCCCTTACACACGCGCAGGCATGGTCCACGCACACACACAGACTCATTGGTGTGCCACACCCACCTTCACACCCAATACCTCCACAGGAGCTGCATTTCAGCCTGAAAATCAGTTCAACCTCTCAGCTTCACACAGCCTTTAGAGCAGGGGTGTCAAACTCAGTTCCAACACACCTGATTCAAATGATCAGGCTTCTGCTGAGCTTGATGATCATTTGAATCAGGTGTGTTGGAAGAAAGAATGAAGGTTGAAATGAATGAATGAATAAAAGAAAGTATAAAGGCTTCACAAATCAGAGACTATGTTTTTATGAATCTACAGGCTCTGTAGAATAATTCAGTCCAGATTTGAAGAGTCTAAGTGCAGAAGTTCTCGACCTGGACCTGGTCTAATGTGGTCTGGATGAGAAAAAAACAGTAAAATGTGCATTTATCACATTTTCACAAATAGAATAAAGGTTTCACTAATCAGAGACTATGTTTTTATGAATCTACAGGCACTGTAGAATACTTCAGTCCAGATTTGAAGAGTCTAAGTGTAGCGGTTCTCGACCTGGACCTGGTCTAATGTGGTCTGGATGACAAAAAAAACAGTAAAATGTGCATAAATTGCTTTTTTGAAAATAGAATAAAAGTTTCACAAATCAGAGACTATGTTTTTATGAATCTACAGGCTCTTTAGAATAATTCAGTCCAGATTTGAAGAGTCTAAGTGTAGCGGTTCTCGACCTGGACCTGGTCTAATGTGGTCTGGATGAGGAAAAAAAACAGTAAAATGTGCATTTATCACATTTTCACAAATACAATAAAAGTTTCACAAATCAGAGACGATGTTTTTATGAATCTACAGGCTCTGTAGAATAATTCAGTCCAGATTTGAAGAGTCTAAGTGTGGTGGTTCTCGACCTGGACCTGGTCTAATGTGGTCTGGATGACAAAAAAACAGTAAAATGTGCCTAAATTGCTTTTTCACAAATATAATAAAGGTTTCACAAATCAGAGACTATGTTTTTATGAATCTACAGGCTCTGTAGAATAATTCAGTCCAGATTTCAGCAGTCTAAGTGTAGCGGTTTTTGACCTGGACCTGGTCTAATGTGGTCTGGATGAGAAAAAAACAGTAAAATGTGCCTTTATTGCATTTTCATACATAGAATAAAGTTTTCACAAATCAGAGACTATGTTTTTATGAATGTTCAGGCTCTGTAGAACAGTTGAGTACAGATTTGAGGAGTCTAGGTACATTGGTTTTCAATCTGGACCTGGTCTAATAAGGACTGGTTATAAAGCAAAAACGGTGAAATATCCCCTTTAACGTTTTCACAAATAAAATATAAGTCACAAATAAGAGGGTGGAATTGGAAACTTTTCAGGAGCTGCAGAACTTCTATTGGTATTGCGTTGGAAATTGTATTCTGTTTGTGAGATTGTGAGATGGTATTTGTTAATGAATTGGTTGTACGGTAAGATTTGTACTTGTTCATCCATTAACTGATTGACCCATAATACTCCCTGATCAAACCAAGATTTGTAAAATATGGTTTTGTTTCTGTGCTGTATATTTTGGTTGTTCCATATGTCGCAGCTGGTTGGTGAGAAGCTGCATTTGTAGATCAGCCCCCAGGAGAGCAACGCCTGTTTATGGAAGTTTGATAATTGAATTGGTATTTTTGTCAATTTTATAATTGCATTTCAGTAAAAAATGAATTCCTCCTAATTTTTTGAATACATAATTTGGTATTGCATTCCACATTTTAACATTTTCTCTTATGAGGCGACATAACCAATTAATTTTGAACATATTATTCATATTATTTATATAAATTTGTTTATTTTATTAGTTATGAGTTAATTTCATCCTCTTCTGTTCACATATGGTTGTAATAATCTCTTTCTATGGCTCTTTGTGTTTATACTGTAATATCAATAAGTTCTTGTCACCATTTTGTGTTATTTTCTATGATCATTCTAAGTTAATACCCTGTATAACCTCTTTGTGTTAAATTAAAAAAAGAAGAATTGCTGATCAGGTACTGACACACACACACACAGCCTTTACAGTAACTCCAATCCAAATTTTGACCAGGTGAGATCTTCTTGCCTCTCCTGCGCTGCTCCGGACATGCACACATCCCGAGCCCCTCCCACGATTTCCGCACCAGCGGGAATTGTCTAGTAGGGGCTCGGGCTTCGACACGAGCCACTCTCCTCTCCATTGCAAAGCAATGGGAGGAGAGTGGCTCGTGGCGAAGCCACGAGCCACTATTGTTCTCCTGTTGGCGTTTATTATTATATTTTTTTCTTCACGTTTCCGCCGTTTTTCGGTCGCTAACTAGTCCTAGGGCTTTGAGAAAACCAAAACAAATTATATATCAAAACGTGCGGCTTCATCGGGAATCCCGGGCTATGACTTTTCTAAGACATTCGTCATTTTTTCGCAGAATTATACGCAAAAAACTGCGCAAAAAGTCCCATAGAAAATGAATGGGGAGTGAAAAAAATCGGCTCAAAAAATGCACTTTTTTCCAAACGCCACTGCTTCGCCATACGTTCACCTAGAAACTTCATTTAACCATCAAAATGCAGTGATTTTTCTTGTCTCCGCAGGAATGTAGTTTATGTCAGGCTGAGATTTAAAGTTTTTGATCAGTGAGTCCTCAAAAAAGTGAAAATTCTCAAAATCTGCTCTGGTTAGAGTGCGGCATGTCAGTTGGTAGAGTGGAGGAGAGGTGAAAAATCCCCTGAAAATTTCCCGATCGCATCGCCCTCACGACCAAACGATAAATGTAAGGGGAATGAAATTTGGTCAGATTGTAGACAATTTTCCTGGGATTCAAATGAATCCAAGTTTGAGGACCTAGCTCTTTCTGAAGTGAAATGGCAGGCAGCAGTTTAGAGCAAAGTCGCACCGTTCTCTCAATAGGAACCAATGTAAACTGAATCATCTGGTTCATGGAGGGACAGTGTTTTTTAAATCGCTGTAACTCGGTCATTTCTCACAATATTTGGAAAATAATTACATTTATGGTTAGCCACAGCCTTCCTCTCGCTCACGGTCATTTCGGTTTTCAGCTAGCATTCACGGTTAGCCCACAATTAGCGCCAGAACGAGACGTTGCGCGCTGCTGCTGAGAAGCACTTTTCTGCTGTCTGTGGCAGGCACCGTTGCTATGGGGCCCATAGCAACCGCCCTTACACACGTGCAGGCATGCTCCCACGCACACACACAGACTCATTGGTGTGCCACACCCACCTTCACGCCCAATACCTCCACAGGAGCTGCATTTCAACCTGAAAATCAGTTCAACCTCTCAGCTTCACACAGCCTTTAGAGCAGGGGTGTCAAACTCAGTTCCAACGCACCTGATTCAAATGATCAGGCTCGTTATAATGCTTCTGCTGAGCTTAATGATGAGCTGATTATTTGAATCAGGTGTGTTGTCAGAAGGAAACATCTAGAACATAGAGGATAGCGGACCTCCAGGAACTGAGTTAGACACCCCTGCTTTAGAGTAACTCCAATCCAAATGTTGACCAAGTGAGATCTTCCTTTCTTTCCCTTTCAAAATAAAAGCACAGCACAATTTCAAAATAAAAGCCAGCGATGGGCCTGAAAACACCAGTTAAACCTCTCAGCTTCACACAGCCTTTACAATAACTCCAATCCAAATTTTGACCAGGTGAGATCTTCTTGTCTCTGCCTTTCAAAATACAAGCACAGCACAATTTCTAAATAAAAGCCTGCGACAGACTGGAAATGCCAGTTCAACATCTCAACTTCACACAGCCTTTACAGTAACTCCAATCCAAATTTTGACCAGGTGAGATCTTCCTGTCTCTTCCTTTCAAAATAAAAGCACAGCACAATTTCAAAATAAAAGCCTGCTACAGACTGGAAATGTCAGTTCAACATCTCAGCTTCACACAGCCTTTAGAGTAACTCCAATCCAATTTTTGACCAGGTGAGATCTTCCTGTCTCTGCCTTTCAAAATTACTTTAAAGCACAATTTGCCAGTTAAACCTCTCAGCTTCACACAGCCTTTTGAGTAACTCCAATCCAAATTTTGACCAGGTGAGATCTTCCTGTCTCTGCCTTTCAAAATTACTTTACAGCACAATTTGCCAGTTAAACCTCTCAGCTTCACACAGCCCTTTGAGTAACTCCAATCCAAATTTTGACCAGGTGAGATCTTCTTGTCTCTGCCTTTCAAAATAAAAGCACAGCACAATTTGAAAATAAAAGCCTGTGACGGACAAAAAAAATACCCCTCTCCTGCCCAGCTCCGGACATGCACACATCCCGAGCCCCTCCCACGATTTCCGCGTGCGGGAATTGTCTAGTTAGGGGCTCGGGCTTCGACACGAGCCACTCTCCTCTCCATTGCAAAGCAATGGGAGGAGAGTGGCTCGTGGCGAAGCCACGAGCCACTATTGTTCTCCTGCTGCGTTTATCTTTTATTCTTCACGTTTCCGCCGTTTTTCGGTCGCTAACTAGTCCTAGGGCTTTGAGAAAACCAAAACAAATTATATATCAAAACGTGCGGCTTCATCGGGAATAGTGTGCTATGACTTTTCTAAGACATTCGTCATTTTTTCGCAGAATTATTCGCAAAAAACTGCGAAAAAAGTCCCATAGAAAATGAATGGGGAGTGAAAAAAATCGCCAGAAAAAATCCACTTTTTTCCCAACGCCACTGCTTCGCCATACGTTCACCTAGAAACTTCATTTAACCATCAAAACGTAGTGATTTTTCTTGTCTCCGCAGGAATGTATTTTCTGTCAGGCTGAGATTTACAGTTTTTGATCAGTGAGTCCTCAAAAAAGTGAAAATTTTCAAAATCTGCTCTGTTTAGAGTGCGGCATGTCAGTTGGTAGAGTGGAGGAGAGGTGAAAAATTCGCCTGAAAATTTCACGATCGCATCGCCCTCACGACCAAACTATAAATGTTAGGGGAATGAAATTTGGTCAGATTGTAAACAATTTTCCTGGGATTCAAATGAATCCAAGTTTGAAGACCTAGCTCTTTCTGACGTGAAATGGCAGGCAGCAGTTTAGACCAAAGTCGCACCGTTCTCTCCATAAGAACCAATGTAAACTGAATCATCTGCCTCATGGAGGGACAGTGTTTTTTAAATCGCTGTAACTCGGTCATTTCTCAGAATATTTGGAAAATAATTACATTTATGGAAAGCCACAGCCTTCCTCTCGCTCACGGTCATTTTAGTTTTCAGCTACCATTAACGGTTAGCCCACAGTTAACGCCAGAACGAGACGTTGCACGCTGCTGCTGAGAAGCACTTTTCTGCTGTCTGTGGCAGGCACCGTTGCTATGGGGCCCATAGCAACCGCCCTTACACACGCGCAGGCATGGTCGCACGCACACACACAGACTCATTGGAATGCCACACCCACCTCCACCCAATACCTCCACAGGAGCTGCATTTCAGCCTGAAAATCAGTTCAACCTCTCAGCTTCACACAGCCTTGAGAGCAGGGGTGTCAAACTCAGTTCCAACACACCTGATTCAAATGATCAGGCTCGTTATCAGGCTTCTGCTGAGCTTGATGATGAGCTGATTATTTGAAACAGGTGTGTTGGAAGAGGGAAAGATCTAGAACATAGAGGATAGTTGACCTCCAGGAACTGAGTTTGACACCCCTGCTTTAGAGTAACTCCAATCCAAATGTTGACCAGGTGAGATCTTCCTTTCTTTACCTTTCAAAATAAAAGCACAGCACAATTTCAAAATAAAAGCCAGCTATGGGCCTGAAAACACCAGTTAAACCTCTCAGCTTCACACAGCCTTTACAATAACTCCAATCCAAATTTTGACCAGGTGAGATCTTCCTGTCTCTGCCTTTCAAAATACAAGCACAGCACAATTTCTAAATAAAAGCCTGCGACAGACTGGAAATGCCAGTTCAACATCTCAGCTTCACACAGCCTTTAGAACAGGGGTGTCAAACTCAGTTCCAACACACCTGATACAAATGATCAGGCTCGTTATCAGGCTTCTGCTGAGCTTAATGATAGCTAATCATTTGAATCAGGTGTATTGTAAGAAGGAAACATCTAGAACACAGAGGATTGTGGTCCTCCAGGAACTGAGTTTGACACCCCAGCTTTACAGTAACTCCAATCCAAATTTTGACCAGGTGAAGATCTTCCTGTCTCTGCCTTTCAATTAAAAGCACAGCACAATTTCAAAATAAAAGCCTGCGACGGACTGGAAACGCCAGTTAAACCTCTCAGCTTCACACAAGCCTTTAGAGCAGGGTGTCAAACTCAGTTCCAACACACCTGATTCAAATGATCAGGCTCGTTATCAGGCTTGTTGTAAGAAGGAACATCTAGAACGTAGAGGATAGTTGACCTCAGGAACTGAGTTTGACACCCTGCTTTAGAGTAACTCCAATCCAAATGTTGACCAGGTGAGATCTTCCTTTCTTTACCTTTCAAAATAAAAGCACAGCACAATTTCAAAATAAAGCCAGCTATTGGGCCTTGAAAACACCAGTTAAACCTCTCAGCTTCACACAGCCTTACAATAACTCCAATCCAAATTTTGACCAGGTGAGATCTTCCTGTCTCTGCCTTTCAAAATACAAAGCACAGCACAATTTCTAAATAAAAGCCTGCCGACAGACTGGAAATGCCAGTTCAACATCTCAGCTTCACACAGCCTTTAGAACAGGGGTGTCAACTCAGTTCCAACACACCTGATACAAATGATCAGGCTCGTTATCAGGCTTCTGCTGAGCTTAATGATAGCTAATCATTTGAATCAGGTGTGTTGTAAGAAGGAAACATCTAGAACACAGAGGATTGTGGTCCTCCAGGAACTGAGTTTGGACACCCCAGCTTTACAGTTAACTCCAATCCAAATTTTGACCAGGTGAGATCTTCCTGTCTCTGCCTTTCAAATTAAAAGCACCAGCACAATTTGCCAGTTCAACCCTCTCAGCTTCACACAGGCCTTTACAGTATCTCCAATCCAAATTTTGACCAGGTGAGATCTTCATGTCTCTGCCTTTGAAAATAAAAGCACAGCACAATTTTAAAATAAAAGTCTGTGACGGACCAGAAAATATCACCAAAACCTCTCAGCTTCACACAGCCGTTAGAATAAATACGCCTCTCCGGACATGCACACATCCCGAGCCCCTCCCACGATTTCCGCGAGCGGGAATTGTCTAGTTAGGGGCTCGGGCTTCGACACGAGGCCACTCTCCTCTTCCATTGCAAGCAATGGGAGGAGAGTGGCTCGTGGCGAAGCCACGAGCCACTATTGTTCTCCTGCTGCGGTTTATTATTATATTTTCTTCACGTTTCCGCCATTTTTCGGTCGCTAACTCGTCCCTAGGGCTTTGAGAAAATCAAAACAAATTATATATCAAAACGTGCGGCTTCATCGGGAATCCCGGGCTATGACTTTTCTAAGACATTCGTCATTTTTTCGCAGAATTATTCGCAAAAACTGCCAAAAAAGTCCCATAGGAAATGAATGGGGAGTGAAAAAATCGACAAAAAAAATCTACTGTTTTCCAAACGCCACTGCTTCGCCATACGTTCACCTAGAAACTTCATTTAACCATCAAAACGTAGTGATTTTTCTTGTCTCCGCAGGAATGTATTTTCTGTCAGGCTGAGATTTACAGTTTTTCATCAGTGAGTCCTCAAAAAAGTGAAAATTCTCAAAATCTGCTCTGTTTAGAGTGCGGCATGTCAGTTGGTAGAGTGGAGGAGAGGAGAAAAATTCGCCTGAAAAATTTCACGATCGCATCGCCCTCACGACCAAACCATAAGAGATAGGACAATGAAATTTGGTCAGACTGTAAACAATTTTCCTGAGATTCAAATGAATCCAAGTTAGAAGATCTAGCTCTTTCTGAAGTGAAATGGCAGGCAGCAGTTTAGACCAAAGTCGCACCGTTCTCTCCATAGGAACCAATGTAAACTGAATCATCTGCCTCATGGAGGGACAGTGTTTTTTAAATCGCTGTAACTCGGTCATTTCTCACAATATTTGGAAAATAATTACATTTATGGTTAGCCACGGCCTTCCTCTCGCTCACGGTCATTTCGGTTTCAGCTACCATTCACGGTTAGCCCACAGTTAGCGCCAGAACGCGACGTTGCGCGCTGCTGCTGAGAAGCACTTTTCTGCTGTCTGTGGCAGGCACCGTTGCTATGGTGGCCCATAGCAACCGCCCTTACACACGCGCAGGCATCGTCTCACGCACACACACAGACTCATTGGTGTGCCACGCCCACCTTCACACCCAATACCTCCACAGGAGCTGCATTTCAGCCTGAAAATCAGTTCAACCTCTCAGCTTCACACAGCCTTTAGAGCAGGGGTGTCAAACTCAGTTCCAACACACCTGATTCAAATGATCAGGCTCGTTATAATGCTTCTGCTGAGCTTAATGATGAGCTGATTATTTGAATCAGGTGTGTTGTCAGAAGGAAACATCTAGAACATAGAGGATAGTCGACCTCCAGGAACTGAGTTTGACACCCCTGCTTTGGGGTAACTCCAATCCAAATTTTGACCAGGTGAGATCTTCCCATCTCTGCCTTTCAAAATAAAAGCACAGCACAATTTTAAATAAAAGCCTGTGACGGACTGGAAACGCCAGTTAAACCTCTCAGCTTCACACAGCCTTTAGAGCAGGGGTGTCAAACTCAGTTCCAACACACCTGATTCAAATGATCAGGCTCGTTATCAGGCTTTCTGCTGAGTTAATGATAGCTAATCATTTGAATCAGGTGTGTTGGAAGAGGGAAACATCTGGAACATAGAGGATAGTGGACCTCCAGGAACTGAGTTAGACACCTCTGCTTTAGAGTAACTCCAATCCAAATGTTGACCAGATGAGATCTTCCTGTCTTTCCCTTTCAAAATAAAAGCACAGCACAATGTCAAAATAAAAGCCTGCAATGTACTGGAAACGCCTGTTAAACCTCTCAGCTTTCACACAGCCGTTACAGTAACTTCAATCCAAATGTTCACCAAGGTGAGATCTTCCCATCTCTTCCTTTCAAAATGAAAGCACAGCACAATTTCAAAATAAAGCCTGCGATGGACGGACTGGAAAACGCCAGTTAAACCTCTCAGCTTCACACAGCCTTTACAGTAACTTCAATCCAAATTTGACCAGCTGAGATCTTCCTGTCTCTGCCTTTCAAAGTAAAAGTACAGCACAATTTCAAAATAAAGCCTGCGACAGACTGGAAACGCCAGTTAAACCTCTCAGCTTCACACAGCCTTTAGAGTAACTCCAATTGAAATTTTGACCAGGTGAGATCTTCCTGTCTCTGCCTTTCAAAGTAAAAGTACAGCACAATTTCAAAATAAAAGCCTGCGACAGACTGGAAACGCCAGTTAAACATCTCAGCTTCACACAGCCTTTAGAGTAACTCCAATCCAAATTTTGACCAGGTGAGATCTTCCTGTCTCTGCCTTTAGAAATTACTTTACAGCACAATTTGCCAGTTAAACCTCTCAGCTTCACACAGCCCTTTGAGTAACTCCAATCCAAATTTTGACCAGGTGAGATCTTCTTGTCTCTGCCTTTCAAAATAAAAGCACAGCACAATTTCAAAATAAAAGCCTGTGACGGACCAAAAAATACCCCTCTCCTGCCCAGCTCCGGACATGCACACATCCCGAGCCCCTCCCACGATTTCCGCGAGCGGGAATTGTCTAGTTAGGGGCTCGGGCTTCGACACGAGCCACTCTCCTCTCCATTGCAAAGCAATGGGAGGAGAGTGGCTCGTGGCGAAGCCACGAGCCACTATTGTTCTCCTGTGGCGTTTATTATTATTAGGGGCTCGGGCTTCGGCACGAGCCACTCTCCTCTCCATTGCAAAGCAATGGGAGGAGAGTGGCTCGTGGCGAAGCCACGAGCCACTATTGTTCTCCTGTGGCGTTTATTATTATTCCGTTTTATTCTTAACGTTTCCGCCGTTTTTCGGTCGCTAACTAGTCCTAGGCCTTTGAGAAAACCAAAATAAATTATATATCAAAACGTGCGGCTTCTTCGGGAATCGCGGGCTATGACTTTTCTAAGAAATTCGTCATTTTATCGCAGAATTATTCGCAAAAAACTGCGAAAAAAGTCCCATAGAAAATGAATGGGGACGGAAAAAATCGGCTCAAAAATCCACTTTTTCCAAACGCCACTCCTTCGCCATACGTTCACCTAGAAACTTCATTTAACGATCAAAACGCAGTGATTTTTCTTGTCTTCGCAGGAATGTATTTTATGTCAGGCTGAGATTTAGAGTTTTTGATCAGTGAGTCCTCATAAAAGTGAAAATTCTCAAAATCTGCTCTGGTTAGAGTGCGGCATGTCAGTTGGTAGAGTGGAGGAGAGGAGAAAAATCCGCCTGAAAATTTCACGATCGCATCGCTGTCACGACCAAACGATAAATGTTAGGGGAATGAAATTTGGTCAGATTGTAAACAATCTTCCTGGGATTCAAATGAATCCAAGTTTGAAGACCTAGCTCTTTCTGAAGTGAAATGGCAGGCAGCAGTTTAGACCAAAGTCGCACCGTTCTCTCCATAGGAACCAATGTAAACTGAATCATCTGCCTCATGGAGGGACAGTGTTTTTTAAATCGCTGTAACTCGGTCATTTCTCACAATATTTGGAAAATAATTACATTCATGGTTAGCCACAGCCTTCCTCTCGCTCACGGTCATGTCGGTTTTCAGCTAGCATTCACGGTTAGCCCACATTTAGCGCCAGAACGAGACGTTGCGCGCTGCTGCTGAGAAGCACTTTTCTGCTGTCTGTGGCAGGCACCGTTGCTATGGGGGCCCATAGCAACCGCCCTTACACACGCGCAGGCATGCTCCCAAGCACACACACAGACTCACTGGTGTGCCACACCCACCTTCACACCCAATACCTCCACAGGAGCTGCATTTCAGCCTGAAAATCAGTTCAACCTCTCAGCTTCACACAGCCTTTAGAGCAGGGGTGTCAAACTCAGTTCCAACACACCTGATACAAATGATCAGGCTCGTTATCAGGCTTCTGCTGAGCTTCATGACAGCTCATCATTTGAATCTGGTGTATTGGAAGAGGGAAACATCTAAAACATAGAGGATAGTGGACCTCCAGGAACTGAGTTTGACATGACTGCTTTAGAGTAACTCCAATCCAAATTTTGACCAGGTCAGATCTTCCTGTCTTTGCCTTTCAAAATAAAGGCACAGCACAATTTCAAAATAAAAGCCTGCAACGGACTGGAAACGCCAGTTAAACTTCTCAGCTTGACACAGCCTTTACAGTAACTCCAATCCAAATGTTGACCAGGTGAGATCTTCCTGTCTCTTCCTTTCAAAATAAAAGCACAGCACAATTTCAAAATAAAAGCCTGTGACGGACCAAAAAATACCCCTCTCCTGCCCAGCTCCGGACATGCACACATCCCGAGCCCCTCCCACGATTTCCGCGTGCGGGAATTGTCTAGTATTTCCATTACTACCCCCAATATCATTTTTTCATCACGTTTCCGCCGAATTTCGGTCGCTAACTCGTCCTAGGGCTTTGAGAAAACCAAAGCAAATTATATATCAAAACGTGCGGCTTCATCGGGAATAGTGTGCTATGACTTTTCTAAGACATTCGTGATTTTATCACAGAATTATTCGCAAAAAACTGCGCAAAAAGTCCCATTGAAAATGAATGGGGAGTGAAAAAAATCGGCTTGAAAAATCCACTGTTTTCCAAACGCCACTCCTTCGCCATACGTTCACCTAGAAACTTCATTTAACCATCAAAACGCAGTGATTTTCTTGTCTCCGCAGGAATGTATTTTATGTCAGGCTGAGATTTACAGTTTTTCATCAGTGAGTCCTCAAAATAGTGAAAATTCTCAAAATCTGCTCTGGTTAGAGTGCGGCATGTCAGTTGGTAGAGTGGAGGAGAGGAGAAAAATCCGCCCTGAAATTTCCCGATCGCATCGCCCTCACGACCAAACCATAAACGTTAGAGGAATGAAATGTGGGTCAGATTGTAGACAAATTTCTTGGGATTCAAATGAATCCAAGTTTGAAGACCTATCTCTTTCTGAAGTGAAATGGCAGGCAGCAGTTTAGACCAAAGTCGCACCGTTCTCCCCATTAGAACCAATGTAAACTGAATCATCTGCCTTATGGAGGGACAGTGTTTTTTTAAAATCGCTGTAACTCGGTCATTTCTCACAATATTTGGAAAATAATTACATTTATGGAAAGCCACAGCCTTCCTCTCGCTCACGGTCATTTTAGTTTTCAGCTACCATTCACGGTTAGCCCACAATTAGCGCCAGAACGAGACGTTGCGCGCTGCTCCTGAGAAGCACTTTTTTGCTGTCTGTGGCAGGCACCGTTGCTATGGGGGCCATAGCAACCGCTCTTACACACGCGCAGGCATGGTCCCACGCACACACACAGACTCATTGGAGTGTCACACCCACCTTCACACCCAATACCTCCACAGGAGGTGCATTTCAGCCCGAAAATCAGTTCAACCTCTCAGCTTCACACAGCCTTTACAGCAGGGGTGTCAAACTCAGTTCCAACACACCTGATACAAATGATCAGGCTCGTTATCAGGCTTCTGCTGAGCTTAATGATGGCTAATCATTTGAATCAGGTGTGTTGTAAGAAGGAAACATCTGGAACATAGAGGATAGTGGACCTCCAGGAACTGAGTTAGACACCCCTGCTTTAGAGTAACTCCAATCCAAATTTTGACCTGGTGAGATCTTCCTGTCTTTGCTTTTCAAAATAAAAGCACAGCACAATTTCAAAATAAAAGCCTGCGACGGACTGAAAACTCCAGTTAAACTTCTCAGCTTCACACAGCCTTTGGAGTGACTCCAATCCAAATTTTGACCAGGTCTAATCTTCCTGTCTCTTTCTCTCAAAATAAAAGCACAGCACAATTTGCCTGTTAGACTTCTCAGCTTCACACATCCTTTACAGTAACTCCAATCCAAATTTTGACCAGGTGAGATCTTCCTGTCTTTGTCTTTCAAAATAAAAGCACAGCACAATTTCAAAATAAAAGCATGCAATGGACTGGAAAATGCCACTTAAACCTCTTAGCTTCACACAGCCTTTACTGTAACTCCAATCCAAATTTTGACCAGGTGAGAGCTTCCTGTCTCTGCCTTTCAAAATAAAAGCACAGCCCAATTTGTCAGTTAAACCTCTCAGCTTCACACAGCCTTTAGAGTAACTCCAATACAAATGTTGACCAGGTGAGATCTTCTTGTCTCTGCCTTTCAAAATAAAAGCACATCACAATTTCAAAATAAAAGCCTGCGACAGACTGGAAACACCAGTTAAACCTCTCAGCTTCACACAGCCTTTACAATAACTCCAGTCCAAATTTTGACCAGGTGAGATCTTCCTGTCTCTGCCTTTCAAAATAAAAGCACATCACAATTTCAAAATAAAAGCCTGTGATGGACCAAAAAATAACCCTCTACTGCCCAGCTCCGGACATGCACACATCCCGAGCCCCTCCCACGATTTCCGCGTGCGGGAATTGTCTAGTATTTCCATTACTACCCCAATATCATTTTTTCTTCACATTTTCGGTCGCTAACTCGTCCTAGGCCTTTGAGAAAACCAAAGCAAATTATATATCAAAACGTGCGGCTTCTTCAGGAATAGTGTGCTATGACTTTTCTAAGAAATTCGTTATTTTTTCCCCGAATTATTCGCAAAAAACTGCGAAAAAAGTCCCATAGGAAATGAATGGGGAATGAAAAAAATCGTCTTGAAAAATCCACTGTTTTACAAATGCCACTGCTTCGCCATACGTTCACCTAGAAACTTCATTTAACCATCAAACCGCAGTGATTTTTCTTGTCTTCGCAGGAATGTATTTTATGTCAGGCTGACATTTACAGTTTTTGATCAGTGAGTCCTCAAAAAAGTGAAAATTCTCAAAATCTGCTCTGGTTAGAGTGCGGCATGTCAGTTGGTAGAGTGGAGGAGAGGTGAAAAATCCGCCTGAAAATTTCCCGATCGAATCGCCCTCACGACCAAACGATAAGAGATAGAAGAATGAAATTTTGTCATGTTGTAAACAATTTTCCTGGGATTCAAATGAATCCAAGTTTGAAGACCTAGCTCTTTCTGAAGGGAAATGGCAGGCAGCAGTTTAGACCAAAGTCGCACCGTTCTCTCCATAAGAACCAATGTAAACTGAATCATCTGCCTCATGGAGGGAGAGTGTTTTTTAAATGGCAGTTACTCGGTCATTTCTCACAATATTTGGAAAATAATCACATGTATGGATAGCCACAGCCTTCCTCTCGCTCACAGTCATTTTGGTTTTCAGCTAGCATTAACGGTTAGCCCACAATTACCACCAGAACCAGACGTTGCGCGCTGCTGCTGAGAAGCACTTTTCTGCTGTCTGTGGCAGGCACCGTTGCTATGGGGGCCCATAGCAACCGCCTTTACACACGCGCAGGCATGCTCCCACGCACACACACAGACTCACTGGAGTGCCACACCCACCTTCACACCCAATACCTCCACAGGAGCTGCATTTCAGCCTGAAAATCAGTTCAACCTCTCCCCTTCACACAGCCTTTAGAGCAGGGGTGTCAAACTCAGTTCCAACACACCTGATTCAAATGATCAGGCTCGTTATCAGGCTTCTGCTGAGCTTGATGGTGAGCTCATTATTTGAATCAGGTGTGTTGGAAGAAGGAAAGATCTAGAACATAGAAGATAGTTGACCTCCAGGAACTGACTTTGACACACCTGCTTTAGAGTAACTCCAATCGAAATGTTGGCCAGGTGAGATCTTCCTGTCTCTGCCTTTCAAAATAAAAGCACAGCACAATTTCAAATTAAAAGCCTGCGACGGACTGGAAACGCCAGTTAAACCTCTCAGCTTCATACAGCCTTCACAGTAACTCCAATCTAAATTTTGACCAGGTGAGATCTTCCTGTCTCTGCCTTTCAAAATAAAAGCACAGCACAATTTGCCAGTTAAACTTCTCAGTTTCACACAGCCTTTACAGTAACTCCAATCCAAATTTTGACCAGGTGAGATCTTCCTGTCTCTTCCTTTCAAAATAAAAGCACAGCACAATTTCAAAATAAAAGCCTGCGACAGGCTGGAAACGCCAGTTCAACCTCTCAGCTTCACACAGCCTTTAGAGTAACTCCAATCCAAATTTTGACCAGGTCTGATCTTCCTGTCTCTTCCTCTCAAAATAAAAGCACAGCACAATTTCAAAATAAAAGCCTGCGACGGACCGGAAACGCCAGTTAAACCTCTCAGCTTCACACAGCCTTTACAGGAACTGCAATCCAAATTTTGACCAGGAAAACGCCGAAATACGCCTCTCCAGACATGCACACATCCCGAGCCCCTCCCACGATTTCCGCACCAGCGGGAATTGTCTAGTTAGGGGCTCGGGCTTCGACACGAGCCACTCTCCTCTCCATTGCAAAGCAATGGGAGGAGAGTGGCTCGTGGCGAAGCCACGAGCCACTATTGTTCTCCTGTTGGCGTTTATTAGGGGCTCGGGCTTCGACACGAGCCACTCTCCTCTCCATTGCAAAGCAATGGGAGGAGAGTGGCTCGTGGCGAAGCCACGAGCCACTATTGTTCTCCTGTTGAAAAAGCGTTTATTATATTTTATTAGGGGCTCGGGGCTGCAGCATGCAGCCCGAGCCACTATTGTTCTCCTGCTGCGTTTATTATATTTTCTTCAACTTCCGCCGTTTTTCGATTCGTAACTCGTCCTAGGCCTTTGAGAAAACCAAAATAAATTATATATCAAAACGTGCGGCTTCATCGGGAATAGTGTGCTATGACTTTTCTAAGAAATTCGTCATTTTTTCGCAGAATTATTCGCAAAAAACAGCGCAAAAAATCCCATAGAAATGAATGGGGACCGAAAAAAAATCGGCTTGAAAAATCCACTGTTTTCCAAACGCCACTGCCTCGCCATACGTTCACCTAGAAACTTCATTTAACCATCAAAACGTAGTGATTTTTCTTGTCTTCGCAGGAATGTATTTTATGTCTGGCTGAGATTTACAGTTTTTGATCAGTGAGTCCTCAAAAAAGTGAAAATTCTCAAAATCTGCTCTGGTTAGAGTGCGGCATGTCAGTTGGTAGAGTGGAGGAGAGGAGAAAAATCCGCCTGAAAATTTCACGAACGAATCGCCCTCACGACCACACCATAAGAGATAGGACAATGAAATTTGGTCAGATTGTAAACAAATTTCCTGGGATTCAAATGAATCCAAGTTTGAAGACCTAGCTCTTTCTGAAGTGAAATGGCAGGCAGCAGTTTAGACCAAAGTCGCACCGTTCTCTCCATAAGAACCAATGTAAACTGAATCATCTGCCTCATGGAGGGACAGTGTTTTTTAAATCGCTGTAACTCGGTCATTTCTCACAATATCTGGAAAATAATTACATTTATGGAAAGCCACAGCCCTCCTCTCGCTCACGGTCATGTCGGTTTTCAGCTAGCATTCACGGTTAGCCCACAATTAGCGCCAGAACGAGACGTTGCGCGCTGCTGCTGAGAAGCACTTTTCTGCTGTCTGTGGCAGGCACCGTTGCTATGGGGCCCATAGCAACCGCCCTTACACACGCGCAGGCATGGTCTCACGCACACACACAGACTCATTGGTGTGCCACACCCACCATCACACCCAATACTTCCACAGGAGCTGCATTTCAGCCTGAAAATCAGTTCAACCTCTCAGCTTCACACAGCCTTTAGAGCAGGGGTGTCAAACTCAGTTCCAACACACCTGATTCAAATGATCAGGCTCGTTATCAGGCTTCTGCTGTGCTTGATGATGAGCTGATTATTTGAATCAGGTGTGTTGGAAGAGGGAAACATCTAGAACATAGAGGATAGTGGACCTCCAGGAACTGAGTTTGACACCTCTGCTTTAGAGTAACTCCAATCCAAATTTTGACCAGGTGAGATCTTCCTGTCTCTTCTTTTCAAAATAAAAGCACAGCACAATTTCAAAATAAAAGCCTGCGATGAACCGGAAAACGGAAGTTAAACCTCTCAGCTTCACACAGCCTTTAGAGTAACTCCAATCATAACTTTGACCAGGTGAGATCTTCCTGTCATTGTCTTTCAAAATAAAAGCACAGCACAATTTCACAATAAAAGCCTGCGACAGGCTGGCAACGCCAGTTCAACCACTCAGCTTCACACAGCCTTTAGAGTAACTCCAATCTAAATTTTGACCAGGTCTGATCTTCTTGTCTCTTCCTCTCAAAATAAAAGCACAGCACAATTTGCCTGTTAGACTTCTCAGCTTCACACAGCCTTTACAGTAACTCCAATCCAAATTTTGACCAGGTGAGATCTTCTTGCCTCTCGTGCGCTGCTCCGGACATGCACACACCCCGAGCCCCTCCCACGATTTCCGCGAGCGGGAATTGTCTAGTTAGGGGCTCGGGCTTCGACACGAGCCACTCTCCTCTCCATTGCAAAGCAATGGGAGGAGAGTGGCTCGTGGCGAAGCCACGAGCCACTATTGTTCTCCTGCTGCGTTTATTATTATCTTTTCTTCAACATTCCGCCGTTTTTCGATTCGCTTCTCGTCCTAGGCCTTTGAGAAAACCAAAACAAATTATATATCAAAACGTGCGGCTTCATCGGGAATAGTGTGCTATGACTTTTCTAAGACATTCGTCATTTTTTCGCAGAATTATTCGCAAAAAACTGCGAAAAAAGTCCCATAGAAAATGAATGGGGAGTGAAAAAAATCGGCTCAAAAAATCCACTTTTTTCCAAACGCCACTGCTTCGCCATACGTTCACCTAGAAACTTCATTTAACCATCAAAATGCAGTGATTTTTCTTGTCTCCGCAGGAATGTAGTTGATGTCAGGCTGAGATTTACAGTTTTTGATCAGTGAGTCCTCAAAAAAGTGAAAATTCTCAAAATCTGCTCTGTTTAGAGTGCGGCATGTCAGTTGATAGAGTGGAGGAGAGGTGAAAAATCCGCCTGAAAATTTCCCGATCGCATCGCCCTCACGACCAAACGATAAATGTTAGGGGAATGAAATTTGGTCAGATTGTAAACAATTTTCCTGGGATTCAAATGAATCCAAGTTTGAAGACCTAGCTCTTTCTGAAGTGAAATGGCAGGCAGCAGTTTAGAGCAAAGTCGCACCGTTCTCTCCATAAGAACCAATGTAAACTGAATTATTTGGCTCATGGAGGGACAGTGTTTTTTAAATCGCTGTAACTCGGTCATTTCTCACAATATTTGGAAAATAATTACATTTATGGAAAGCCACAGCCTTCCTCTCGCTCACGGTCATTTCGGTTTTCAGCTAGCATTCACGGTTAGCCCACAGTTAGCGCCAGAACGAGACGTTGCGCGCTGCTGCTGAGAAGCACTTTTCTGCTGTCTGTGGCAGGCACCGTTGCTATGGGGGCCCATAGCAACCGCCCTTACACACGCGCAGGCATGCTCCCACGCACACACACAGACTCATTGGTGTGCCACACCCACCTTCACACCCAATACCTCCACAGGAGCTGCATTTCAGCCTGAAAATCAGTTCAACCTCTCAGCTTCACACAGCCTTTAGAGCAGGGGTGTCAAACTCAGTTCCAACACACCTGATTCAAATGATCAGGCTCATTATCAGGCTTCTGCTGAGCTTGATGATGAGCTGATTATTTGAAACAGGTGTGTTGGAAGAAGGAAACATCTAGAACATAGAGGATAGTGGACCTCCAGGAACTGAGTTTGACACCCCTGCTTTAGAGTAACTCCAATCCAAATTTTGACCAGGTCAGATCTTTCTGTCTCGGCCTTTCAAAATAAAAGCACAGCACAATTTCAAAATAAAAGCCTGCGATTGGCCTGAAAACACCAGTTAAACCTCTCAGCTTCACACAGCCTTTATAGCAGGGGTGTAAAACTCAATTCCGACACACCTGATTCAAATGATCAGGCTCGTTATCAGGCTTCTGCTGAGCTTCATGACAGCTAATCATTTGAATCAGGTGTGTTGCAAGAAGGAAACATCTAGAACACAGAGGATAGTGGTCCTCCGGGACCTGAGTTTGACACCCCTGCTTTACAGTAACTCCAATCCAAATTTTGACCAGGTCAGATCTTCCTGTCTTTGCCTTTCAAAATAAAAGCACAGCACAATTTCAAAACAAAAGCCTATAACGGACCAAAAAATACCCCTCTCCTGCCCAGCTTCGGACATGCACACATCCCGAGCCCCTCCCACGATTTCCGCGTGCGGGAATTGTCTAGTTATTATTAACGTTTCCGCCGTTTTTCGATTCGCTTCTCCTCCTAGGGCTTTGAGAAAACCAAAGCAAATTATATATCAAAACGTGCGGCTTCATCGGGAATAGTGTGCTATGACTTTTCTAAGACATTCGTCATTTTTTCGCAGAATTATTCGCAAAAAACTGCGAAAAAAGTCCCATAGAAAATGAATGGGGAGTGAAAAAATTCGGCTCAAAAAATCCACTTTTTTCCAAATGCCACTGCTTCGCCATACGTTCACCTAGAAACTTCATTTAACCATCAAAACGCAGTGATTTTTCTTGTCTTCGCAGGAATGTAGTTTATGTCAGGCTGAGATTTACAGTTTTTGATCAGTGAGTCCTCAAAAACGTGAAAATTCTCAAAATCTGCTCTGGTTAGAGTGCGGCATGTCAATTAGTAGAGTGGAGGAGAGGTGAAAAATCTACCTGAAAATTTCCCGATCGCATCGCCCTCACGACCAAACGATAAGAGATAGGACAATGAAATTTTGTCAGATTGTAAACAATTTTCCTGGGATTCAAATGAATCCAAGTTTGAAGACCTAGCTCTTTCTGAAGTGAAATGGCAGGCAGCAGTTTAGACCAAAGTCGCACCGTTCTCTCCATAGGAACCAATGTAAACTGAATCATCTGCCTCATGGAGGGACAGTGTTTTTTAAATCGCTGTAACTCGGTCATTTCTCAGAATATTTGGAAAATAATTACATTTATGGAAAGCCACAGCCTTCCTCTCGCTCACGGTCATTTTAGTTTTCAGCTACCATTCACGGTTAGCCCACAATTAGCGCCAGAATGAGACGTTGCGCGCTGCTGCTGAGAAGCACTTTTCTGCTGTCTGTGGCAGGCACCGTTGCTATGGGGGCCCATAGCAACCGCCCTTACACACGCGCAGGCACGCTCCCACGCACACACACAGACTCATTGGTGTGCCACACCCACCTTCATAACCAATACCTCCACAGGAGCTGCATTTCAGCCTGAAAATCACTGAAACCTCTCAGCTTCACACAGCCTTTAGAGCAGGGGTGTCAAACTCAGTTCCAACACACCTGATTCAAATGATCAGGCTCGTTATCAGGCTTCTGCTGAGCTTGATGATGAGCTGATTATTGAAATCAGGTGTGTTGTAAGAAGGAAACATCTGGAACATAGAAGATAGTTGACCTCCAGGAACTGAGTTTGACACCCCTGCTTTAGAGTAACTCCAATCCAAATGTTGACCAGGTGAGATCTTCCTGTCTCTGCCTTTCAAAATAAAAGCACAGCACAATTTCAAAATAAAAGCCTGCGACATACTGGAAACTCCAGTTAAACCTCTCAGATTCACACAGCCTTTACTCCAATCCAAAGTTTAACCAGGTCTGATCTTCCTGTCTCTGCCTTTCAAAATAAAAGCACAGCAGAATTTCAAAATAAAAGCCTACAACAGACCAAAAAATGCCAGTTAAACCTCTCAGCTTCACACAGCCTTTAGAGTAACTCCAATCCAAATGTTGACCAGGTGAGGTCTTCCTGTCTCTGCCTTTCAAAATAAAAGCACAACACAATTTCAAAATAAAAGACTGCGACAGACTGGAAATGCCAGTTAAACATCTCAGCTTCACACAGCCTTTACAATAACTCCAATCCAAATTTTGACCAGGTGAGGTCTTCCTGTCTCTGCCTTTCAAAATAAAAGCACAGCACAATTTCAAAATAAAAGACTGCGACAGACTGGAAATGCCAGTTAAACATCTCAGCTTCACACAGCCTTTAGAGTAACTCCAATCCAAATTTTGACCAGGTGAGATCTTCCTGTCTCTGCCTTTCAAAATTACTTTACAGCACAATTTGCCAGTTAAACCTCTCAGCTTCACACAGCCTTTAGAGTAACTCCAATTGAAATTTTGACCAGGTGAGATCTTCCTGTCTCTGCCTTTCAAAGTAAAAGCACAGCACAATTTCAAAATAAAAGCCTGCGACAGACTGGAAACACCAGTTAAACCTCTCACCTTCACACAGCCTTTAGAGTAAATATGCCTCTCCCGTGCCGCTCCGGACATGCACACATCCCGAGCCCTCCCACGATTTCCGCGAGCGGGAATTGTCTAGTTATATTTTCTTCACGTTTCCGCCGTTTTTCGATTCGCTTCTCGTCCTAGGCCTTTGAGAAAATCAAAGCAAATTATATATCAAAATGTGCGTCTTCTTCGGGAATAGTGTGCTATGACTTTTCTAAGAAATTCGTCATTTTTCGCAGAATTATTCACAAAAACTGTGAAAAAATTCCCATAGAAATGAATGGGGACTGAAAAAAAATCGGTTCGAAAAATGCACTGTTTCCAAACGCCACTGCTTCGCCATACTTTCACCTAGAAACTTCATTTAACCATCAAAACGCAGTGATTTTCTTGTCTTCGCAGGAATGTATTATATGTCAGGCTGAGATTTACAGTTTTTCAGCAGTGAGTCTCAAAAAAGTGAAAATTCTCAAAATCTGCTCTGGTTAGAGTGCGGCATGTCAGTTGGTAGAGTGGAGGAGAGGAGAAAAATCCGCCTGAAAATTTCCCGATCGCATCGCCCTTACGACCAAACCATAAATGTTAGGGGAATGAAATTTGGTCAGATTGTAGACAATTTTCCTGGGATTCAAATGAATCCAAGTTTGAAGGTCTAGCTCTTTCTGAAGGGAAATGGCAGGCAGCAGTTTAGAGCAAAGTCGCACCGTTCTCCCCATTAGAACCAATGTAAACTGAATCATCTGCCTCATGGAGGGACAGTGTTTTTTAAATCGCTGTAACTCGGTCATTTCTCACAATATTTGGAAAATAATTACATTTATGGAAAGCCACAGCCCTCCTCTCGCTCACGGTCATTTCGGTTTTCACCAAGCATTCACGGTTAGCCCACAATTAGCGCCAGAACGAGACGTTGCGCGCTGCTGCTGAGAAGCACTTTTTTGCTGTCTGTGGCAGGCACCGTTGCTATGGGGCCCATAGCAACCGCCCTTACACACGCGCAGGCATGGTCCCACGCACACACACAGACTCATTGGTGTGCCACACCCACCTTCACACCCAATACCTCCACAGGAGCTGCATTTCAGCCTGAAAATCACTGAAACCTCTGAGCTTCACACAGCCTTTAGAGCAGGGGTGTCAAACTCAGTTCCAACACACCTGATACAAATGATCAGTCTCGTTATCAGGCTTCTGCTGAGCTTAATGATAGCTAATCATTTGAATCAGGTGTGTTGTAAGAAGGAAACATCTAGAACACAGAGGATAGTGGTCCTCCAGGAAGTGAGTTTGACACCCCTGCTTTACAGTAACTCCAATCCAAATTTTGACCAGGTGAGATCTTCCTGTCTCTGCCTTTCAAAATAAAAGCACATCAAAATTTCAAAATAAAAGCCTGCGACAGACTGGAAACGCCACTTAAACCTCTCAGCTTCATACAGCCTTTAGAGCAGGGGTGTCAAACTCAGTTCCAACACACCTGATTCAAATGATCAGTCTCGTTATCAGGCTTCTGCTGAGCTTAATGATAGCTAATCATTTGAATCAGGTGTGTTGTAAGAAGGAAACATCTAGAACACAGAGATAGTGGTCCTCCAGGAAGTGAGTTTGACACCCCTGCTTTACAGTAACTCCAATCCAAATGTTGACCAGGTGAGATCTTCCTGTCTCTGCCTTTCAAAATAAAAGCACAGCACAATTTCAAAATAAAAGCCTGCCACAGACTGGAAACGCCAGTCAAACCTCTCAGCTTCACACAGCCTTTAGAGTGACTCCAATCCAAATTTTGACCAGATGACATCTTCCTGTCTTTCCCTTTCAAAATAAAAGCACAGCACAATTTCAAAATAAAGCCTGCGATGGTCCTGAAAACACCAGTTAAACCTCTCAGCTTCACACAGCCCTTTACAATAACTCCAATCCAAATTTTGACCAGGTGAGATCTTCCTGTCTCTGCCTTTCAAAATAAAAGCACAGCACAATTTCAAAATTAAAGCCTGCAACAGACTGGAAATGCCTTACACACGCGCAGGCATGGTCGCACGCACACACACAGACTCATTGGAGTGCCACACCCACCTTCACACCCAATACCTCCACAGGAGCTGCATTTCAGCCTGAAAATCAGTTCAAACCTCCCAGCTTCACACGGCCTTTAGAGTAACTCCAATCCAAATTTGACCAGGTGAGATCTTCCTGTCTCTGCCTTTCAAAATAAAAGCACAGCACAATGTCAAAATAAAAGCCTGCAAGGTACAGGAAACGCCACTTAAACCTCTCAGCTTCATACAGCCTTTAAAGCAGGGGTGTCAAACTCAGTTCCAACACACCTGATACAAATGATCAGGCTCGTTATCAGGCTTCTGCTGAGCTTCATGACAGCTAATCATTTGAATCAGGTGTGTTGTAAGAAGGAAACATCTAGAACATAGAGGATCGTGGTCCTCCAGGAACTGGAATTTGACACGACTGCTCTACAGTAACTCCAATCCAAATTTTGACCAGGTGAGATCTTCCTGTCTTTGCCTTTCAAAATAAAAGCACAGCACAATTTCAAAATAAAAGCCTGCGACATACGGAAAACGCCAGTTGAACCTCTCAGCTTCACACAGCCTTTACTCTAATCCAATTTTTGACCAGGTGAGATCTTCCTGTCTCTGCCTTTCAAAATAAAAGCACAGCACAATTTGCCAGTTAAACCTCTAAGGTTTACACAGCCTTTAGAGTAACTCCAATCCAAATTTTGACCAGGTGAGATCTTCCTGTCTCTTTCTTTCAAAATATAAGCACAGCACAATTTCAAAATAAAAGCCTGCGACGGACCAAAAAATAACCCTCTCCATCCCAGCTCCGGACATGCACACATCCCGAGCCCCTCCCACGATTTCCGCGAGCGGGAATTGTCTAGTTAGGGGCTCGGGCTTCGACACGAGCCACTCTCCTCTCCATTGCAAAGCAATGGGAGGAGAGTGGCTCGTGGCGAAAGCCACGAGCCACTATTGTTCTCCTGTGAAAAAGGCGTTTATCTTTTATATTTCTTCAACATTCCGCCGTTTTTCGATTCGCTTCTCGTCCTAGGCCTTTGAGAAAACCAAAGCAAATTATACATCAAAACGTGCGGCTTCATCGGGAATAGTGTGCTATGACTTTTCTAAGAAATTCGTCATTTTTTCGCAGAATTATTCGCAAAAAACTGCAAAGAAAGTCCCATAGAAATGAATGGGGAATGAAAAAAATCGACAAAAAAAATCCACTGTTTTCCAAACGCCACTGCTTCGCCATACGTTCACCTAGAAACTTCATTTAACCATCAAAACGCAGTGATTTTTCTTGTCTTCGCAGGAATGTATTTTATGTCAGGCTGAGATTTATAGTTTTTGATCAGTGAGTCCTCAAAAAAGTGAAAATTCTCAAAATCTGCTCTGGTTAGAGTGCGTGATGTCAGTTGGTAGAGTGGAGGAGAGGAGAAAAATCCGCCTGAAAATTTCACGATCGCATCGCCCTCACGACCAAACGATAAATGTTAGGGGAATGAAATTTGGTCAGATTGTAGACAAATTTCCTAGGATTCAAATGAATCCAAGTTTGAAGACCTACCTCTTTCTGAAGTGAAATGGCAGGCAGCAGTTTAGACCAAAGTCGCACCGTTCTCTCCATAGGAACCAATGTAAACTGAATCATCTGCCTCATGGAGGGACAGTGTTTTTTAAATCGCTGTAACTCGGTCATTTCTCACAATATTTGGAAAATAATTACATTTCTGGTTAGCCACAGCCTTCCTCTCGCTCACGGTCATTTTGGTTTTCAGCTAGCACTCACGGTTAGCCCACAGTTAGCGCCAGAACGAGACGTTGCGCGCTGCTGCTGAGAAGCACTTTTCTGCTGTCTGTGGCAGGCACCGTTGCTATGGGGCCCATAGCAACCGCCCTTACACACGCGCAGGCATGTTCGCACGCACACACACAGACTCATTGGTGTGCCACGCCCACCTTCACACCCAATACCTCCACAGGAGCTGCATTTCAGCCTGAAAATCAGTTCAACCTCTCAGCTTCACACAGCCTTTAGAGCAGGGGTGTCAAACTCAGTTCCAACACACCTGATTCAAATGATCAGTCTCGTTATAATGCTTCTGCTGAGCTTAATGATGAGCTGATTATTTGAATCAGGTGTGTTGTCAGAAGGAAACATCTAGAACATAGAGGATAGTGAACCTCCAGGAACTGAGTTTGACACCTCTGCTTTAGAGTAACTCCAATCCAAATGTTGACCAGGTGAGATCTTCCTGTTTCTGCCTTTCAAAATAAAAGCACAGCAAAATTTCAAAATAAAAGTCTGTGACGGACCAGAAAACGCCAGTTTAACCTGTCAGCTTCACACAGACTTTACAGTAACTCCAATCCAAATGTTGACCAGGTGAGATCTTCCTGTCTCTGCCTCTCACAATAAAAAGCACAGCACAATTTCAAAATAAAAGCCTGCGACAGGCTGGAAACGCCAGTTCAACCTCTCAGCTTCACACATCCTTTAGAGCAGGGGTGTCAAACTCAGTTCCAACACACCTGATTCAAATGATCAGGCTCGTTATCAGGCTTCTGCTGAGCATGATGATGAGCTGATCATTTGAATGAGGTGTGTTGGAAGAGGGAAAGATCGAGAACATAGAGGCTAGTGGACCTCCAGGAACAGAGTTTGACACCCCTGCTTGAGAGTAACTCCAATCCAAATGTTGACCAGGTGAGATCTTCCTGTCTTTCCCTTTCAAAATAAAAGCACAGCACGATTTCAAAATAAAAGCCTGCGATGGGCCTGAAAACACCAGTTAAACCTCTCAGCTTCACACAGCCTTTACAATAACTCCAGTCCAAATTTTGACCAGGTGAGATCTTCCCATCTCTGCCTTTCAAAATAAAAGCACAGCACAATTTTAAAATAAAAGCCTGTGACGGACTGGAAACGCCAGTTAAACCTCTCAGCTTCACACAGCCTTTCGAGTAACTCCAATCCTCTATGTTTTAGATGTTTCCCTGTTCCAAATCACCTGATTCAAATGATCAGGATTGTTATAATGCTTCTGCAGAGCTTCATGATAAGCTGATCATTTGAATCAGGTGTGTTGGAAGGGGTAAACATCTAAAACACAGAGGATAGTGGACCTCCAGGAACTGAGTTTGACACCCCTGGTTTGGGGTAACTCCAATCCAAATTTTGACAGGGTGAAATCTACCTGTCTTTGCCTTTCAAAATAAAAGCACAGCACAATTTCAAATAAAAGCCTGCGACACACTGGAAATGCCAGTTAAACCTCTCAGCTTCACACAGCCTTTATAGTAACTCCAATCCAAATTTTGACCAGGTGAGATCTTCCTGTCTCTGCCTTTCAAAATTACTTTAAAGCACAATTTGCCAGTTAAACCTCTCAGCTTGACACAGCCTTTAGAGTAACTCCATTCGAAATTTTGACCAGGTGAGATCTTCTTGTCTCTGCCTTTCAAAATAAAAGCACAGCACAATTTCAAAATAAAAGCCTGCGATGGGCCTGAAAACACCAGTTAAACCTCTCAGCTTCACACAGCCTTTACAATAACTCCAATCCAAATTTGACCAGTGACATCTTCCTGTCTCTTGCCTTTCAAAATAAAAGCACAGCACAATTTCTAAATAAAAGCCTGCGACAGACTGGAAACGCAAGTTCAACATCTCAGCTTCACACAGCCTTTACAGTAACTTCAATCCAAATTTTGACCAGGTGAGATCTTCCTTTCTCTGCCTTTCAAATAAAAGCACAGCACAATTTCAAAATAAAAGCTTGCGATAAACCAGAAAACGCCAGTTTAACCTCTCAACTTCACACCAGCCTGCGAGTAACTCCAATCCAAATTTTGACCAGGAAAACGCGCGAAATACACCTCTCCGGACATGCACACATCCCGAGCCCCTCCACGATTTCCGCGTGCGGGGAATGTCTAGTTAGGGGCTCGGGGCTGCAGCATGCAGCCCGAGCCACTATTGTCTCTCTGCTGCGTTTATTATATTTTCTTCAACTTCCGCCGTTTTTCGATTCGTAACTCGTCCTAGGCCTTTGAGAAAACCAAAATAAATTATATATCAAAACGTCGCGGCTTCATCGGGAATAGTGTGCTATGACTTTTCTAAGAAATCGTCATTTTTTCACAGAATTATTCGCAAAAAACAGCGCAAAAATCCCATAGAAATGAATGGGGACCGAAAAAAAATCGGCTTGAAAAATCCACTGTTTTCCAAACGCCACTGCCTCGCCATACGTTCACCTAGAAACTTCATTTAACCATCAAAACGTAGTGATTTTTCTTGTCTTCGCAGGAATGTATTTTATGTCTGGCTGAGATTTACAGTTTTTGATCAGTGAGTCCTCAAAAAGTGAAAATTCTCAAAATCTGCTCTGGTTAGAGTGCGGCATGTCAGTTGGTAGAGTGGAGGAGAGGAAAAAATCCGCCTGAAAATTTCACGAACGAATCGCCCTCACGACCACACCATAAGAGATAGGACAATGAAATTTGGTCAGATTGTAAACAAATTTCCTGGGATTCAAATGAATCCAAGTTTGAAGACCTAGCTCTTTCTGAAGTGAAATGGCAGGCAGCAGTTTAGACCAAAGTCGCACCGTTCTCTCCATAAGAACCAATGTAAACTGAATCATCTGCCTCATGGAGGGACAGTGTTTTTTTAAATCGCTGTAACTCGGTCATTTCTCACATAATCTGGAAAATAATTACATTTATGGAAAGCCACAGCCCTCCTCTCGCTCACGGTCATGTCGGTTTTCAGCTAGCATTCACGGTTAGCCCACAATTAGCGCCAGAACGAGACGTTGCGCGCTGCTGCTGAGAGCACTTTTCTGCTGTCTGTGGCAGGCACCGTTGCTATGGGGGCCCATAGCAACCGCCCTTACACACGCGCAGGCATGGTCTCACGCACACACACAGACTCATTGGTGTGCCACACCCACCATCACACCCAATACTTCCACAGGAGCTGCATTTCAGCCTGAAATCAGTTCAACCTCTCAGCTTCACACAGCCTTTAGAGCAGGGGTGTCAAACTCAGTTCCAACACACCTGATTCAAATGATCAGGCTCGTTATCAGGCTTCTGCTGTGCTTGATGATGAGCTGATTATTTGAATCAGGTGTGTTGGAAGAGGGAAACATCTAGAACATAGAGGATAGTGGACCTCCAGGAACTGAGTTTGACACCTCTGCTTTAGAGTAACTCCAATCCAAATTTTGACCAGGTGAGATCTTTCCTGTCTCTTCTTTTCAAAATAAAAGCACAGCACAATTTCAAAATAAAAGCCTGCGATGAACCGGAAAACGGAAGTTAAACCTCTCAGCCTTCACACAGCCTTTAGAGTACCTCCAATCATAACTTTGACCAGGTGAGATCTTCCTGTCATTGTCTTTCAAAATAAAAGCACAGCACAATTTCACAATAAAAGCCTGCGACAGGCTGGCAACGCCAGTTCAACCACTCAGCTTCACACAGCCTTTAGAGTAACTCCAATCTAAATTTTGACCAGGTCTGATCTTCTTGTCTCTTCCTCTCAAAATAAAAGCACAGCACAATTTGCCTGTTAGACTTCTCAGCTTCACACAGCCTTTAGAGTAACTCCAATCCAAATTTTGACCAGGTGAGATCTTTAGGTCTCTGCCTTTCAAATTACTTTACAACACAATTTGCCAGTTAACCTCTCAGCTTCACACAGCCTTTTGAGTAACTCCAATCCAAATTTTGACCAGTTCAGATCTTCTTGTCTCTGCCTTTCAAAATAAAAGCACAGCAAAATTTCAAAATAAAAGCCTGCGATGAACCGGAAAACGCCAGTTTAACCTCTCAACTTCACATAGCCTTGCGAGTAACTCCAATCCAAATGTTGACCAGGTGACATCTTCCTGTCTCTGCCTTTCAAAATAAAAGCACAGGACAATTTCAAAATAAAAGCCTGTGACGGACCAAAAAATAACCCTCTCCTGCCCAGCTCCGGACATGCACACATCCCGAGCCCCTCCCACGATTTCCGCGAGCGGGAATTGTCTAGTTAGGGGCTCGGGGCTGCAGCATGCAGCCCGAGCCACTATTGTTCTCCTGTTGCGTTTATTAAACTTCTTCACGTTTCCGCCGTTTTTCGATTCGCTTCTCGTCCTAGGGCTTTGAGAAAACCCAAATAAATTATATATCAAAACGTGCGGCTTCTTCGGGAATAGTGTGCTATGACTTTTCTAAGAAATTCGTCATTTTTTCGCAGAATTATTCGCAAAAAACTGCGAAAAAAAGTCCCATAGGAAATGAATGGGGACTGAAAAAAATCGGCTCAAAAAATCCACTGTTTTCCAAACGCCACTCCTTCGCCATACGTTCACCTAGAAACTTCATTTAACCATCAAAACGCAGGGATTTTTCTTGTCTCCGCAGGAATGTATTTTATGTCAGGCTGAGATTTACAGTTTTTCATCAGTGAGTCCTCAAAAAAGTGAAAATTCTCAAAATCTGCTCTGGTTAGAGTGCGGCATGTCAGTTGGTAGAGTGGAGGAGAGGAGAAAAATCCGCCTGAAAATTTCACGATCGCATCGCCCTCACGACCATACGATAAATGGTAGGGGAATGAAATTTGGTCAGATTGTAGACAAATTTCCTGGGATTCAAATGAATCCAAGTTTGAAGACCTAGCTCTTTCTGACGTGAAATGGCAGGCAGCAGTTTAGACCAAAGTCGCACCGTTCTCTCCATAAGAACCAATGTAAACTGAATCATCTGCCTCATGGAGGGACAGTGTTTTTTAAATCGCTGTAACTCGGTCATTTCTCACAATATTTGGAAAATAATTACATTTAGGGAAAGCCACAGCTTTCCTCTCGCTCACGGTCATTTCGGTTTTCAGCTAGCATTAACGGTTAGCCCACAATTGGTGCCAGAATGGGACGTTGCGCGCTGCTGCTGAGAAGCACTTTTCTGCTGTCTGTGGCAGGCACCGTTGCTATGCAGGCCCATAGCAACCGCTCTTACACACGCGCAGGCATGCTCCCACGCACACACACAGACTCATTGGAGTGCCACACCCACCTTCACACCCAATACCTCCACAGGAGCTGCATTTCAGCCTGAAAATCAGTTCAACCTCTGAGCTTCACACAGCCTTTAGAGCAGGGGTGTCAGACTCAGTTCCAACACACCTGATTCAAATGATCGGGCTCGTTATCAGGCTTTTGCTGGGATTAATGATGAGCTGATTATTTGAATCAGGTGTGTTGTAAGAAGGAAACATCTAGAACACAGAGGATAGTGGACCTCCAGGAACTGAGTTTGACATCCCTGCTTTGGGGTAACTCCAATCCAAATGTTGACCAGGTGAGATCTTCTTGTCTTTGCCTTTCAAAATAAAAGCACAGCACAATTGCAAAATAAAAGCCTGTGACAGACTGGAAACGCCAGTGAAACCTCTCAGCTTCACACAGCCTTTACAGTAACTCCAATCCAAATATTGACCAGGTGAGATCTTCCTGTCTTTGCCTTTCAAAATAAAAGCACAGCACAATTTGCCAGTTAAACTTCTCAGCTTCACACAGCCTTTACAGTAACTCCAATCCAAATTTTGACCAGGTGAGATCTTCATGTCTCTGCCTTTGAAAATAAAAGCACAGCACAATTTCAAAATAAAAGTCTGTGACGGACCGGAAAATGTCACCAAAACCTCTCAGCTTCACACAGCCGTTAGAATAAATACGCCTCTCCGGACATGCACACATCCCGAGCCCCTCCCACGATTTCCGCGAGCGGGAATTGTCTAGTTCCATTTTATTTTTCACGTTTCCGCCGTTTTTCGATTCGCTTCTCGTCCTAGGGCTTTGAGAAAACCAAAGCAAATTATATATCAAAATGTGCGGCTTCATCGGGAATAGTGTGCTATGACTTTTCTAAGACATTCGTCATTTTATCGCAGAATTATTCGCAAAAAACTGCGAAAAAAGTCCCATAGGAAATGAATGGGGACGGAAAAAATTGGCTGAAAAAATCCACTTTTTTCCAAACGCCACTGCTTCGCCATACGTTCACCTAGAAACTTCATTTAACCATCGAAACGCAGGGATTCGTCTTGTCTCCGCAGGAATGTATTTTATGTCAGGCTGAGATTTATACTTTTCATCAGTGAGTCCTCAAAAAAGTGAAAATTCTCAAAATCTGCTCTGGTTAGAGTGCGGCATGTCAGTTGGTAGAGTGGAGGAGAGGAGAAAAATCCGCCTGAAAATTTCAAGATCGCATCGCCCTCACGACCAACGATAAATGTTAGGGGAATGAAATTTGGTCAGATTGTAGACAATTTTCCTGGGATTCAAATGAATCCAAGTTTGAAGACCTAGCTCTTTCTGAAGAGAAATGGCAGGCAGCAGTTTAGACCAAAGTCGCACCGTTCTCTCCATAGGAACCAATGTAAACTGAATCATCTGCCTCATGGAGGGACAGTGTTTTTTAAATCGCTGTAACTCGGTCATTTCTCACAATATTTGAAAAATAATTACATTTATGGAAAGCCACGGCCTTCCTCTCGCTCACGGTCATTTTAGTTTTCAGCTACCATTCACGGTTAGCCCACAGTTAGCGCCAGAACGAGACGTTGCGCGCTGCTGCTGAGAAGCACTTTTTTGCTGTCTGTGGCAGGCACCGTTGCTATGGGGGCCCATAGCAACCGCCCTTACACACGCGCAGGCATGTTCGCACGCACACACACAGACTCATTGGTGTGCCACACCCACCTTCACACCCAATACCTCCACAGGAGCTGCATTTCAGCCTGAAAATCACTGAAACCTCTCAGCTTCACACAGCCTTTAGAGCAGGGGTGTCAAACTCAGTTCCAACACACCTGATTCAAATGATCAGGCTCGTTATCAGGCTTCTGCTGAGCTTGATGATGAGCTGATTATTTGAAACAGGTGTGTTGGAAGAGGGAAACATTTAAAACATAGAGAATAGTGGACCTCCAGGAACTGAGTTTGACATCCCTGCTTTAGAGTAACTCCAATCCAAATGTTGACCAGGTGAGATCTTCCTGTCTTTCCCTTTCAAAATAAAAGCACAGCAAAATTTCAAAAAAAAAGTCTGTGACGGACTAGAAAACGCCAGTTTAACCTGTCAGCTTCACACAGACTTTACAGTAACTCCAATCCAAATGTTGACCAGGTGAGATCTTCCTGTCTCTGCCTCTCACAATAAAAGCACAGCACAATTTCAAAATGAAAGCCTGCGACAGGCTGGAAACGCCAGTTCAACCTCTCAGCTTCACACAGCCTTTAGAGCAGGGGTGTCAAACTCAGTTCCAACACACCTGATTCAAATGATCAGGCTCGTTATCAGGCTTCTGCTGAGCATGATGATGAGCTGATCATTTGAATGAGGTGTGTTGGAAGAGGGAAACATCGAGAACATAGAGGCTAGTGGACCTCCAGGAACTGAGTTTGACACCCCTGCTTGAGAGTAACTCCAATCCAAATGTTGACCAGGTGAGATCTTCCTGTCTTTCCCTTTCAAAATAAAAGCACTGCACGATTTCAAAATAAAAGCCTGCGATGGGCCTGAAAACACCTATTAAACCTCTCAGCTTCACACAGCCTTTATAATAACTCCAATCCAAATTTTGACCAGGTGAGATCTTCCTGTCTCTGCCTTTCAAAATAAAAGCACAGCACAATTTGCCAGTTAAACCTCTCAGCTTCACACAGCCTTTAGAGTAACTCCGATTCAAATTTTGACCAGGTGAGATCTTCCTGTTTCTGCCTTTCAAAATAAAAGCACAGCACAATTTCAAAATAAAAGCCTGTGATGGGCCTGAAAACACCAGTTAAACCTCTCAGCTTCACACAGCCTTTAGAGTAACTCCGATTCAAATTTTGACCAGGTGAGATCTTCCTGTTTCTGCCTTTCAAAATAAAAGCACAGCATAATTTCAAAATAAAAGCCTGTGACGGACCGGAAAATACCCCTCTCCTGCACCGCTCCGGACATGCACCCATCCCGAGCCCCTCCCACGATTTCCGCGTGCGGGAATTGTCTAGTATTTCCATTACTACCCCAATATCATTTTTTCATCACGTTTCCGCCGTTTTTCGATTCGTAACTCGTCCTAGGCCTTTGAGAAAACCAAAGCGAATTATATATCAAAACGTGCGGCTTCATCGGGAATAGTGTGCTATGACTTTTCTAAGAAATTCGTCATTTTGTCGCAGAATTATTCGCAAAAAACTGCGAAAAAAGTCCCATAGGAAATGAATGGGGACTGAAAAAAATCGGCTTGAAAAATCCACTTTTTTCCAAACGCCACTGCTTCGCCATACGTTCACCTAGAAACTTCATTTAACCATCAAAACGCAGGGATTTTTCTTGTCTCCGCAGGATTGTATTTTATGTCAGACTGAGATTTACAGTTTTTGATCAGTGAGTCCTCAAAAAAGTGAAAATTCTCAAAATCTGCTCTGGTTAGAGTGCGGCATGTCAGTTGGTAGAGTGGAGGAGAGGTGAAAAATCCGCCTGAAAACTTCCCGATCGTATCGCCCTCACGACCAAACGATAAATGTTAGGGGAATGAAATTTGGTCAGATCGTAAACAATTTTCCTGGGATTCAAATGAATCCAAGTTTGAAGACCTAGCTCTTTCTGAAGTGAAATGGCAGGCAGCAGTTTAGACCAAAGTCGCACCGTTCTCTCCATAAGAACCAATGTAAACTGAATCATCTGCATCATGGAGGGACAGTGTTTTTTAAATCGCTGTAACTCGGTCATTTCTCACAATATTTGGAAAATAATTACATTTATGGAAAGCCACGGCCTTCCTCTCGCTCACGGTCATTTTAGTTTTCAGCTAGCATTCACGGTTAGCCCACAATTAGCGCCAGAACGAGACGTTGCGCGCTGCTGCTGAGAAGCACTTTTCTGCTGTCTGTGGCAGGCACCGTTGCTATGGGGGCCCATAGCAACCGCCCTTACACACGCACAGGCATGCTCGCACGCACACACACAGACTCATTGGTGTGCCACACCCACCTTCACACCCAATACCTCCACAGGAGCTGCATTTCAGCCTGAAAATCAGTTAAACCTCTCAGCTTCACACAGCCTTTAGAGCAGGGGTGTCAAACTCAGTTCCAACACACCTGATTCAAATGATCAGGCTCGTGATCAGGCTTCTGCTGTGCTTGATGATGAGCTGATTATTTGAATCAGGTGTGTTGTAAGAAGGAAACATCTAGAACATAGAGGATAGTGGACCTCCAGGAACTGAGTTTGACACTCCTGCTTTCGAGTAACTCCAATCCCAATGTTGACCAGGTGAGATCTTCCTGTCTTTCCCTTTCAAAATAAAAGCACAGCACAATTTCAAAATAAAAGCCTGCGATGGGCCTGAAAACACCAGTTAAACCTCTCAGCTTCACACAGCATTTTGAGTAACTCCAATCCAAATTTTGACCAGGTGAGATCTTCCTGTCTTTGTCTTTCAAAATAAACGCACAGCACAATTTGCCAGTTAAGCCTCTCAGCTTCACACAACCTTTAGAGTAATTCCAATCCAAATTTTGACCAGGTGAGATCTGCCTGTCGTTCACTTTCAAAATAAAAGCACAGCACAATTTCAAAATAAAAGCCTGCGATGGGCCTGAAAACACCAGTTAAACCTCTCAGCTTCACACAGCCTTTACAGTAACTCAAATTCAAATTTTGACCAGGTGAGATCTTCCTGTCGCTGCCTTTCAAAATAAAAGCACAGCACAATTTCAAAATAAAAGCCTGAAACAGACCAAAAAATGCCAGTTAAACCTCTCAGCTTGACACAGCCTTTAGAGTAACTCCAATCCAAATTTTGACCAGGTGAGATCTTCTTGTCTCTGCCTTTCAAAATAAAAGCACAGCACAATTTCAAAATAAAAGCCTGTGACGGACCAAAAAATAACCCTCTCCTGCCCAGCTCCGGACATGCACACATCCCGAGCCCCTCCCACGATTTCCGCGAGCGGGAATTGTCTAGTTTTTGATGTACAGTTCTGACCTGCCTGATGAGTTTTTACAGGTCATGTGCAAATTAATTTTAGAAAATTCTCTAAATTCACAGTATAAAATATAATATACATGATTTTTCTTTTGAATCATGGCAAAAATCTGTAAAATATATTTTTTGTTGATTTAGATACAAAAAAAATCACATATTTTATGGTCAAGCATATTTTTTCTTTTACAGTTTACATATTTCTTTTATTTTTGATCATATTATTCCTCCTATCTCCTAAAAGGTTAGTCAAATAACAGTAAGTTATTCAAAAAAAATCTCTTAAATATGTGTTTATATTGAACACAGTGAAAATTAAGCCGTTTCAACCAGTTCTTCCTTGTTATGTAATGACTTAAAGTGTCACATGTTTGTTTACCATGGTTATGGACAAGTTTTTTGGGTGACAAACATTAAAAAACAATTATTAGTCTAGTTATGATTTCTTCAGGTTTTGGCTTTTTTATATTTTTGTTATGGTAGTAGCAATACATATTGAAATTGCTCTGAAATGCATGAATGTACACCCCCTTTCAAAAGTTTTAGGACTCCGTCTCATTCAAATAAAGTAGAACCTGTCCTACAACTTTTGACAGGGGGTGTATTTCATCATATGGATGCGATCAGGGCAGGACTCTGATCATACATGTAAAGTTTCAGGCAGATTGGAGCATGTTCAGGGCATTTACACAGCATTTGAAATTTCATGGCGAAGGATCAAAATTCCAGAGGCCGCCATGGACACACCCTTTGACTTTGGAAAAAGATTTTAATAACTTTGGATCATTAAGGCCTCCTGTATGTACTGGCCGAATTTGAGGTGAATTGAAGTTTCCCCGTAGGAGGAGTTTGCTCTAGAAAAAAAAAATGAAAAATGGGCAAAATCTGACATTCAATGCAAAATAGCCCACTTCCTGTTGGGTTTGGAATGTGGCTGTTACTGACTTTTTTGTTCAGCCTGATGTGCTGCATATGTGTCCCAAATTTGGTAGATACACCCCCTGTCAAAAGTTGTAGGACAGGTTCTACTTTATTTGAATGAGAAAGTGTCCTAAAACCTTTGACAGGGGGTGTACATGAGAAGTCCTCTCTAGGAGTCGATTTGTCAATTGAAATTTTATCATTTATATCCACTACTTTTCTAACTGGGTCGGATGGATGAATTGCGTTGCTAAACACGACTAGCATTAACTACATACAACATATTCCATCAACGGTTATCTAGTGTTGCCTAGTCTCCATAAACGAGTCCACTATTGGTCATTTCCCTAATGAAAGTATTCCCAAATTCATTACTTTACTGGAATTTATTCTTAAAAGCCATGCCATTTCTTGTAAAATATCTTTTGTATCATATTTATTCATCCTATCAGTCCTCTGACAGTATTACCTGTCTGAACCTTGAAATTCTTCACTTAAGACACAGAAAAGAGTTGCAACAACTTGAATTTCCGTCTAAACCAACTAACACCGAAATTTGAGTTTAAGTCACAGTTTTACGTTTACGCGCCATTATTATGTCTACTTAAATTAACAGAATGATAAAAGGTTTGTTGAATTAAGTTTATTTAATTACGTGGTAGAAATAAGCCCCTTGAATTCCTTTTTAGAGTTCATCTTTTATCCTAACTTTATAAATTTGTCTGTTCAATCTAATATCAGTGGGTTAAATGATAACAGAGTGGTTTTGCCAAAAAAAGTTTTGTCTAATGATGATCCACAAACTGAGGTCAATGGAATAAAAAGGGCAGATTGTGTCTTTTAATCTTAGAAAAATGCGTATTTCTTCACTGAATTCACTCCGCTGGTCTCCTCACCTTCTCTTTTCTGTTCCAGGATGCTGTGCAGCCATTCAGCCATTTGAGATATTCTTTCAAAAACACTCGTGGCTATTACATCTCCTCATGCGTAAGTGTTTATCTGGATCTCCAACTCACTTTTTCCTCCCTGCTGCTGGTTTCCTCTTTTGAAACACTTTCTAATTAGCACGTACAACACACAGCCGGGGTTAAATTAAATTGCTAAGATACAAGGAGGTTGAGGTCAACGGCTCCGTGAAGTCCGTCAGCGCAGATAATTGGAAGATATATTGGTCTTTTTTCCCCCTACTTTTGCTAAATATCCATGATCAAAATGACAGCGGATGGCGCGCAGACAGTTTGGCAGGGCGGCGGTGAGCCGGAGCAAAGACACCGTATGAAATTTATTTTTAGAGATAGAGGAAGACAAGTAATTAGGAGTGCAGAGAGAAAATCACTTTCATGTCTTCTCTGCCCCGACGCTCTCGCACCTGGGAAACAACTTCTGTAAAACCAATATATCAGGGCCAGTATTGGCTTTATGAAATATAAGATGATGCAGTTCCTTGACTGCATAATCACTGTGACTGAGGAGAACCACGCCGGCTGTCAGGGAGGGAAGCTTTAAGGAGATGATTGCTGTTGACTTTTGACTGGGTTTGATTTATGAATGCAGGCAAATATTGGGTTTCAATCACTGTAGTGCTCAATTTTAAAAAATAAAACAAAAATCAGAGAGTCACTTAAAGGAACAGTTGACCCCAAATCAGATTTCAGAGTGTTTTTGGACAATCCATTAGTTTTGGCTAGCAGCTAGCGCTATCAGTCCATTATACATTCCTTTTAGCTAGCTGGTAACTGTTTTAGACATTAAACCATTAAGCTAAGCTGGGTTTTTCAGACATAAATGGAGAACTTATATCTAGCTCTTTTACACATTAATCTACTGCTTTTAGCCAGCTGTTAGCTCTTTCAGACATCCATTTCTTTTCGCTGGGTCAATATCACTATAAAGTACTTTTCGGCATCCTCAGAGTCACGAAGTTATCAATAGCATGCTACAAAATAATGACAAGTTGGGTTGTTTTTACAAATGTCCATACATTTACACACAAATCAGTAAATGTCTTGTTAATGTTGTACCATTTTATTTGGTTGGGTGCATCTGCTTTTGCTATGTCCCACCCACAGTGGTCTGCTGACATCAAGCAGTGTAATAAGACATCAAGTGACAAAAAATAATATTTTTCAAATGTACTAAGTTATTTGGTTAAATAAGTCATTTGAATTTTTTATTTTTCATAATGAGTATATGAAAGATTTTGTACACGTCCCTAAAACTGGCGCCCACCCTGTCATCATGGCCAGTTGCCCCTTTAAGAAACCAACTGATCTAATCAGTGACAACACCACAATTTGTCTTTCTTCAATGGAGGTTGAAACAACTGCTGCAAGTACAGTGAATATCTACAATTGTATTTCCTAATTTTCACCTTAATTTTTGGAGTTAGACGTTGTCAAGCTTAACCTGTCCACCCTGTCAAAAATAGACCAAAATAGAATAACTTTTCAGAAATTCAAAATATATTTCAAGAACAGCATGTCGTCCATTTTCCATTTTAACAATTAGTCACTTTACTAGCTGATGGTCCACCATATGCTTCTTAGATGCTAACTTCAGCCAAAAATGTCCACCCTGTGACCAAGCTCTACATACCAGAATGGACATTTGTACAGTATAGCTGACAAGGATGCCTACCCAGGTATCATGATGGATGTAGAAGGACACAGTGTCAAAGTCAAGTGTGTGCACCGAAATGGTGTGAAGAACTTCATGTGGCCAAGTCCACAACCACTGAACAGCTATAATAATAATGGCTCAACAGAACAAGTCATCTATTTGGAAGTACGTCTGAGATCAAATTGACTCCACTGCTTTGTCTGCACAGAAGACCATAAGAAAACGAGTTCACTTGACAATCTGAATGAGATTCATGGTCTTGATCAATAACTGAAGTCTTTGCTTGATGCTCATTGTTAGTCTTGTTAAACTAAATATAAAGTAGTGTGTGTTTTAGGGCATGGCTTTATTTGTGATTGACCAGTCATTAGCATTCTGCTGTTGCTTTGTCGATTCTGTTTTTGGCAATGTTTTGAAGATATTTTAGTAGTGATGCCAAAAGCTTATGAATGTTCTTAATTTTGTTTTGTAATGTCCACCTTTAGACAGTAGTTAATAAGTCTACTAATGTCAACACATTTTGTCCATCCTGTCATGTCATTGTCAAACCTTAAATTCTTTGTTTACATTGGCTTTCACACAGGTATCATAAAGGTAGAACACAGTATGTGGCACGATGCTGGAGACATGAGTTTTGAATGGCTTTCAAAATCCATAATCAACCACATTATCGATCAATAATGTGTCAGTCGCTAACATAACGGGAGCACAGAAGACATGGGCCACAAAGCTGGTTTTGTTACACTGACTGCTATAGAAAACTAACTATAAACACATCGCTATTAATTTACAGCTTGTATTAAACACATGGGCTCTGGGTGGAGGTCATTAAGCAGCACAGAAGTCTTTGTCTTGGTGCCCCTTGCTCACTAAAACCTCACAAAATTAACTGTCTGTAGTCCTAGTGATCGCCCACAATAAACAATAAGACAATTCATCTGGTGGAACAACCAGGTACTACAGCCGATCTGCAACAGACTGACATATGTGGAGAAAACAGGTTTTCTCCATCTTTTGGAGCTTGTGAGGCCACAGCACACCCTACTTTCTAACACTGTATTTCAGACGGTGTTCTACTGGAGCATAACAAGGCATATGGGTTCTGCAAAGCATCTTGAGACAATTTGACCTGTATTTGGCACTATATGAATAAAATTGAATTGAACTCAATTGAATCAACAACAAGGATCCAGACCATTTATGGAACATTAAGGAACAGAAATACAATTTATTTCTTAGTACACTGCACAGCTATTCAGGTTTCAAGCATTTAGTTTGGCTTTATTGTAGCTGATGTGTGCATCATCTAGGAAAATGGCACTGGACTGGGACTTGTCATTGGCAGATAGTAAATGTTAAATGACAAATGGTAAAAAGCAAAAATAAAATCTTGATGGTGACATGTTTTAGTGGGATATACCCAGTGTAGGTCTATTGTGCCTGGTCTTGGTTGCACTTTACTCCTAATAAAGGATAACTGACTATAAAGACAACTTGAATTAATAGAACTAATCACTTCTATTGCATGAGAATACTGGAAACCTACTATACAAGAGATGGAAAACACAACTGAATACAACATGTAATTATTTTAACTTAAACTGCAATCTCTGGAGAATTTTAGAGGATATTTTGGGAAATGTAGGAAGAAACTCGACTGGTTTTAATGAAGTTTCAATTCAGACAGCAAGAAAAAAAAAAAAAAAAAATCAAGATTTAATTAAACCGTATCCGTGTGAAAACAGTCCCCAGGTTGATTTGATATCAAGTTTCCAGACTCGCGAAGCACATATGAGGCAAACTCGAGTCTGAAATGAGGTAAATAACGGCAAAAACAAAAGATGTTTGAAACACAGGCAGTTCGAGAGAGGGAGCGGGGCACTCTGGGAAAATGAGAGAGCAATATGTCAGCGTGGCAACACCTCTAAAAGTCACCGAAATGCCAGGTCACCCTGCTCGACGGGAAGAATCAAACAGCAGCGTGAGAGAGAGCACCTTGCATCACACGTCGAGTTTACAACATCCCTCTAAAAACAGAGCAGCAGCCGACCAACAACAACGATGCTAACTCCTCTTCGTTACAAATATGAACAGCACTCGATGATTATTCCTCTAATGAGCATCTTAAGGTGGAAGGATGACGTGATGTTCTGGATCCTGGGTGGGTCTTACGGCTGGCTTTGTGTCGCCGGCACATTGTCTCACATGGAGCCAGGTGGGAGGATGATGAAGAGAACGTGCGTTAAAAATTCATTTCGGCTTCATTAATATTTCACACGTTGTACGGGTGTGATGTACAAACCAATGACGACACTCCAGCTTTGGAAAAAGCCTCCCACAATGCCGTGGAACCCTGCTGAGCTTTGCGGCAGAGTAAACAGCGTCTCGTCTTAACACGGTCTCCAAATGCAACTATTTGACTTTGGCTCCGACACAAACTTGAACTGGGGCGAATTCCTACCATTCTCCTCCCCGCCTCGCCTCCTCCTCCTCCCGCTCTCATCACATCTTAGCGATCGCTGAACCTTGAAAAATCTCAAAACTAGAAAATTCTCAGTAGCTGAAACATGAGACGTCTGCCGGGATGTAATGTTGGAGCTCACCCACTGACTACCAGAATCAGACAGATATTGTGTATTAGGAACCCGCCGGTTTCTTCCAAAAACTAAAAAAAAAAAAAAGTAATTCACAAGAAATCCTAAGGAAAAAAGAAGTATATATATTTATATATCTGCAATTGTGAGAACAATCCCTGCTTTCAAATTGGCCCTTTGAGCAGAGGTGTGCAGCGTGGTGGCACTTTGAAGGTTTACCAGGCAGCGCTGTGAGTCTTTGTTGGTGTAATCTCTCTGTAAGGAATAATCCCTGCTATTGAATAAATAGGATACTGATTATAGACGTGTACCTCCCGCATCCTGCTTTATTATACAAACAAAAAAAGTCTGCATCCGTTGCTCAAGGCATAATATAGACTAATCAAATCATCAAAGAAACACTCCCCTCGTGCTCATTATCCACCAGTTTCCTTCCACTATGGAAGTAAACATTCATACATATGCAGCAGAGGAGGGAAGTATAGTTAAAGTTAACACAGGTGTAGTTGTCTGTTATGTGATGCACTAAACAGTAAGGTGAAGTGATTCATGATTCACGTTCTGCTGAGAAACTGTGGGTTCTGGTGTTCATGTGGATATTACCGGTGGCTTTTTCTGCAGGAACTGGATGTCATAATCAGCCTTTCCAGTTCCAGAACAATGCAGGATCCATTTATTTATTTATCTACCTTTATTTGACCAGGAAGTCCCACTGAGATGAGAGATCTCTTTTACAAGGGAGACCTGGCCACGGTGGCAGGCATACAAAAGTTAAAGTTAGATAAGACTGATGCATGACACACGAATAAACGATAAAACACATCGACAGCTGTTCACAGACAGTGACCTCTCAAGGAAAACACACTTTGATATTCTTAAACTCATTAATGGATATGAATGTCTAAGAATTTTTTGAAGACTGTTCCATGACCATGGTGCATGATGGGAGATCACCGTTTTGCCAAAGTCTGTTAGAGTGCAGGGAACATTCAAAAGCAACCACTTAACTGCTAGAGCTGAAAGTGATGAGGGAGTTTGCCCAGCAGAGCTTTATAGATTAACATGTACCAGTTCTGTTGTCTATGAATGCTTAGTGATGGCCAGCGGCCAGATCATAGAATACAGTGGTGAGTGAGAGATTTTGCATTTGAAATGAAACGTAGTGAAGCATGATACACTCAAGTGTGTAAGGTGGAGGTGGTAGCAGGGCTGTACAGTAGATCACCACAATCAATCAGACAGAAAGGTGGTTTCCACAAGTTTTTTCTTTGCAGAGAATGTTTATTTTTAACATAAAAGCCAAATCTTCAATTTGAGTTTAAATTAGAGATATGTACATGAAATGAAAGCTTTTCATCCATATTCCAAAGTACTTACAGGAGGCCACCCTGTCAATTAATGTATCATCAGATGTAAAAATTCAGAGATTGTCAAATTTTGAAAACAATCCTTTGTTTTCTGGGTGTTTAAAATCAATTTTAGATTCTTCAAAGCTCTTTGTAATAACCGAACTGCAGTCTGAAGTTTTGTCGTCTCTGCTCCAAAACCTCAACAAATAGTTACTGGAAGGTTTCCTTGTGGTGAATTTAATATTGAATATGATAAAGAACTCTATTTAAAAAAGGTGTCAAGAAGATCAAAAGATGACTTTTTTGTCCTCTCCATGTCTAACCAATCAAGTCACTCGTACCAACCCAGAGTTGTAGTATCCATAGAAACAGGTCTCAAAAGGTTCCAGAGGGGTGGTTCTTGCATTCAGAACCCTCAAGCTTCACCTTTTGACTGCTCACCCACCTTCTTCTGACTCCCCAGATGTAAACTTCTGGTATAAGTCAACTATTTCCTTTCTGTGTTTCACATGGATTTCTCCTCCTCCGCTATCTGCATCTTGAAAACCCACTTTGCAACAACAACAACCTACAAGTGGAAACTGCACAGTGAAATTTGCAAGCTTTGTCAAAGGTCTGGATTGTGCCAAAGGCTGACCCTGCTTGTTTCTCTTTTTTAAATCAGCCATTTTATTGAGAGCACTCGCCTCACTGCTTAGAAATTTGTGTTTTGCATGAGATTCCTTCATTCATTCAACCTTTAAGGACACAGTCTTATTCACAGCGATGCTGGGAGTACAATCAAGGAGACAATAGAAGATTAGAAGAAAGGAGTTAGAAGCATTTACATTCAGAACCAGTGTTGTCTGCGATCGTGGATTTAAATTAAAATCAACAGGTACAGATGCATCAAGCTTCAATGATTGAAAAGAAAAGCAAAAAGCAGTTCTACCGATTTTGAGGACTGAATAATGATTTTGGGACCAATTTAAGAAGGAAATAAGTTGCATGTTGCTATTCAATGACTTATAATGAAACAGAAACTAATGTCTATGTTCCCTGACTACTAAGAATGGCCAAACTTTTTCAGACAGACTGTCACAAAGACAACTGCGACTGGTTTAAAGAAGTACAAATGAGCTACTGTGGTTTCTTCCCATTACAGTGAAATAATAATGTATGTAATAATAACTGTTCTCCAGCACTGTGTAGATCAGGCTAGCTATCTGAACTTCAGTCATCTTAAAACTAAGGGCACCCAGCAATCCTCGAAGGCAACGACCTCCCCAAGCAAGACTATGGAAAGTAATGAAGGTTTTCCTGTGGTGACTGCATGTTGACCGAATCAATGTCAATACACTACCAGTCAAACGTTTGCACACGCCTTCTCACTCAATGCTTTTTACTTATTGGTATTATTTTCTACATTGTGGATTAATACCGAGGATTAACTTTTTTTTGTTTACAATATAATTCCATAAGTATTCTTTTATAGTTTTGATGTCTTCAGTCGGAATCTACAATGTAGAAAATAATTAAATATAAACCATTGAACGAGAAGGTGTGTCCAGGCTTTTCACTTGTAGAGTATGTAAATGAGAATCGCTCCCCTAAACTCCCTCAACTCTTGTGTGGATGTTTTTTCGCCGCCCTTACAAAGGTATTTCGTACAAAGATCAAAGTTTACGACACCGAAAAACTGCAGAGAAATGACTCGAGGAAGACAACCAAGAGTCACGGGTGATGACTGGACCTCCACACTCAACGGATCCCAATCTGCTCAAGCATCTATTGTAGTGCAATATTTTTCTTATTTTATTGCTTTCTAAAAGTACAAAAAAACAATTCTTGTATAATTTTACTAGTCCTGAGAACAAATCTAAAAAAAAAAACACAAGGGGAAAGAGTGTATGAAAATATATTCTAAAAATTAGAGTTAAATCTTATTTTATTAGATTAGTATTTTGTACATGGATTGTTTAAAACTTGATTGGTGGGATGTAAAATATCCTATTCTGGAATGACCCTTATATACCACAATACTGAATCATCAACTCCCCTATATAACCTACCACCACCAGCACACTCATTTTGCAGGAAACACTGATGAATTGTTGGCTGCAACAAACTTCACACACAGAGAACCTATAGTGTTTATAGTCAACATACATACTGCATAACTTTCTCTGCGCACACATGCAGGGTAACTTCCAAAAAGCCCCTGAAGACATAGAAACCTCAAAGACTATTTACTGTGAAGTGCTGGGCGGAGTGGGAGCGAGTTCAGCGGTAGACGGTGGTGGAGTCACCAGGAGGAGAAGCTCAGCTCTCTGAGGAATCAACCCGGCTCATTACAGCAGCTCAACGAGGAGAAACTTTGAACCGCACAACGCGTTCGGAGTCACAATATACAGAGGAGCCATTTTTAATTACGCGACAACAGCCAGGCTCTGTGTTGAGTTCAGCACCGATGAGAAACTGATCCCCGAGTAAATGGCAGAAGCCAATGGTTAATTCTGAGCAAAATACATACAATATTCTGTCTCATTAGTTGCACAGCTGCAACAATTAACCACTTAATCATCTACTGTTAAAACAATCAACTACTTTTTTAAAAAAGTCAGAATTCTCAATTCTAGCCTTTAAAACCTAAATATTTTCTAGTTTCTTTGCCCCTATATGACCATAAACTGAATATCTTTGGATTGTGGACATCCGATTAACATTTTTCACAGTTTTTTGATGTTAGAGATCGAAAATCAAATTGATTGAACAAGAAACAACAATCTACAATGAAAATATTCACTACTTGCTGACCTAACTAGCTAATGTATTGTGAGTAGACAATTTTAAGAAATTTCCCTCGACTAAAAATTAGCTTATTATTCAACAAGTTAATTATAGTAAGTAATAGGTATGTCAGATAAATACAAACAGCAATAAAACTTTTTAAAAATGTCTCACAATATCAAGTTTTATTCAAATTGAGTGATATTTATCAGTCATTTTTAAAGACAAAAAAAGGGTTTAATTCTGAATTTAATCACTTTATAGTCTATCAAGGTACTCGGGTAATGAATTTCGGGTTGCATAACAACATTGGAAATCATACACAAATGAACACGCATACACATAATAAAAATAATTTTGGATAAAGCAACCATCTCACCTTGAAGGTTTTCTGGTCTACACTGAGCTTTGTTCACCCCTCTATGAAGTCTGTCAGCCATCGTTGGGTTATCTAGCTGGAGGTGATACATGGGCATGGGTGGTTTTAGGCCTCAAAGTTCATCCTGCAAAGGCAACCGCCAGTTCAAAAAGGCTCCAATATCCAGAGGTGTGACAAGCTGTTCTTAAACTAGGGAGGAAGAGGGCTACAGATTTGTTCAATCTGCCCAATTCTGCTTTTTTTTAATTTTTTTTTTACATGTTTACATGGCAGTTTGTATGCAGCACATTTAAGTCAAACTTTGTTTCTAGAAATGTGTCTGATCATTTCTTTGCCAATTATCTTATTACTTTAGTGTGTGTTCCCATCAAACCATTCAATATTTTAACATGTAGTGAGAGTTGTAATTTAACCCAAACTGTGATATTGTTACAAATCCTTACCAAATAATTTTGGTGCCTAACCTCAACCAAGCTTCTAATGCATAAAGAAAAGTAATCATGTAGTTTTGGTGCCTTAAGTTAACCCGGAAGTGGAGGAAAACTACAAATAATCAGAGAAAACAAAATTTAAATCTAAGACTTGTCTCTCATCCATCACTGGACATGAAGTTTGGTCGTCTGGGTGAAAGCCTTTGGTTTGTGCCTACATCTTCCCTTAAACTTTGTGATTGTCTCGAACTGGCTACCTCTACAACACCACAGGTGACAAATTGTATTATACAGTTTCTCTCAATGTAATTTAGAATGCAATTAGGTTATAAAGATATGCAATTTTGTGGCTTCCTTACATCTCCATCTCTTCCATCAAGCCATAATGCACCAAATCTGTTACTTGCAGTTTAACTCCGTTTTCGTGGTACAGGGGGTTCTCAGTTTACGATGTCTTCAACCTATTGTGTTTTGTCATTACGTTGGAACTGGTTACTTGGAAGTACATTTGTTAACTTTTTGCCCTTCGTTAAGGCTCCCAAGTGTAAAGCAGACTCTTCTGATGGCAGTGCTTCGAAGAAAGGGAAAGCCATCTCCATGGAAGAGAAAGACAATAAAATGCTCAAGTTGTAAAAACAATGAAACATTCTGTTATCTTCTCGAAAAATGACCCATACATGAAAGTCGTTGGCATTCATGATTTTTCTGAAGAACTGATCTATATCGTGATGCATGTAGCGGCTTTGTTTGCATTTTCAACAAAGTTCAAACTTACGGTGAAAATTGACTTACGTAGGAACGGAAGTCCGACCAAAGTACACGACCCCCTGTACTTGTTGCTCCTGTGCACTGTCAAGATGTGACGTATGTAATCCAACATTTTGTTGACAGTTTAAAACTTAATTTCTCCTCATTTCGTTAATGTACATACTTAACTGTAGCCTTGGCATGGTTTTAAGATTGTAAAGTCCTTCGAGATTGAGCCAAAGTTTGGATAACTGACTCTTTGTGGGAAAAAGAAGTCAGATTTTCCAACTATTCCTTTACATCACAGTACTGCAACCATTGATCATCTAAACAAACCTAAAACACCCAACTATGATAATCCAGCTATGACAAGCAGTGTTTTTCCTTCACGTTCCAGGTTTAATGGCGCTAAAATGATACCAGATCTAATCCAATCAAAACTAATGCTAGTTAAAATGGCAAACAAGCCTAAGTAGCAAACTGTGAGTTTTAATGAGATGTGCTGCTTTTTGAGCATGACACTAGTTAGAACATGAGTCGTGCTTGGAATTTTTGTTTTTCTTTTTGGGTGATATTGAATAGTTGAGATGCGAACCATCGACACAAATTGCGGGAAGTTTCTACGCACGTATTTATGTGTGGGTATTTTTTTTTCCACATTTCCGGGTGCAACAGGCTGCACTGGCTCCATTCCGCTCACTAACTTGGCCTTTAAGAATGGGAGAATTCTAATGAGCTTCTCCCTTCTTTCTCATTTTGCAGCTTCGCACACACTCAAACACACAGTTTAATGAGTGTGCCTTTGCGCTTTCCTCATTAGCCACACAGTCTTATCGCAGGCATCAAACGCGATGCACCGCCACCCCTGACAGGAGGAGAGGAAACATCTTCTCTCCTTCCCCCTACTTTTTTTTTTTTTTACCTCTTTCTTTTCTCCTGCACCGAGATTAAACCATTTCATTATGGAGCCACGCAAGAGAAAGACCCCCCAAAACACACTTATACGTCTCTGAGGCATTGACTAACTTTGCCGAGATCTTCCCTTCTATTCTTCCCCTGTGGGATGCGAGGAGGCTACTGTTGCTATGGCAGTGATGCACATCCCGCCACATAGAAAATGGAAAGGTGGTAGGAGTAGAGTTGACAGAGAGCGAGAGCCACCCGATCAACCCCTCTAAACTCGATATAGCAGCGTGCACGAGCCAAAAAATAAAATCCAACCCAAAAGAACACCTCGAGTTCTCAAAGAGTTTGAGTCACATGCTTGTTTCATGACAGCAACGTCAACATGACAGCACGCCTGTGATGCACAAAGTCTGTCATTGTAGTCGGGGAGGCGGCGGCTGCCAGCGAGGAAATGAATGAAGACCAAGGCAATCTTTTCATTTTGTTTTTCAGAGGACGAGTTTGTCAAGAAAAGAAGAAAAAAAAAGAAAAAAAATCCTGATAGACTTAAAGACTATAGAGAGGGCGGAATAATGTGCGGGAGTGACTGAAGGGTTTGAAGAAAAGGGGGTTAGTTTTTCAACGCGAGACGCCTGGAGCCACTGCAGAGTCATTAGAGTAGATTTGTCACATTAACAAAGGAGGAAGGAATCGGCCCTTTTTAAAAGGAGGGAAGATAAAGAAAGACGTTGGAAACACAAAGAGGCAGGGCGGGGAAGAGAAAGACAGAAGGGAGGAGAGGAGGAAGGCAGATTGATGGAAGGGTGGAAGAATCTGAAGGCATGTTTGGATGGAGCAGAGGTTGTTTTCCACAGGAAAATCTGGATTTAAAGGAAAAACAGGCCCACAGATCCTCCTGCACTCAGATGCTAGCTCTGATCATTGGAAGGTACTCTGATTTAATTCACCCGTCGAAGTTTCCTCAACACACCTTCGCTAGGGAATGTTCCTCCAGTTAACTTGGTTAAACAAGTAGGTGGTTTGAATAATAGCATAACTGATGTCTTTTTATGTCCGTTTTTTTCCCTCAATTTATTGATATATTCTTATTGTGTGGTCAGGCATTTTAGTGTCTGAGCGCCCAAAATTGAAAGGCATGTCATTTTTCTAAAAATCGCCAACATTACAGCATTTTTCTGACCCAGAAACTGATATAGCAAGAAAAAGTCAGATTTCCAGTTTTCCAACGTTACACATGGGTAACTTTTACTTTAAAAATCTATGCTAAAAATTGAATATTTCATCAATTTTCCCTTTATTCTGCACTTCTAGACAAGATCTAGTCTTTTATCGAATATAGTTACAGCATTTTCAATTTTGAATTGTAAAAACTGACAAAATAACACCATTTATCTGAGCTAGAATCTGTTAAAACAAGAAAAATAATCAGCTTTCCAGTTTTGTGCAGAAAAATATTGAATTTTAAAAAAAGGTTATATTTCCATACACACACATTATATATATATATATATATATATATATATATATATACACACATACACACACACACATTTGTAGTAACCAGATTCTGTAAAAAACAAACTTTTGTGATCCTTGTTGCAACCAAAAAGTTACAGACTGAGCTTCGCTGAACAGTCCGGTGATATTGATATATTCATAGTCTATGGTCGCTGGGCATTTTAGTTCAGTTTAGTGGGCAGTTTAGTCTCTGACCACCAAAAATTGAAAGGTATGCAATTTCTCGAAAAAATTGCCAAAATGACACTTGAGTCAAACTGCTAAAGCAAGAAAAATACAATTTCCAGCTTTCAACTACTCATGGAATTTTTAAAAATTGTTTAAAATACACCATTTGCAATAACCACATTCTGTAAAAAACTAAAAATTCTGTACTTCTCTTTGCAACCAATAAGGCATGACTGACTCAGCTGTGACTAACAAGTGTGGGGGGGGGGACACACAAATTCAGCAACTGTTCAGCTGAACTACAGGTTGTGTCTAGACAGAAGCCAAGGAGGAAATAAATTCAAAAAGTATTTTTTAAAAATGGAGGATTCACCATTTCCTCCCTGTGTCGGTAACACCTGTGAACACTTGGAGAAATGTTGTTCATGTCAATTGCAGGTTTTTTTGTGTTTTGCAGAATGAAAAATCAAAGAAATTTGACTAAATTTTTAACTTTTCTTTTAGCATTTGTCATTCGAACTGTGTCATACTGCACAAAAGACATTTCCCTCCGCTTCCAGTCATGGTTGTGCTGTTTTTACAGATGCAGGACTTCATATATTACAGATAAAAATGAAACATCTACAGAGAGTGAAAAGGTTACGGGAGCAAATAAACATCTAGCTTGGAGTTCACGGGGTAAAGAAACTTCTTTATTACTCCTGAGGATCTCTCCGATTTGGGAAGACAGGTGCAGAAAGTTCTCATTTATTAAAGTGAGTCGGGACATTTTTCCATTAACATCCTCCAGCGCCGCAGCACCAGAGAAGTGTTGACATCATATCATGTCATCTGGATCCTAAAATAGTCCCTGAAACACGAGCTACCTCATTGTGGCTAAGCATTCTTCAGAAATTCACCTTGACTAGGCGAGAATATTCACGCTTCTGTTGCAGACTGCTGACAAAGGTGCACGATTTTCAGCGCTTCATATTTCCCACGAAAAAAAAAAGAACTTCTCTTTTCTTCCTGAGGAAACTTTCAGAGGCCTGCAGACATCCGACAAGACTTCCCGACGACATTGATGATCTGAAGAGGCGTCGTCCTGACAATGGCCTCTTCATTAATTGCACAATAAGTAAAAACTTGCCCAATAATTGACAGTATCCCTGCAGCACCTATACAGCGGTACTATAGGTTAAGTGGCTTTCAGCTCTCAGACATCGCCTCATCTATTCTCTCCTCGTCCCATTCTGCGTCGCCAGACAAACCTGGATCTCCTTTTCTCTACTGTTAAGACGTTAAACAGCCGCTGGTTTGCTGCTCCGCCGGCACTTTGATCCTTTGACGACCTGGTCATGCTAAGAAAGAAAAAAATGCAAAGAGCAGCTCTTGAAAGGAGAGGATAAGGAGTATGTCTCAAATAATACACCCCGGCAGATGGATTTGATAGAGCCTCAGAGTGATGCATGCACATTTTTCCTTCTTCAACCCTTTGCTCTCCTCAGAGTTTGTGAAATGAATCTTGTGGCAAAGCAGGAGGGGAAGGAGGAGGGGGGGAAGAGGGGCGATTTTAGATTCTGAGGGCTTATCGCCGGCGCCTGATTATGGCAGCGGCTGTTGTTTCCCCTGGCTATATTAGGATTGCAGGGTTTGACTTGCAGCTAAAATCATGGAGTACTTTTTTGCCCTTTAGGCAGATTTAGATGAAAAACCTAAAGCTAACACCCTATATCACACTGCCAGTTTCAAACCTGCCGAGGATTTGTGAAAGGAAATACCTTGAGCCCTCCCACGTCTCCTTCCCCACCACACGCGTAGAAGCAGGCCGATAATGATGACACAGCTTGTCAAAATCTGGCACCTTTAACCTCGGATCTCATCGTTTATTGCTTTCCGGTGTTACCTTCAGCCGCAGATACAGCGGGGCGGTTAAGTTGCCATCACGGCCAGAAGCGAGGATAAAGCGCCCGACGGTATCTTTCCCATCTCTGGTGATTGTGTTTGTGAACCGAGCCAACCTGCAATGTCATCTTCCTGAAGCCTCTACAGGCAGCCACTGGCTTTAAAAAAAAAAAAAAAAAAACACCACAGACCCCTCCCTTCCCGTCCTCCTGCACCGCTAATAAAACCCAAATCATCATATAAATGACGCTAAATAGGGAGACTGCAATATAATACGTACGGGGGGCGGGGGGATCCCAACTGAAAAAAAAAAGTCGTTAAAATAATTTGAAGCGACAGGGCAAAGTCAAAATAATCCAGGCACTTGAGTTAATGTTTCCTTTTAAATGTCTCCTCTTCTGTTGGCAATTAAATTCACAATTATGTTTACGCGATTGATTCCGGTGTAATTCATTTCCGATCCCAGCAGCTCTCATCTTCGCACTATAAAAACATTAAATCTTCCCAGAGGAAAAGGGTGAGACAACAAACTTTGGAGGTTAAAATCTTGAAAACGCTCATGTGAAGCTAAGCTAACTTGGTGACCTGTAATCATATCGACACCCGATGGACTTTGTCTCCGTTTCCTCGTCTTCCACCACTTCAATTACGAATGGAGAGGTTTGATTATGAGAGTTAGAATGGAGCACAGATTAGACAAATCTGCTGTGATGCATGCGTCGGTATAATCAGCACCTTGATGTTGCAGGTTGAGAGATGTAATAAAAGAAGGCTTGTTAGCGATTTTAAATGAACAACGATCTAAAACTATGAAGCAGCCATTCGGGGGGGATGTAGATGAAATGTTAATATTGTATCACATACTGAGAAATTGTGTGGAAAAACCAGTAAAAACTGTTGGCCAGTGCCAAATTATTCTCCTGGTATGACTTTGACAACCTGAAATTTCCTTTCTGAATGGCGCCGCATTCGAGGAAATCGAGAAGCCTAATGACACAAAGGATGCGTACACTGTGTTCCTGTGACCCAGATTCAACAGATGGATGCTCAGTAATTATGCTGTCAAAGGTGTGTGTGTGTGTACACGTGTTTTTTTTTGCATGGGAGTGCAGATATGAGCCCTCGTGTGTCCCGCCGAAGTCACTGCTTTAATTAAAGCATGAAGCGATGTAAAATGCATGGCCCCCAGGTTCGCTGCTCCTTTTCTTACATTATTAAATCATCTCAAGCCAATGACAAATGGTAAACAAAAACAATCCATCTCTGAGCTTGTTATATTTTTCTCTTTTTTTCCCCCTGACAAACTCTTGCTGAGGCTACTTTTGTACAGATACCTGGGATTTAGATTCAGAGGGCTCAGTCACACCAACATTTACAGGAGCCAAATTAAATTTATCTGAATAGACGGGATGATGTTAGCGGAGAGAAGACGTGCTGTGAAAAATGTGTCACCACACACATTTAAACAGCTTCACTAGGTTCTGTTTTACAAAATACTGAACCTTCATGATTTGAAGTAAACGACTCTTGAGGCATCCTGTCATTCTGGATGCAGCTCTATTAGTATGTTTGGGATTGAAGAACAAACTTCTACCACAACATTAACAAGAAAAGCACTCGGAGAGTGCAGTACTCTGCCAAGGCTGCTCAGTCAATGTATCATTTGATGGCTGAATTCTTTAAAAAAAAATAAAATTTGTGGCCTAAATCCTATCAATACAGAATGTGGCCATTTAATATAGATGAACCCACTGACAAAATGACTTGGCGCTGAGCACAGCCATGTGTTATGCATGTGTACATTATGCACGGATACCAAATTGCATGATCTAAATATATAGCGGGGGGTGGGAATTGATGAGACTCAGAAACACCCCCACAATTTAATCAATTGTTCCGTATATCATTTCTGATGGACATGTCCTGATAAGTCCACATTTGTAGTAGGATCGCAATCATGTGATCATCAGCAGGCAGCTGATGTAGTGTCCACTTGTAGTCATAGTTACAGTGATGCCGTGCCGCTACAGAAATCTTTAACAAATCCGTGGATCCAGACTATAAGTCACATCACTGCCAAAATGTAATCACTTGGTCCTTGCGTCATTTCTGACCTTCAATGAAAACTTCATCTGAATCCATTAATCCGCTTTAGAGTAATGTTGCTTACAAACAGACAGACAAACGTATGCCAATCATCACATAACTCTGCCATTCCTTGGCAGAGTAAAAAATAACAAAACACAGACATCAAAACATTCTACCACTGATCTTATAAAATGCAATCCTCTGCGTTCTAGTATTAATCTGGATGCAAGTTTGACATTTATCACCCACCTAAGCATTGTTGTACACGGCACACTGCAAAAAGTGCTTGGGGAAGACTCGAAGAACACGACCAAGAGGCCCAGGTGACAAAACTTCCCAACAACCAATCAATCAACCCAAAAGATATGCTGCCAATGTCCCGATGCCAGAAACCACAGGACACTCAAACATCCATTACCCAGTGGAGCTGTCTTGGTGGTCCAAAGGGGTCTACACAATTTGCAGGCTGGTTGTTTTACTGTTCTGGCCACTTGTGTGTGTCAATATTGATTTAAACTTCACTGCTTCATTCAAAAGCAAAGACACCAAAATACACCTGACAGAACTTTTCACTGTTCATCCTCAATGACAACATATACTAGAGTCTTCGGGTCATTCTGCAAATTAAATCATCATGTACTTGTCTTCATTTTCAGAAAAGCATATTTGTTACAGTAATGAGCAGGATCAGGTACACAACCAGCTTGTCCAACTCACCAGATGTAGACTCAGACAAGTGTGTCTTCGATCCTTACGCTATATGGGTGTTGTTTTCAAAATCTGTATTGCTAAAAGGAACTAATGACCTGCAACCGGAAATTTTCAAATTTTATCGAATGTCTGGATGATGCAGTAAATCGGCAGTGCTTGCTACTCTGGAGAATGAGACATTTCAATGACAGTGTTTGCATCCCAGCATCCAAATAGTTCAACAGAACAACTCCCTTATACGTTTCAGGGACACCATTGCTGCATCCTGGGCTTAGAACTGGGCAAGATATTTTTGGTTGGCTTCACGAAAAAAAAAAAGTCAAAGTGTTTTTTTGTTTGTTTGTTTTGTTTCTTTCCCTAAAGCAGAATGATCATGAAATGACATAGCGCTGTGGAAATTGGTCTAATTATGCAAGTATAACAGCAAGAAAATCCATCTTTTCGTTTGTGACTAGTAGGTTTGTGAAGATAACAAGCTGCCACTAGGCTGTAGAGACAGCTAAAAGATGCAGTGATTTGTCTGACAAAATAAGAGTCAGTTTAAAACCTTCTTTATTAAGAATTCAAATCCTTAGCATTTAGGGTTGATAAAAGCATGTATAGTTTTTTAGTTGAGTCGCCTGAAAATACGCATTTCTTGGACTATTTAAACATGGTTTGTAAGCTACGCTCATTAAAGTTTGGCCCTACACATGAACACGTAGACAAAGTTAGTATGACATCAGCATGTTTTGAAATGTGCTCTCTTATAGGTTGGTAAAGTAGCAAAATTGCTATTAAGCTAACTTCCTGGTAGCTTTGGAATTATCAGCACTGCTATGATCCTTACAAAAAAGGAAATAAAATTTCAAATCATTTCCTTAACAGATAGTTCACCAATGTTAAATCAATTAAACCTTTCCATATGCTGATGAAACCATTAACTGGTTATTCTTAATATTTACTGCTAAAATTGGTTTACCAATCTTTACACCTAATCTGCTTAATTCTACATGATTTATTTAATGGAGCAACTTGTTCACTGCAGCTAACGTTAGCTGGAACAGATGTACACAAATAGTTTATCAGTTCAGGAAATCTGTCAGTATTTACTGCCACCTCAGAGGATTCATATTCACAGCTAAGTGTTGGTAATGTTGGAAGCATGCAGTCAGAATTTTGCTGCTCCTGAATGTTCGCAGCAGACTCAGCTACCAGTCTGTGTTAGCATTTGAAAAACTAAACTTAGCATGAGCATGAGCCTCAAGTAGATAGCTATAGAGTTCATCAACACAGCTGTCACAGTTAACACCGCTGAGGTGGACTAGCTTAATGGCGTTTTACAGGTAGTCAGTAAACACACCTGGAACTCCACTGCAATAAACAGTAGCTGCCACCTGGTGGCAAAATCAGGTAGGACAGCAAGTCCACAATATATGGTCTGGCTGGTAAACTGCATGTCCCTTGCTTTGGCCTTAAGAGTTAATACATTTTGATTGATTAATCAACCTCTAGAATTCGAGAAATACTTTGCTCTCCATTGTGTCCAGATGATCAAAGCTGGGCTGAATCACAGCACCAAAATTGTACCGAATAATAATAATATTCAGTAGATGCCTAAGAACTCTGAACAGTAGCGTAGTGGTTAGTACTTTTGCCTTGCAGCTAGAAGATAGCTGGTTCACGTCCCGGCCTTCCCGGGATCTTTCTGTATCATCAAAAGGTCCCTTAATTGACTCGACTTATCAAACCTTCTGAAAGACTTTTCTGTTTTAGTGACCAAACAACAGGTTTGGTTCTACAAGCTTTCTACTGCCCGTGTTATTTATGAAGCCGTGTCCATCAGACCTGGGAAGTCTGGAAAATTTGATTTAACCAATTCTCTGGAGAAGTTGGTGAATGTAATCAAATAAGGCGCATTAAAGGAAGAAGACTGAATGCATTTATCAAGTTGGATTTGGCAGCTACGTCCAGAGCTGCTGCAGAAACAAGACATATGAAAGTATGAAAGTGATTCAAAATATAATGTAGATTAATAGAGTTGGAAGAACAAGCGCTTGATTGACATCCGTTAATGAGGAACGCGTACTTGAACACTATCCTGAAATGGAGAAGAATCTTGAGAGTTGGAATGATGAAAATGTGTGTTTGTTAAGGTGGATGATGATTTAAAAAAAAAAAAAAAAGAGGATGAAGACAGAGCAGAATAATCAGGCAGAATGCAAGAAGTTGTGGGTGTAGAGGGTAATTTTCCAGAGAAGCAGGTTATGATTTGATGTACTTTTATCCCAGTTGTTTTTATTTGCCACCTCTCACAGGGTTTTATTATTATATCCTCCGCGAAGCTGCTCCGGCACATATGGAGGCTGCCACTCAACACCGCAGCCAATAACGCTGCCGGTGCTCGGGCGTGTAGCTATGAATTCATTCCCATCCACAAGTAGCTATTCATATTAAAACAAGCAAAAGATATGAGAGGGGGAGAGAGGACATATTAAAAGCCCGACGATGTCTCGCACATCCGCCCACCCGAACATCCAACCAACCCATTCATCCGTCCTGCGGTTCTTCTCTCGAGCCACGTGGAGCTTCGGTTTTTATTAAACGGGGGAGCCGAGCCAAGCTCCGGTCAAATTTGGACGGTGAAAAACATCCCTGTGTGGAGCTAGGAGAGGAGGAGGAGGAAGAAAGAAAGATAGCCGTGTACAGTCCAGATGGAGGCTCACTAGCCTTCTCACTTCATGTTGGGTGTGATTGTGTGTGCGTCGTCTGCGATCCATCACCCAATCTGCCAGCAGAGGCAGAGCTCGGCTTCATCTCGCCGCTAAAAACTGGCTTGCAGCTCCTCTAATTGGCTTGAACGCTCGCTGCCATCCTTCCATGCAGTTCTGTCAGAGTGGAGAGCTAGTCAAGCATGATCCATCGACCTCAAACCTATGTGAACCTCCTCACATAATGTCGGTGCGATTGGTTCCTCCGGTGGGGGACGGGCGCAATCGTTTGAGGTGCCTATAGGGAGAATTAAAACCTGAGATATCCTCAAGAATTCACTCTACGTTTCCGTCCTGTGCTATCTAGGTTTGGCAGGCCTCTTCCTCTGCACCGCCGTCGCTTCCTCTGTAGCTTGGTCGCCGCCTCCTCCTCCTCCTCCTCCTCCTCCTCCTCCTCCCTCCATCCATCCCATCTTCAATCGCTCATTCTTCTTCCCCCACACATCTTTCTTCCCCTCCTTGATGTGCGCAATCCCTTAATCCTCTTCATCTCACATGCGTTGGGGTCCTTCCCTTTCTTCCTCCTTTCCTGTCTGTTTTTTCCCGCAAACCTGGCATCCGTCCTCTTCTTGCTTTTTCACCCCCGTCCAATCACAGCTACCCTCCGCAGTCTGTCATCATCCACTCATTATTGCCCCGGTTCCCCCTCTTTTTTCTTTCCTCATCCGTCCGTGACCTTTCTTTCCTCTTCAGCTGTTCTCATCGTGGCTGCTCTCCCCTCTTATCGGTCCATCAAACATAATCTCTCCTCTTATTCCCCTTCGTCGTCGCTGGTTTCCCCGCCGTTCTTTCCTTCCGATCCCTCGCTCATATGCCACCCGAAAGTGGCACGACGTGGCTCGATGTTTACCTTATTTCGACAGGAATCGCCGCTTTTATTAATGTTTTTATTGGGTGTCAAACGCCGGCGTTCCAGGGATCTCCGGGCCAATATTTGCTTAATTACACTGGCTTCGCGATATTGCCATTTAATGAAATTTGAAACATAATAAAGAAATCGCATTACGGAGGAGCGCAGATAATGTTAATATCCACTGACAGTTTAACTGATTACATACTGTAAAGCCTCTCTTCTCCTGTTTGTGGAGACATCACTGAGTTTAAGAACAGTCTATTAAATGCCACTTAATTATACGATAAGACCAGCAAAGAGCACACACACAGGCTGATGAAGATGATGTACACACACACACTCTCACAAACACATGCATAAATCATCATACATGCTCACACAGGCAGCTTAGCGAAGTCCCTCCGGAATCACTTTCTAAAGAGAGGCCCTCTGTGTCATATTAGAAGGAATTACAATTAATAACGTTATTATAGCAGCATGACTCCGAGAATGGCAATGACCAGCATTAAATCAAACCATAATAACTGTTAGTATGGAAGCAATAATGCACTTAAAACGCCCGACTGGCAGCTCCTAATTAAATGTGAATCACACCAGTAAACCTAAACATCCAAACTGAGGTTCAAAGTATCAATTGGACCGAAGCCAAGAAAGTGAGAAAGTTATCGTCGGTTTCCCCCTCCCGCTACCATAAAGCGGTTCGATGGTTGACATTGGAGCATCTCCAGGACTCTTCTCGTTTGAATCGTTGCAGCACAAAAGATGAGCGACTGAACTTTATGAAAATATCCAATTACTGATTAAAAGCCAAAAAGGTAGCAGCCGGCGCGCATAATAATTCAAGTCGATCATTACTCCGCTACAACTGCAGGAGCAGTTAGGCAAGAAAAAAAAAAATCACCAATCTGCAATTAATATTAACACAAATTACTACACAAAAGAGATTCCATGTAAATAGAATCACTTGTTATTTGTGGTGACTGTTAGGGAACGTTCAAATGAGATGAATCGCGACCACAAATAGAATACTTTATCAGCATTGTGATGGACTGGGAGAAGAAAGCGGGTGTTTCTCTGCCTTCATGTTAAATGTGTAGGATCAATGAAAGAATGTGTGAGCCTCGAGACAAATTACTTTATCAATAATTAAGCAATGCATATATACAGTACTGGCACCTGCACTGCAATTACATTAATTATTAAGATGCGTTAACATTATCCTCACATATTTACTCTGGCTGGACTGAAGCGATACAGGATGAGATAAAATTTACAAACTAGACCTTGTTTGGCTCGTTTCCCTAAAATTATGTTCTTATATAGACTCAGTACCCTGTTGACATTATTGGTTAATTGATGAATTGCCATTAAATGGTTAAATTACTCACTGATAAGACAGAAGACCAATGACACCCTTGTCAGAAAATGTAGATTTGCTGTAGTACCTGGTTGTGCCAACAGGTGGAGTGGAGGCAGTTTTGTGCTGGCTAGCAGAGAACATTCTGAGAGTTTAACTATTTGATGGCCACCATGAGAAAGCTAAGCTTACACTGTAGAAAACATTTAACAGCTTTTAACTTCAATTTACTGTTACAGATTTGTGTGATTGCAAAACTACAGTTTCGCTGAATTTAAATGAGCTAAATTATTTTACAAATATGGTAAATAAAAAGTAGATTTTTTTCATTTAATATTTTACAGATTTTTCTGTGCTTAAGTTACACATAATATTTTGTATGATATCTGTGATGTTAAATTACAGTTTTGCTCTTTAAATCAACTAAAAACATTTTACAGATATTTGCCATTGTCACAGTTTTGCAGGTTAACGATACAGTATTTCACCATCTTCAGAATATTTCAACATTCCTGCGCACTGTAAAGGTTTCTATTATGCTTTTTATTATTTATATTCCTTTGAGTTTGCTGGACTCACCATTTTCTTCGACTTGCGATGCACACCATGGCAAATTCCGCAGATAAAGAAACCTACTTGGTAATGAAACTGATTTGTTGTATTTTCCTGCCAGATTTCCACTGCACCTTCATGGATATATGTATTATTTATATATATGAATAGTGTAACCTCGTCCATTTGGTGCCTGAACCTAGCCAAACATCAAAAAAACATCAACCTCGGTCTCTTGGGTGAAGGTCCAGTTGCTGATCTATTCCACCGTCCTCCCCTAGTTTTCTCCACAGACTTCATGGTTTCTTTAAAGTCTCACCTTTTGGGGAGAAAATGTATATTTCAAAACATAAATGTAGTTTTGTTATTCGTCAGTGGAATTTATGCTAGAAAGGCAAGTCTTTGGTCGACTGTCCTCAGAAAATGCAGGCATCTCTTCATGTATTCTATAATCACAGAGTAGAACTGTTTGTTCTGGTTTGTTTTGATGATCGCAGCCAAACACCTTCTCTATTTTCAGTGTCCATCAAATTCGAGCTGGGAAACGTTCCCACCGACAGCCTCACAGCCGAGATTAGCTGCAGAAAACTCTCCCTTCTCAGACACTGTATCTTTCAAGGTAAATTCTCTATTAAGCGGCGGAAGACTTGGAGCACACTCAGCAGCCTAAGCAGACAATGGTGTAATCAACAGTGAACCAGTGGGGCACTGAATCCTTTCCTGTGAGTACAGAGAGGCAGGCAGCCTGGAGGAGGAGGGGGAATGAAGGATGTTACCTGGGTGTTTGTCTGACAGTTCTTCCTCTCTGTGTCCTCACCCCTGCTGGCAGCGCTCATCAACAATATTAATCAAAGTCTGATGCCTGCTCAATTAGACTGAGGCTCTGCTCGACAACAACCAAACAACACAGAGCCTCAGGTGCACAAATATGCACACATACATATAAGATTGCATGCATAAAACAAGCGAGTGCCCTCAGTAGTCACAAAAATAAAAGCATCTTTCCCCTCTCAGGCTTCACCCGGTGGATTTTTTTTTTTCTTTTTCAGTTTTCATAGCTGCACAAGGAGCAGCAACCAACCCTTAAAAAAATTCAAGGACACCTAGAAATCACGTAAGCCGGTGTCAGTGTACTGCACACAGCATTTCATGATTACCAGCCTGCATGACAAGCCGAGGAATGCAACCTGTGGCATTCGGAAGTGCTGACACAGGCATAATTTAAACAAACATCACAGCATAAAAAGTTGGAAATTCTGAGAAAAACTCAGCAAAGAATTGGTCCCAAAAGATCCAGATACAAATTAGTAACATGCCCAGAGTTAAATCAATTCTTATTCCGTCTCCTATTTGGAGAATAATCAGCAAAATACTTGGAGAACAAATATCAAATATGAAGTATGTCTCCAAAAAATTCAGTCATACAACTAAACTGTATCAACAATGGTATTTTGAGGTAAATGTATTTTCTGCTAGATTACACTTATGATGTATTACAAGTATTTTTCAAATCAACATTTCGTTGTCATTTTTCATCGTTTACCATTATTCCTTCTAAGCTAACCAATCATATACTCAATTTTGGTGAGACTCGCCACCATGGTCAACACAGAAAATGGCAAAGCTTCAAATATGTTTTGAAAGAATCATATTTTAACCCAAAACCATGCTACTTTTATAAATGTAACCACATATTATTGGTGCAGAAACTTTACCAAGCTTCTAAAAAGGTGGTTATTGCTGTCAAATTGTCAACCAGAGAGTTATAAAACAATGAGTTACAACTGAAAGTAGAAAAACAAAGCTTTAGACTAAGAATTATGGTTTCACTTGGAATTCAAATGCAAACTTTGTGGCTCTTTTGAATTAGAAACGTGTCCTATTATGTTACAGTCTTGGCTCTTGGTTAGAAAATATGGTTAATCCAAACCAAAATGATATTTCTTTTAAAATGTACATGAGAATTCCTGTAGTTGTACAGAAACAATTTATGGAAGATGGAATTAGTGTTTTAAGGTAGATGGCCAACAGTTTCAATGGGAGGGACCTACATGCACTAGCATACAAAAATTGCTGTATCGACTGCGAAAACACAAGGATACCGTTACTCAAGTATATCTTTACACAGTAGACAAGTGGCAGCTTAATGACTAAGGGTTTAGGTTACTAATTGAAAAATCAAAACTCACTGCACTATGATCCCAACTTGCTAACAAGCTGGAAAGAATTTCATGGTGCTGTAATACATTTATGACCCACAAAAGGATTTGTCTTATTTTAAAAGTTGTTTTTTGCTGTAATAATGATCCATTTATGTTTAAATGTTGCATATAGCAGCTTTGTATAAGATATCATAGGTCATTTTGGACTTTTGTTGCGTAAATTTGTTGAAAGACCAACGTAAATTTGATTAAATATAAAGCTGCTGACAGTAATCTATTGTTGCAGACATTAACCTTGTTTATAACTTAATGGATTCATGTTCATTTTGAGGAAAGTTCAGGGCTCAGTTTGTCAATGCATTTTTTCAAAAATCAATATTTCCTCTTTCTGATACAGAAAATCGGTTGTAAGTTATTTAATCCTGCAGCAATGTCTGGCATAAATGAAAGCATAAAACTTTTTTTTTTTTTTAAATATATGTATGTTCAAGTGGCTACTATGCACTATAATGTACACATAACTTTTACTTTTTGAGTTGAGGTACTGGAATCTGGATCAAGAAAGAAAAAGTTGAATTAATATGTCTCTGTGCTGAACACCAACCTTGAGCAAAGCTGCATCAAACTCCTTTTGGCAACCAATAACCGAGAAAGAAAGCTGGAAAACCGAGCTGCATCCCGGCTTGCTTCTTCATTGCGATTGATCTCAACACATTTCTTGTGATGTTCTGAGAACCAACAGCATCGGGATTTTATGTCTAAGTGGACATTTAAATCTAAAATAGCCTGGCAAATTAAAAAGAGAAAAATTCAAGGCTCAATACTGCTGCAGATTTTACTCTGGAAAACCAAAAACAAGCAGCAAACAATGATGTTGCACTGTCTGCTTCATATCCAAATATGCTGTGGTGTCATGAGTCAGTATATTGGGGGGTCTGGTTTAAAGCCCAGCATGATGGAGGCAGGATGTTCTGTATGCTGCGGTTATTTATCCACCCTCCATCCCCTCTGTACATCCCTCTGTTATGGCATGTTATTAAAAACAAACATCTCTATACTCTTCGGACTACCAGTGTCCTTGCCATTGCTCGTCGTCAGCCGTCAGCCTGGACGTCGCACACAACCGGCAGCAGAACGGGACGCTCAATCTAATCTGCGAGTTTTTGAATATTATGAGGCTAAATTTAACATGACGTACAAGTTAGTATCAGTGTAAAGCAACATATTGGTACACCAGAAAGGTACGGTGAGCCATGTTTTTTTTTTTTTTTTAACTTTGAGATTTGACTTTAACTTTTAAGACAATATGGAGGAATTATATTTTGGCAAGTCCATTACCATAATTAGACTAAGGTCATGTTCAGAGGACAATACCACCACTTGACATTGGCTCATTCTTTAGACTGAGATACATTTAAGCTCTTAAAAATGCAGATAGAGGTGAAAATAGGACATGGAAAGTCCCGATAAATCGCATTTTCATCCTCATTGCAACATTAAGATGTACATTAAACATGAAAAGACTGTTTTGAGTGAAATGCAATATTAAAAAAAAACTAATCGTATCAACAGCTTTTGACGCAGGTCTAAATACATGATCTCTCACCATTTGGAAAGTCACATTTAGTCCCAGCCAGCACTAAGCTAACCTCAACAGTGAGGTTAGCTAGCACAACTGCAAAGGAAGGAAAGAAGAGCAAGGAAAATATTTGTAAAAAATTCTCATTAAATTAATGCTCTGTTTAGTTGGTTGGGGAATCATGGTGCAATTTGTTCAATAAAAGCATATTTGAAATAATTACTTTCATTTTTTCCGCATTCAGAGAGCAATGCTTAGGATCTATGCTAGCAAATGTACCTATTAAAGCAAACAGACATTGGAACTGGATCACTAAGGCACATAATTTATTTATTTTTTTTTTTTTTACTCAGTGCAAGTCATAACATCACAATACTGAACAATGCTACCACACATCACAGATTTGCTTATTTGGGTAATATTGGCACAAATGTAGCAGAAATTAGGGCTGCACAATATTAGAAAAGTTAATGATGCAATTGATGGTTTTTTTCTGTTTTATACTGCGATGTAAAAGCACAGACATGTTCTGCACATTTTCATGCTGATGAAACGGATTGCATATAAAAGAAAACAGAGGCAGCCTTCTGGTCTGAGAGGCAAAACAAGTTCCCTAAACATGCGTGCTAACAGCCATCAGGGGGCGACTTCTCTGGTTGCAAAACAAAATCAGATTGTATACAAGTCTATGAGAAAATGAGTAATTCTCACTTAATTTGTTGCTTTAGTGAAGATTTTCCCATTGAGTTTATGGTCTCAATTTCTAGTTTCACATCTCCTTCAATACGGAATGAGGTTTATTTTGTCAATTATGGTCCCATTTACAGTAAAGTAGCCAATAAACCCGGTTATGTTTTAAGACTTTGAATGATTACATCGATTTTCCAAGATGGTCTCCGTCAAATGCCTTGAAACTTGAAATTGTAGCGCACAAGCCAATAAATGACGACTTTTCCATCATTTTGATGCTGAGACTGTATATTGTGCAGCCCTAACACTAACATTTCAAAAAAAAAATCTAGCTATTTTTCAAAGCAAGAAGAGCAGCAATTGCAATCTAACCTAACAATATTAGTAGTAGATCGACTGTTTTTGCAAAGTACATAAAATACAAACTATGTATGTATTGGTTAGAACTATAATAGAGGAGTGCTCATTTTAAAGAGGTTGAACACAGCATCCATTATCTGTGATAATCAACATGGAGATTTTATTATCAAATACTGTCATTAGCGTGCAGGATTCGGCGCTAAACCCACTAAACATGACCGCTGACGTGCAAAAATCTGTCCAGTCCAACGACGTGCAGACTTTGGGTTCCTCTCCTATTAAAGTATGACCACTTGGTGCAGTATTTTCACCCCCGCTCCCCCTCTTCAAAGTGTGACTGATTGGCTAATGGAGGAAGTGTCTGCGGCTCTCCGGCCCCCACTTTGGGCCCTTTGCTGCCTGTTCTTTATGCATTAGACCAGAGCACTCAGGACAGCTCATGCTAATTCTCTCCCTGAAGAAAGCAATTACACCACCGCACTCATCTAATGCTCGGAGGAGGAAGTGGGAGGGAGAGTGTCAGTGGGTGGGTGAGAGAGGGAGACGGCGAGGAAGGCTGGAGTGAGAGGCAGCCAAAGTGATGCTTTTTTGGCCGTCGCCGTATTTTTTTTCCGAGACCCATTCATTCCTCATCCAATTATGAGCGGTAATAATAATTTCATCAAGGTTTGCTCCTTAAAAACTGTTGGTTCTGCATAATGAGAGGGGAACTGTTCGACTGGTAGCAGCACTGGAACAGTGCATGCGTGTGGGTGAGTGTAACAGAGCTTTTTTTTTGGGGGGGTGTTTATTATTACCATGTCAAGCCAGAGCTGGAGCTCACCTGACACACCTTTCCATTCCACTTTGAGCGCCGCGCCTATACTGTACGAGATAATTGAACATCTTACTCCCAAACTGTGGGCATCAAAGCGCCGCTACGAACTGTAGTAGGTTTGGGAGCGCTGTCAGCTCCAGAGATTTGCTCCCACAGACCTTTTTCGCAGCAGACGTTTTGACTCGTGGCAGTAGGGGAAGCATGGGTGGAATTAATGATGGCTCACTTCCATTAGGTGTCACAGTAAGGCATGACAGTGAACCAGCAGGTACAAAGGCAGGGCCTCCCCTACGTGGAGACCAGCCATCATTAAAGGCCCCGTCTGGTGAAAATCAGCTTCTTTTTTTTTAACCTTGTTAACATGTCCATATGGTGTTTTTATACGTTTTTTTTTCTTTCATTTTTATATGATAGAAAGGAACCAATACTGTCAGCCTGCAGGGTTAGACTTTCCATATCATTATTCTACTTCATTTTCGGTTCAAACATCAATATTATAGCTTGCTATTGTGCAGCGTGGAGTAGTTTTACAGTGTAAAAGCAAAGCTGCAGCTGATCCTCTAGTTGGCTCTGCAGATGCATTATCAGCCCATTATTACAGCTGAGTTATTGACTCTTAATTGGGCGAATTTTCAACGACAGAAAGGCGACAAATCCACATTATGAAGTTGAAGAAGTTCATGGAGGTGTAAGTTAGCTTTAGATAGGTTAGTCTGTTAAGGCAGTGTGTTTAATTGTGTGCTTTGGTTTGCTATTTTTATTGTACAATGATTTGGTTCCACTCTTGTTTTTAAAGGTGCTTTATAAATGAATTCTATTGGATGTTTTGAGTCAGTGATTCACTGGATTTAAGCACCAAAAATCACTAAACCTGCTCGATTAAGTCTGGGCACCAAAGATACTTGATGGAGTACCAATGTTACTTGGGTTAGGTTTAGGCAGGAAAACTACTCGTTTAACTTTTCACAATAAAACTACTTGTTTTGGTTGAGACAATCATTTGCTTGGCTTTGGCAACCAGAACTACTTGGTTTAGTTTCAGCACCAAAACTACTTTGATAGATTTAGGCACAAACTATTTACTGAGGTGACATACTGGGTTAAGTTTGGGCACCGAAAACATTTAGTGAGATTTATGCACCAACATACTTTGGTCAGAATCAGAAAGCCTACATGGTTTGGGTCAAAACATGCCCTGTTGATATGTGTATCAGGTTACAAAGCTTCATTTTGTACATTTCCAGGGGGATGACTCCAAAAGAGATTTTAGATGCACTTATCCACACGACTGCAAGGCTTGGTGGATGTAATTTGGGTTACTTTCAGTTTTATCGTGATTGCGTGGGTCCCTTCTGTTCCAATGGGAATTTGGTGGAGGGGCATTAACTACGTAGATCTGCACATTCTAGAGAAAGCCGTGGTGTTTAGTTGCATCTGAGGTGCTTTAATGCAGGAATGGATTATTCACATGGAAAAAAAGTGCAACTTTGATGTACAGAGCTGCATTTTTGGACGTTAAATCAACAACTAGAGGGACGCCTGTGTTTTAGTTATAGTAACAAGTCAATCTCTGCTCTGAAAAAGATCCATTCTGTCACAATAGCACTAAAAAGGTTCAACTTGGCTCTGATTTCGTATTTATCTCAAGAGTGGAGGAAGTCAGTAAACCCTATGTAGACATAACTAGTAGTCCACCCCAACCTGGGAAACCCATTTCTTGATGGACCTCGGCTTTATGTGTGAGCCATGTGGAAACAATACAGAGCAGCGCCTAAACTGTTGCTTGCAAAAAAATACCACACAGACTGCCCACAAACAAACTTGCTGGTGTTTCTCCATATTTTTGGTCTTTCAGTGTTTACTGGTTACTGACTGAACATATTACAGCACATAAACTTGCTGTCAGCTGGTTCCACAATGAGAAATGTCAGTAGGAACACTGGTTAAGCTAGTTTTGGTGGAATTCTCTTGCCAGATATTCTGAGGCTACAAAAATCCAACCCAACGAAAACAACATTTACCACAAAATTTATGTTCCCATGAGGCCACTGAGACCTTTTGTTTCAGACCATGATCCAAACCATAAGAGTGCAGAAAACACCAGCATATTCTAAACCTTCAATCAGCAGTGAGACCTCACAGAATATAATGAGAGTTCAAAGTATACCGCAGTTCCATTGTTGGTTGAGTTGACATTGAAATAATGCCATCGCAATTAAACAAGTGCTTATAAAGGCTTCTTTGCATGTCAAAGCCCACAGAGGACATCATGCTGTTGTGTTTTTATGTCAAGGAAGTTAACAGGAATCTGGTAAAAATGCCAGCTACATTACTACAAGTTGGCTGCTTTCAAATTAATTATTTTGAAGGTTTAATCCTCTGAAGCAGTTTTTGGGTGTTTTTTTTTTTTTTTTTGCTCCTTTCACATTTTTTACTCACTGTAGGCTCCTTTTTCATGACAATATAAAGTCTTGAACCTCTATGGAAACAGAACTAGAAATAGAGAAAATCTGTGCAGCCAAACAAAGCTAAAATGCTATAATCCACAAAAAAATAATTTAAAAAAATCTGACTTTTGATTACTTTACAAACCTGAAATCAACACGTTTCCTGCATGTGTTAAGAAATTGTGTCTCTAAATGCTATAGATATTTTATGTACATCTTTATAACTTCTACAAACTAGTAGTTTTTCCACACAACCCTACAGAGACGTTTCACCATGCTGACTTTCTCAACAACTTGCTCCTCTGTAAACCATTTTCTGCCGAATTTTGACTCTTGGTCGAGGAACAGTCATTTATATCTTCTCACTTGCATTGAGAAGAGTGGGGTTATTGGTTCTGTGGAGAATTTGGTTTATTTTTGGCATTTAAAAAAAAAAAAAATCAGATGTGGAATAAAGTGAGTTTGAGCTTACTGTTGGTTAATTTTTCCCAATGGAACTGCATGAGATTTGACGGTTCTACTTCATAGTTTGAGTCTAAAAATGATCTCATTTTGACCATTTCTTTTCAAGTAAATGTTCCTTTCAAACCTGATGTCACCCTGTCATTCTTTAACAGTAATAAAAATGCAAAACTGTCTTAATTTAGCAAGAAAATACACTTCAGCAGAAGGTCAGAGCTCAGAAGTGAAGGTCAGAAACAGCACAGCGATGGAGCTGGCAGCCATTCAGAGCCCAGTTTCTTGACACTTCTGGCCAGGTGGATGATGAGCCATGGCAGCACTGCCAAACTGAAGTGTTTACTCTCTATCAGGACAGGACAAATCATAGGGAACAATTCAGAATTAATTACATTTTTTATGTTCCAGTTCTTATTATTGCTTGAATTGAAGCAAATGCTTGGCTAGGTCAAGGTCATAACATTCTGTGAGTTGAGTCAAAGTGAGCCATTGTCATCCTTCAGTGTGATGGAGAGGATGCTGCCCGTTTAGTCCAGAAAACAGTATAAATTGAAGTAAAATGTCAAAATAAGATATGAAGGAGGGCATGCAGATCCCCTTAGTTTCCTGGAAAGCTCTGCGCAGCGCTGCAGGCCACAAAATGAGGCGACAGAAACCCTCAGCCGTGATGTTTGTTCGGAGGGAGGCGGTTTGCTGCTTGGTGCTGAACCTTGATCACTCCAGGACCTGTCATTTCATTGTTTTCTGTTTACTGATGGATTGGAAATGATGGGATAAGATGGGGGATGTGTGTGTTGGGTTGGTGCTGTCCCCTTTGGTGCCTTCCTGTATATACTAGAGGTACTTCTGGGTGGCGGCTGTCATCTCATATTATCTCCAGACTGACACGGGGGTGGAACTGTAGGCAAACGGTATGGAACAGCTAAACAAAGATGAGAAAATATAAAGAAGGCGAAACTGGGGTAGCGTGGGGCATATTGTAAACTGCTGCTGGAGAAATCTAAATGTGGTTTGTTGGAAAACATTCAGAAAAAAGCCATTCATATGCGTGCACTAATTGAAGCTGGGTTCCCAGTTGGGGCCTTCGTGGATTGGGCTCGGACCAGTACAAACTGGTCAAAAGTGTTATCTACTCCAGATTTAACCCATCTAAGCATAGAGGTTTTTGATCTGGCCTTGTCTAAAATGATCCAGATGCAAAAAAAGAAGAAAGAACAAACAAAAAAACTGAAATCTACTTTGTTTTACATTTTAACACAAAAAAAAAAATAGTGGTTTAGCATATCAAAAAATATGTTTTGTAGTCTTTGTATGATAATCTATTCAAAATTTGACCAACCTAAGCTCACTGGTTTTTGATCTGGACCTGGTCTAAAGTGGTTCAGATGCAAAAAGCACTAAAATTCTCCATGTTTTTACATTGTAGCACAAAAAAATATGGTTTTCCAGATTGAACATTTTGTTTTATCGAGTCTTCAGCCTTTGTACAACAAGCTATTCCAGGGTCGACCCACCTTAGCTCACGTGTTTTGGATCTGGACCTGGTCTAAAGTCGTCCAGATCCACACTAAAAGCTAATTTTTTCTTTTTTGCATTTTAATACAGAAAACGGTTTTCCAAATTTAAAAAAACCCAAAACAAAACACTGTTTCGAAGACTCTTTAGCTTTTGTACGACAGTCTATTCAAAATGTGACCCATGTAAGCTCACTGGTTTTTGATCTTGACCTGGTCTAAAGTGGTCCAGACACTGGTATACACTAAAATTTACATTTTCAAAAAAACATTTTAACACAGAAAATGATGGTTTTCCATACAAAAAACAAAGTTGTAAAGAGTCCTTAGCCTCTGTTCAACAATCTATTCATAATTCAACCCACCTACGCTCAGTGGCGCACCGTAGGCTACATCATCTTCTGTCTCTGAATGACAATCTAGTCCAGAATCCAGTGTATTGATTTATACCCGTCAGTGGTTTTAATGTTGTGGCTGATCGCTGTGTGTAACTGACAAGGTCTACATCCAATCAGCCATGTGTCTGAGACTCTTAAAACTGATGTCAGTGTTTTTGTCTTATCAACAGTCATGCTGGTGTAAGCTATCTTTTTATATGCACTGAAATGTGATTTATTTGTTTGCATAATGATGAAAGTAATTTAGAATCAGGAAATGTAGAAAGTAAATCTACACATTAGTTTGTGTCTTCATAAGTTACAAGAAAAGGAAGTTTAAAAAAAAAAAAAATTGGTAGATCGACGCCCGCAAGCAGAGACTGCACTGTAGAATAAAAGTTCAGTCAGGTTTGTAGAAGATACTTGATCAACTTTTTCCAAGCACAAGTCAACCTGAACCAGAGTTCAAACCCAACAAACCAACATTCCTTTAAGCCTCAACCTCAAAATCCACCAGCAGCTTTGAAAAGCATGTTTCGTTTAAATTTTAAAAAAAAGCCAAAATGACACCATTTATCAGACAAACTGAAACAGTAAGAGTCGAAAGATTTTCAGGCTTCCTAGGATCCTGAAACTTTGGGCCCTAGAACGTCAGAAAAAGCTGCTAAAATGAAGTTCAAATTTGTGACATTTAATCAAACTCAATTCATTCTATGTGTCATGTGAATTCCTAAAACAGCTGCAACCAACAGTAATGTGACAATTATGTGACTTCTCGGGTGAACCTCATGCTGTGCAACCAGAGAACGAGAGGAAAATAAGACGTATTTGATCGTGAAATAAATACAGCACTGTTCAAAAACTGAATTCAGAAGAGCAAGTTGTCAGTAAGTTGTTAGAAGATACATTCTGCATGATGAAATACTGTTTTTTTTTTTAAACAAACCCCACCTTGTTTGTGGAGGATTAAAAATGTACTAACCTGTTTTTCCAGTGTTGGTGACATGTGTCGGAAAGATGTTGTACATGTTGATTCTGTTACGGGGAACCCAAGCACAGACACAGAAAACTGGCAGACAAGTGAATAAAGGAAAGAGTTTTATTAAACCAAACAGCTAAACCAATATATAAATGGGGAACTGAACAAAACCAAAATACTCTGAACTCTATAAACCAACATTAAGAATACAGAAACGGAAGTCTACGAAAATAAACCGCATTAACTAAACTAAGCTCAGGAGGGGTACTCACAAGATGGGGAAAAAACAGGCTGAGGGAATCCAGGGGCAGATGGAGATGAGACAGGACATGCAAGCTGGAGACAGAAGTAGGGCTGGTGAGAATCCGGGAGGAGAACTGAGTCCATGTGGGAAAATCCAGGAGGGGGGGAAATGGAGTACAAAAAGTGGGGAAGCAGAGTCCATGTGGAAACTGATTATGTGAAGGCATGTGGGTCGATGTGAATGAACAAGGCTTGAACAGTGGGCAGGTGAGATTGTGGGCAGGTGAGCTGATTACTGCAGGTGACGCGCATTGCAGTAATCAGCTGAGTGCAGGCAAGTGAAGCAGGGAGAGCAAGAGGGCGAGAGACAGGAGGGACAAATGACAGACAGGTCAAAACAGAAACAGATCAGGAACCAAGGGAGGAAGAAGGGGAAAGAAGGGCAGGGGCTGGAGCAGGATCATAATAGATTCCATTTCATGAACAAAATATCCAAAGAATTACAAATTTAGCTTTTTTTCTGTTTTGTCATTTTTGGCATCTTGACTGTACAAAACATTTTTGAGTTCTCTCAATGGGACAGGAGCAAAAGCATTGATGTAGTGAGAGACAGTACTCCAACAATTAGGCAATTTTTAGACATTTTTATTGCTATTACAAACATGCTAGTCAAACTCTCAGCACCAAAGGATGAAATACACTGACTTTTAGGCAAGCAGCAAACTTCAAAACTGGTGGATTCTGCACCAGCTATTATGCTACTTCCTACAGCAGCCATTTACAGCGAGTTTTTAATGCTAGCATCCATGTTTTCAACTTCTGCTCCAGACATTTGGTTTTGGGTTTTGCCCATTTCTTCACTCTTTAACTCTGTTCTGCTACAGCGAGTTTTTGCATCGACTGCAGAATGACGGCTCCCAAAAGTGAAATCAAAACTCGTTGTTTGCTCCCTGGTGACTGGATGTTGGTTTAGAAAGCTTCCAATATGATATACAGAAAAGATTCAGCAGCTGATGGTTTGTTTGAATGCAAAACCCAATGTTGAGATCAGGATTGACATTTGATTGATCACACAACACACTTTAACTCTCCTCAAAACAAGCCAACTGATCTTGTATCTAGTAAATCAAAGCAACATCGCCGTGTTTCCCCAATACCGTGCAATTTTTATTCATTATTTCGAATTCATTGCAAAGTTACCCATTAAAGCTGCGGCTGCATCACAATTTTCCAATAACGTTTCGACAAGTCCAGTAATTTCGAGCGGCGAGCTGACCGGGAATCTCACCGCCTGTAATCATCCCACATCAACGCTGATGAATAACCGAGTCGTGACACATTACAGGGTGGTAAAACACCGCAAATTGTCTCTGGAGTCGGCTAAAACTTACTGGGTCAGTGAGTTGATTGAGTTTTTTTTTCACACCCCCTCCCCTTTCACATTTCAATCCCGCCCTCCATTTTGCATTTCATTCGATCGTCTCAGAACAGCTGTTATTAATAATGCTGCCGAATGTGTTTCTACATTTCACATCCACCACACGCTGAGGGTGAATGATGCAGGGTTCACTTGGTTGGATAAGCAGTGGGAGGCCTGTGAAATATGAGTGCTGGAGATGCTGCGGGTAAATTATCAGGACTTACAATGCTTTGATATGGAAACATAAATGGAAACGAGCGTTGTGAGTGACTACAGAGGGCGGACAAAATAACAGAAATAACAACAGACATTGTGCCGGTAGAAAATCTGTCTTTTCAAGAACACTCAAAGCAATATTTACATCACTGGTTAGGACTTTGCTTTGGCTTTTATGATTTTATCCGTGCACGGGGACAATATTAGCTCATATAAATAGCTATCTGAGTTTTGCCCCTCAGGATTCTTTGACCTGACCTCATAATTCTCGTCTATTCCTGGACTGTGCAAAGAAATCCTGAGATCTGTTGACTGCCTGCAGATCCCTTCTCTGTCATACATGTTTATTTTAGCATCTGTCTTTCCCTGTTAGCGAGATTTGATTTCTGATATTCAGATTTTGCACTTTTTGTAAAGCTTTTAGTGTCATTTTTTTGATAGTCATTGAATTTGAGTATTGGAAGTTTTTTTTTTTTTAGCACAGAATGTGATCTTCTAATCCAGAAATGCATGTGAGCTACTACAATATAACAGCAACAACCTTAGTTTTATAGTTTTGGTGCTGAAACAGTGTTTTAGCTGGGCTTCATGTAATTGCGAGATACAATACTAAGTGTAAATATATGTGTAGATCGATGGCGTTTCCCATGTACAGTAGTTAGCAATCAAGGAATCTGGACCCTCAAAGGAACTGCACTGGTACCTCTGGTAAACTTGCCTAAATCCTCAGTTGAACAGATCATGCAATTCTACCCCTGTAGTGTGATGGCCTCGGTCAAGTTTCAGTGTGGTATGGTGCAGTTTTTTTTTGTGTGTAAAAATCTGAGAAAAAAAACTGACTTAGGCCATTATTTTAAGAGGGTGTCAATATATTAACCAATAAGACAGAAGTCGAAGGAAGAATGTGTAAGAAAATACGCTGTTCATTAGCTGTAGTACCTGGTTGCACCACTAGATGGAGCTTCTGTTTGTTTAAAGAGACAGAAGACTGCCATTAGTTTGCATTTAATAGAGTCCAGAGGAAGTGATTCCGTGGACTACGTGCAGTCCAATCAGAGACAATTGTGAGGGTTTAGCTAGTAAAGGGGCACCATGACAAAGACTCTTGTGGTGGATAATGGCTACCAACCTGAGCTTCTTGTTCTCAAGATGAGGAGAAATCAACTGCAGCATTCCTATTGTCGAATGACTGATGTAGCAGAGTCATTTTAAGCTGCGGAAATCAAACTCAAGATGCGGAATAGGGTCTGTTTCACTTCACTCAAGGTAATGATTAATCGATTACTGACTGCTGACACGGCCAACTTATCGGTTGAGAAAGTGATCTAAAATTTGCATCCCTGGTCATTCCAATCCCTGATGACATATTTTTTATTGCTGCTGTAGTCCTGCTTGGTGAGAGACTGCAGTGGTAATATTACATTAACAGGGACTATTCATTTCAGTCCTGCATTGGAACTGTTACATAAAGTAAAAGTGAGTATAATTCCAAAAAATGTACTGTGGTATTAAAAGTAAAGGTATCCAATGCAGAAATGTCCTGTTACTGTTATACTATAGTTTAAGAAATAACTATTAGACCACTGTTACCACTGTTCACTGCCTCTTTATTATGGATTTTACAAGATGCTGTTTTGCTGATTTCAAGCAAGTTAGCAACAGTTAGCTCATCTTGCTGTATTGTTCTTCATTAAGATGACTGTCTTCTGTTTTATTCTTGATTCTTTTATCTGATTATCTGTTGACTTTACATATGTCTTTTGCACAAGATGAGACTTTGAGTGAGAATTTGAGGAAGCAGTAATTATTTCACCACCACGCTAAAATTCAAAGCTAAATATTAACGCTGAAGGCTAAAGGTCTGTTGTGCAGACTTTGCAAAGAAAGCAACAGGCGGTCTGATAATTATTCTCTTAACACGGTATATTTATCATTTTGTTATTATGTCTCATGCATCAATGATGAAAGCAGAAGTTTACCGCTGCATTAACCTGACCGACCTGCTACTCAATGAACCAAACCCTCATCTTCACCCATCCATCACTCATAATACAGCATGAGTGAGTAAAAGCACTCCTGATTGAAACGCAGGTCGACATCGAGACACAGCCCAAAAAAAACGTTCAGAACCAGCACTTTAAACAGAAGTTAGAGGTCAGACGCGTTCCTGAAAGGCGACTTCTGCAGCTCAAATCACCATCAAATTAATCCAAATGGAACACAATCATCAGGCAGGGAGGGAGGGAAGAAAAATGTAATAAAAAAAGCAAAGCAAAGCAAGTGGAGAGGCTGCTTTCTGTCAGCGAGAGAAACAGAACGGTAATTTGTTTGCGCAGCAGAGCCTTCATGCTGCCATCAGAAACCGACTGGCCTTGACTCAAACCAAACACATCAGTGCTCCTCTCTGTCTGCCCGAACAAAACAAAATGCTCTTATCGAGGCGGAGAGGAGGAGGCAGTTATTAGCGCTCTCTGATGAGTCTGCTGGCCTCGGTCCGGGCTTCCACATTCCGCTGGATGATTCAATTACGACGCTCAAGTACAGTGCTACAGGTGGAAGTATGGAAATGTAGATTGAAAAGCGGATATTATTTGCCCGAGGTCAGGATGTTGGTACAAGAGATCGCCGAACGAAAAAAACCCACACTGCGACCGCATCTGTTATGTAATTAGAGTGGATTTCTACCTCGACAAACATCCGGAGAGAGTCGAGGAGAAGAGGGGGGCGGCTTACCTGTGAGGCAGGTCAACCTCTGCCGTACATTCAACCCTCCACATCTCTCGCCGCATTTTTTCCAAAACACGCGTAGCTGCTGTTCATCTCTATAAATAACGCACTGCTGTCAAACTGTCAGCTGGATTAGCTTGTTGCAGAGTGCATGAGGCGACCTCGAAGACACAAACCAACCATTCACCTGCACTTAGCCATTCAATTAAAAGGAATGTTTGGCTTTGAAAATGAAAAAAACAACACGAGAATCCCTGTGACTTGTTCTTTTTGCAATGTTGAGAATTTGTCCTCCTCAAAAAGGAAGATGTTCTGAATAACCAACCAGGCAATTTCATGTTTTCCATGAAAACTCACACTTTTATTCATGTGCTAACATAATTGCACAAGTGTTTTCTAATCATCAATTAGCCTTTCTAATGTAGCATTAGAACACAGGAGTGATGGTTGGTGGAAACTTTCCTCTGTACCCCTATGTAGCTATTCCATTAAAATCAGCCGTTTCCAGCTGGAATAGTCATTTACCATATTAACAATGTCTAGACTGGATTTATGATTAATTTAATGTTATCTTCACTGAAAAAGCTGTTCTTCTTTCAAAAAATAAGGACATTTCTAAGTGATCCCAAACTTTTGAACGCTGGTGCATAAGAAGAAGCGTCTCCGAGCTGTGTTTTAGAAGTGAGAAACAGTCAGAGGGAAAAGAAATGATATCAAAAGACCTCAGAAGCATCACTTTTGCCAATTTCAACACAGAAAAATCTTTGCCAGCGAGACAGTGACGATTATGTCAACTGAAACGTGTCAGTCTCCGCTTTTCTCTTCTCTCTTTTATTTATTTTTTTATTTTTTGTCACTCTGTTTTATTTCTGGCACAAGCATTAAAGTCATTTCTTCATCTCTCTGTGAAGCTGTGTGAGAAATTTCCATCTGTTTTTCTTCTCAACCAACTTTTATTTGGCTTTTTTTTTTAACAGCTCTTTGTGTGTAAATGTGAAAAATTGTTGCGTACGTGTAAATGGAGGGGGGGGGCTGATCATGTTTGTAGTCGAATTCCTAACTGTACAGTGCCAGAATGGATCATTGAGCTTGTGAGGGCAGATTATGAAGCACACAGACCCACACGGATGCTGAACAACAAGCGCACTCTTGTACACTGTTTGGACTCGGCATTGGGAATCGATAGAGTCTGATCAATACTCTTGGCTTCTCCGACTTCACACACTCGCTGTTAAGACAATGCCAGTGGCACAGATGGAAGTTTTTTGCTGCAAATCTGGAAAGCTATCAAAAGCTTTCAGGTTTAAAAGACATTTGTGGGTCTATATTCGAATCCTACCTGAGAACTCACCGGCGTTTTCCGGTTGCCAATGTTTCCCAGCAGAGGTTTTTTTCCCTCTCTCTCTCTTTTTGTGTTTTTATTCTTTGTTCTGTGTCGAGTTGTGTTATTCTTCTTTCTGCTTTCTGTCACTGTGTAAGCCTTTCACATCCACTGCCCCAAGGCTGCATCTATCAAAGCAGTCAAGGCACCACAGCCAATTGATTCCCTAATCGAATATCATTATTACCAGCAATTAGCCTGCACTATGACTTCAGTTAAAATCACTAATTAACAAATGTGGGTTTCGGAGTGCGCTGGGGAAAACAAAAGATTGTCTTCACGTATCGTCCTGCGTCTCTGCACGGCGAGATATTTAGGAGCTCCTATTAATCACTTCGCTGTCGTCGTCCTCGTCGTCGTCGTGGCAGCGAACGCAGCGATCACCGCAGCGACAGGAGCCCACCTGTTTGTATTTGATGCTCGCTCAGCAGATGGCCCACCCAAGGCGTGGCGCGGGCTAATTACTGTTGATTCATACGCTAACATCCAACATGCTTATTTAATCGAGACAAGCCTTCTTTACCGTTGACAGACAGGATGGGGGGTCACCTGCACCACTCCACCAGCATTGTTCCATTAATTAGAACAATTCATCATTTATTTAAAGGTGGAGTCAGCGATTCTAATCTGATGCACTCGGTTCATGACAAATTCAGTGAATATTCCCACGATCTGCAAACAGTCCGTTCTGTGTGTGCACTGAAAAAGCATCTCATGGTGTTGTAGATAAGAAACCAGACTGAGGGAGTAAATCAAGGAGAAAGGGAAAAAAGTTCACTGGGAGAAAAAAGAAAAGCTAAATCTGGCCCATGTAATACAATCGAAACATCAACAAACCTTTGGATTCACTCTCGTTGACTTCAACAAACCTCCAACATATTATTTTGTCACTTAAAGCTACCTTATCTACCATTCGTGGCCTTGAGCATCTTTTCTTAAGAATATATGTATGAGCTTTAACTGTTATTTTAATTTATGTTTGGCCAATATTCTATTACATACAGGATATTAAAGTCACCGTTCACTGATTAAACCCATCAAATCTCATCTGTGTATCCATGTTATACGCTACTGTTCAAAAAATTTGAAGTCACTCATGTTTTCCATGGAAACTCACACTTTTATTCATGTGCTAACATAATTGCACAAGGGTTTTCTAATCATCATTTTTTCTTTCAACACCATTAGCTAACACAATGTAGCATTAGAACACAGGAGTGATGGTTGCTGGAAATGTTCCTCTGTACCCCTATGGAGATATTCCACTAAAAGTCAACCGTTTCCAGCTAGAATAGTCATTTACCACATTAACCATGTCTAGACTGGATTTATCATTCATTTAATGTTGTCTTCATCAAAAATAAGGACACAATAAGGACACAAGCCTGATAATAATAATGACTGGAACCCATTAAGCATCCCAGAAGTCTTTGTCATGGTGCTCATTTCCTGGTAAACTTTCTGTTTGTCAACATAGAACTGCCTGTAGTCTGAGCAAAAGCCTCCTTGGGTTACTACAGTACTAAAAAGTAGCAAGCAAACACAACATCATTCAAATCCATCCAATGTACAGGCTTGGCAATGAATAGTTCTTCAATTAATTAAAAAAAACAACTTGCATTTCCACATCCAAGCTGTTCCTTAATGTTATGTAGATGGTCAGTAACTTCAAAGCAGAAGCTCAGGGGACGTGACAAGCTCCCAAAGTACCAGTATTCTCTGCATGAATGTATTGTAGATCAGCTGTAGTACATGGTTGATCCACCAGGTGGAGCCTCTTACTGTTTAATACTTTAGAGTCCAGAGAAGGCATCACTATGACTATGGGCAATTTTGTGTTGCCAAGAAAAGAGAATTGTTGAGCTTTAGCTCGTAAAGGGGCACCATGACAAAGACTTCTGTGACGCTTCATGACCTCCAGTCAGTGGAAACATGATAAATCATTCTGGGGTCAACTTGGAGAGCATCCCTGTATCTGAGTGGCCAAAATAGCAACATTCAGCACAGGACAAATCTCCAGCGCACTTCAATCTGAAATTCAAAATAATTATTTTTAATTCAGCATGTATTAAGAACATTTTTAAATTTTAAATTCATAATGGAAAGGATCAGGCTTAGCTCCGTGTCGATACTGATCCCGACATCCCTACCGATGATCTTTTCATTAAAAGGCCACCTTTTACGCATTCTACATTCATAGCTTTGGCTTTTTCTAAAATCACGACTTTATGGGTCATGGAGTCAATGAAATGCAAAATCCTCATGGTTTGGGCTTTTTTGATGTGGATGTAAGATTTAGCTCAGTGTGTGGTGAGTTTTAAGTGATAATTTATAGTCTGAATTGTGGACTCTTTGACCCTTATAGTGAATCCTCTGAATATTCCGAGCTTAATGGTGAATATTTTTGGCATATCAGCCACAGCCTCGAACGCACACGAACCTGCACGAAGCAAAACAAACAAACAAAAAAAACCCAGCAACACACCCAAAGAGTGGAAAGGACGGCGGTGACCTCGGTAATTCACGTCGAGTCAAATGTCAGCGGAAGGAGGGTGCGAGGGTGCTTTTAGCTCCACGACGGAGGTCTGGAGAGCGGTCATGGTCGGCGGGTGTCTGCTGAGGTCTTTGTTAAAGCCCATTCTCTGGACGACGACGGGGGGAGGTGGAGAGAGATGAGGGCTGGTCGAGGCAATCAATGGAGCTGCTGGAGACCATCCTCTTGCTCGGCACGACGCTCACACTCACACAGCTCTGCGGGCTTTCTGCTGCTCTCTATACCTCAGCTTGACCCCTTCTTTCCCTTTTATTTCCCCTCTCCATCTAACAGTCGGCCTCGGGTTCCGCCGTCCCGAGCCACCGTTCAGCGTTTCCCTTTCATTTCCTCTCCTCGGTAGCAGCAAGGTTTTACAAGCAACAATATGAAGTGCATGTTGGGATCCAGAAATCTGTAGCTTATGCTGAATATCATGAATAATAACTGCGGAGCTTCTTTTCTGCAATAATGCCTGCACTTGTATTGTGCGCGGCCACAATTGCCCACAGCTATCATCCATTGTTTTAGACGTTTAATTGGAAACACAATAGCATCCCACGCTCCTGCTAATACACACAGTGCTTCCAGCCCCCGGAGATCTCACCAAGATACATTTACAGTCTCTCCCACAGGGGAGGAGGAGGAATCGGGCTGTTCAACCTCCATCTGTCTCCCTCGTAAGGCCTCCGAGCTCGGGGACAAAACACTTTTCTCCTCGATAAACAAGGTGTGGAACACTGCTCCCCGCTAAAGACTCCCAAACACAACTGACCAGCACCTATCTGACTGAATATCAATACCAACGCTGTATTTTTTATGCCCTGCTTCCAAGACTGTAAGCCCGCTAATCTGGCTGGGAGAAAAAAAAAAGAAAAGAAAAAATAACAGCGTTTTGAGGTTTGAAACACTATCTTTGAATCACAACTCGTCGAGAATAATGCATGAAGGTGCAAAGTGCACTCAATATCAGTGTCTCGGGCAGACCGAAGCGCTCCATCTCCACTTGATATAATAACCATGCACACTGTGAGAAAAAGCAGCGAGAAGCTCGACTCAGTGTGTTATTTAAAGAAACAGACCTGAGATCATTGGCTGTTGGCTGTAGCTCCATGTGTGTTTCTGCAAACTGAAACTGGCAGCACTTTGTAATGAACTTGTGCTCTTTATAAAAATTCAGAAGACTTAGAAACCGCTGATTTGAAATCATCAGAAGCTCATCAATTTTCCAGACTGTTATTTCCTGAAGAGTGGTTGGGATAGCACTGCAACCAGTTGGCATAAAAGAGCGAAACAAACCAATTACAGCTTCTTAAAGCCACGAGAGAAGTCTTCAAAGTTGATTGTTTTGCTTAAGTTAACTTTATGTTGTGTCCGGAAGGCTGCACCACGAAGCCAGTGTGACATGATCAGGTTTTCTTTGTGTAAATCAGCTCGACAAAAACTCAGAGATAACATCATGAAGGTGGTTTCCAACTTTCTTTGCCAACTCAGACTTTCTGCTTTCAAAACGAGGTGTTGAATGAGTCATGTGACTCTTCTTCTGCACAAAATGGACCAATCATGTCCGTCCTACTCGTGTCAACAGGTTGTTTTAATGGAGAACAATGATGGTTTTAAAAAAAAAGGCGCCGCTACTGCAAGTGATGCAGGGCAGGTGGAAAACTGGCAAAAGTTTTAATATGTTTAATTTACTGGTTCATGCAGCTGTTTATTTCTAACTCATAGCTGCACATTTAAGCTGTTAAACTTCACATATTCAAACATAACATTGTATTAAAGAGCATTTAAGTCTGACACTGTCCCATAATGTAGGATTTCACTTTAATTCTTGTCCATATTAAACTGAAATTAATGTTGCTGATTGGATATTCGCTGTAATAAACTGATAGAATTATCAGTTTTGTAATCTGTCGTCTGTCAGCTGCAGTACTAGCAGAGTAAATGGGCAAATATAGAAACATATATGTGTGATTTCTGCATCACCACATGAAAAGGTGTCGGGTTTCCATGGCAACACAACGCATAGAGTAACTACACAGCTTCATTCAGTGGTTTTAATTACACAGAGCTCAATAGTTAGGAAGATTCAATATATTCATCTGAGCAGAACCATGGAGATCTAGCAGGTTAAAAGACCTCCATGACACCTAAAAGTCTGACTTTTGGCTCAACATATCTCACTAGTCTGCTAATCTCACCTCCTATGTTTGATTTTTCGAAAGCATTTTAAAACTCAAGAGTCAAGTCATCACTTCCTGCTTTAAGTAATCGCTCAAATTCCACAAATCGACTTTGATCATGAGCACAAACAGTCACATAACGTCAGCAACAGAAGGGTGATTTCTTCATTTCTTCCCCGTACCGCTGTATTCTCTGATGACAAGGCTATCACAGTGGTATGCTGATAAAGAACAACTGCTTTAAGTGGAGTTATAGGGATTAGCCCATTAGGCTAAATCAGCTAATTACATGGAGATTTTGTTAGCGTTCCTTCCAGCTAATTAATTGAAATGACGACCACCACTGTGTTCAGGAAATGAGGGTTCTCAGAGCAGATGAGGGGAAGTAAAATTTAAAAAAGGCACTTTTGCACACACCTGAGAGGTAGAAGAGACTTTGTACTCACCTTTTTTTTCTGCCATTATAGCACCGTAGGCAAGAAAGAGATCGGTGTCCTAATTTTCAACTGCCACGGAAAGCAAAGTGTGACTGTGATACTCTGGTGTTTAAATTAGCAGCTCGCTGTACAGTAACAGGTGAGTCGGGTGGAGGAAAGACTTCAAAACTCCAGAACTGCAGCATACACGGCAGCTCGACTTAATAAACTTTCTACGAACATGTTTATTGTGGGGGTTACATCACTCAACTACACTTTCTGTGGTGCAAATGTCATATTTACTGCCCATGCGTGAATATTTTGCCTGATCAAATGCTTGAAAAACTTGCACATAACCCACTTTCAGCAGGTTTTGTCCCACATTGATATTTGAGGCTGAATATCTCAGAAACCATTACAGATAGAAGCCAGAATGTTTCACTGTTATTTGTCATCATGTCGTCAATTCAGAATCTGTAATATTGGGCAAGTTGGATGAATAATCTGTGATTCAAGAAGATCTACGGCCAACTATGCAGGACTGATTCGATAAGATTCAGAAGACGGTTTAACTTGCTAATGTTTGCTACTGTGGTTTGTGTTAGCATTAGCTTTAGCTACGGAGATTGATGCCATTGGCGAGCGGACAGATGATGGTGCTAATTAGAGTTTTCAAGCTACGGTTAAAATACCAGTTAATTCATTGTGATTTGTAAGCGTGATGAATGGAGGACAATCTAAAATGATTTAAAGAAAGTCATTGCCAATACTTTGTTATTTGCACTTTATTTATTTATTGGGTTTGGAAAAGATCACACTTTAAAAATCACTTGATGCACTTTAAGTAGATCATTTACTGAATTAGGTTTAAAAAGTATGAATATGTTGAAAAGTCTGATTAAAAATATTTAGACTAATAACTAGTTTGCTTCAATTTTATTTGATGTGAAAACTGACAAACATAAATTGAGTAAAACAGCATTTATATCAATGAGGTGAAATGTTGCACATAAGGGAATGTTTGTTCGCTTTTGCCTTGAGTTGCGATAATGTGAACATTGTTCCTCTGCGTTTCTATTTAAAGGTTTGACCCCTTATCGCCTCATCGACTTGTGAAGTTGTCATCTTGTAAACCAGTTACTTCACTGCGACTTGCTGAACTAAAAAGACAAACTGCACATTCAAAGAAAAAAAAAAGCAACTGTTTGGTCAATGAGTGGAGTCCAGCTCAAGCTCGGGCTGAAATCATCCTTTTTCAAGAGGGGAAACAACACATTAATTCTCAATTCATCAGTGAAAATGGCTGGTCAATGAAAGTGGGAGAACTTGACAATGAATGAGTTGAAATGTGTTGAAAAAAATGAAGAAAATCACAAGCCAACTAATGATATTTACAGAAACTTTCATAGTTGCGTGTCACAGTAAGACAAAACAAATAGTATGGCACACTTGGTCTCAACAATCAATTAAAGTCATTTTTTGTTGATATATTATAGATAATATGCATAAAAATTCAAGTAGATCAGAATTCTGGAGTTTGATCACGTATTTTCAAAACATAGCTAAGAAATGTCTTTAATAAAACAGCTATAAAGAGTCATTTTCAGTCGGATAATCAGCTCAGTTTGTTTAATGAATAAGTTCCCATTTCAGTTGATGAAAAAAATGAGCTAAAATTGAGTCAATGGGCAGGTTTTAAAACAATTGTCTTGGAAACTGAAGCTGAAATGTCAGAAATATCTTTATAAAAATCCATATTTTATGCTGTTAAAAAGCAAATGACAGATGACTGAGCAGAAAGTGCTGAAAAAACAGAGGACTTGTGATAAATTTCTGTTTCATCGTGAAATCATTGCAGCAGAAATGTTGCTTAATTCTGCCACAGAAAGTCAATTCACATTTTTAAAAAATCATCAATTATATTCAATTTTGGTTTGGGGTTTTAACACACTAAAATCACCAAATACCTGCTTGTACAGCTTTTCAAATGTGAATATTATCTGATTCTTGTACCTTCATAGAACTGTACGTTTAACATCTTTGCCATCAGATAAAACAAGTGATACGAAGCTGTGCTGTAAGTGCAATTCTTGAGACCTAATGTGCTCCTTTTCAACAGTTTTTGACATTTTTTTTTACTGACAATCCTAACGGTCATAAAAAAAGGACTGTATTGCCACTGCACAACACAAACAGAGAACCCCATCAAATAAAACACTAAATTAATCAATATTATCTGGACGGATGATGAATAAAGTGGTAAAATCACTCCATAATCAGTTAAAAAACTACTTTCAATTCATTCTTTAGACTATTTGGTGTCAATTTCTTCATATGTTGGCATGTTCAAATGGTTCAAATTAACTGACTGAAGCCAAAATTTTAAAAAAGAAGTAAATATTCACACGTGAGAAGCAGGAAAAACAAAAAATGTTAAAATGTAATCAACTATCTATTGCTCAACTAATCAGTCCATAGATAAACTTCACAAAGCAGCAAATAAATTAACTTGAAAGCTTGATGGACTTCGTTACTCATCAAATTGCATCAAAGTTTTTTGTTTGTGTGACTTTTTTTGTCCCCTGCGACTGTTTCCGCTGCTGAAACATGAGGGTTTTTTTCGCGAACCGACATCATCTCAATTAGGGGATGCACCTGTGCTTAAGCAATTACGCTCATTCAAAAACAAATGAGTCATTTTGGGACCGTGTCGTCCTGTAAAACTGGCGGAAAAAAAACAAAGCTTAACCCTGAAGCTGCAGCTCTGAACAATAAGTGTAGAGCGGGAAAGTCTGTCAGGAAAGATTTTATGCTCGGAGAGAGAAAAGCAACGACGAGAGAAAGAGCGCGATGACATTTCTGCGACGCCGTGTTCATTCTCGCCTCTTCCTGACCTGTTGAATAGACGCCTGTATGAGCCAGGTGTAACCATAAAACTCCCACTCTCGCAGCGTGGAAAGTGTCTAACCTTGAAGGCACTCAAGCTGTAAATCGACAGTCGAAACACTGTTGGCTTTAAAGCGGAACCTTGACGATATCGAGTCCAGACTGGCCAGTCGTTTAAACTTCTCTAAGACCAAATATTAATAATAATAATAAAGACAAAAACTAAAGGAAAGGAAAGAGAAGAGAAGAATAAGAGAAAAAAACAACTCAGGAAGTACAGAGTGAACTCAGGAACTAGAGCAGAAATCAGAGATAAAAGAGCGACTAAATAAAAGAAGTTGAAAGACGAATGAGGAGCAATGAGGGGAAGCGAGTGTACTGGAAAAAAGCCAGAGCCCACACAGAGACACAACGGAGACTCACAGGAGCAGAAAGAAGAGAATTTGTAGAAATACAGAGATGAATAAGAAACACAGAGACTGACTACATGATACACTACGTAGGGAAAAAACAATGCACCCGATATGTAATTAATGGGGTCAAATCCATGTGAATGCAGTCGGTAAAAAGACAAATAAGTCTGATTAACATGAGCTGTGCCACTGTTTACATGAAAAATGACTGAAATAAAGGCTTTGGGAGTTTGAATTTTGAATTTGCTCCCAATTAAACACAAAAATGTAAACAATGTGAGTCCTGGTTTGCATTTAGTGTTCCGGTTTTCACAAAAAGGTGTTGGATAAGGATGAGTTTCCACACTGAACCAGAAAAAAACATTTGTTTACTGAAGTTAAGGTACATTGTGCTTCTGTTTTTGGCCATTAACAATCTGCCATCAGTAGTTTTAATCTCCATTTGGTGCTCTATTAACCACACTGTTTGGGGTGGAGGTTGCGGTTCTTCAAACGTTCACTCCAAAACCAGCTCAGTCCCTATATTCCCCCATAGTAAAGGCTTTGGGAGTTTGGATTTTGTGAATTTTAGGGCCAACTGCAGATATTTACTCTCAATTAAAATGTTCATAATGTGGGTCCTGGTTCACATCTGATGTTCTAGTTTTTGCAAAAAGGTGTTGGATAAGGTTGAGTTTCCACACTAAGCCATTACCTTTTGCAAATTAAGGTACATTGTACATTGATTTTTAGTCCATGAAATGGCCTCCATCAGTAGTTCTAATGTCCATTTGTTGCCCAACTATCTACACTAGCTGGGGTGGAAGGTGCAGATCCTCAAACATCCACTTGGGGTTGACTCCAAAAGCAACTCAATGCATAGTAAAGGCTTTGGGAGTTTGAATTTTGTGACGTTTGGAACCAACTGCAGGAATGTATTCTCAATTAAACACAAATATGAGTCCTGGTTTGCATTTGATGTTCCAGTTTTCGCTAAAAGGTGTTGTATAAGGTTGAGTTTCCACATTAAACCAAGAAAACTGGTTGTTTATTGAAGTTAAGGTACATTTTGCATCTGTGTTTGGCCACTATCAGTCCAGCTGCTATGCTATGTTTGTCCGACATGCCTACCGGACTGTCAAGCTGAAAGTTTGGCCACGTGACCACATAGTGGCCCGCTGTTGCTCGAGCACTGTCACATGACAATGTTGTGACCCGCTAGTGACCGCCCGCCATCCGTGTGATTTTCAGATGAGGCACGTTGGCGTACGGGAAAATTGCATCTTGTGGACACTCAGCTTGAGCTCGATGATGTAGACGTGGCTAAGCAAAGCTGACCACAGCAACAGGTCTGATCACAGGTTGGTGGATGCAATCTCAGTTGGGAAGCAGAGCTTTTGGTCCAGATCTAACAGCATCCTCCAGTCGCAAGCCCCTCTCAACTTCCCAGGATCTGGTCATGTCTATTTTGACCCAAACTCTGATCTTTTCGAAACCAAACCAAGTAGTTTTGGCGCCTGTTGACAAACAAGTGAACTCCTCAAACACCAAAACTATTTGGCTATATTTAGAAAAGATCAGAATTTGGGTTAAAATAAATAGAATTAAAAATACTTATACGACAAGATATTACTGAATATGCTATTGTAAATGAATCATATTTGCAAGAAAGATGGAACATCCAATGAATAATATTCCCTCAATATAACAGAACCTGCTTGTTTGGTGTAGACCGCCTGCAAATGTCTTATCATTTGAAGATTTTTTTGAGTTTATGAGGAATGAAAAATAGATTATATGCACTAAAATCATGACTTAGTCACAATATGTATTAAAATAATCACAATAGGATGTTTTTTGGCATATCACTTAGCCCTAATCACACCAATAACAACTAATAACAGCTGTTTAACTGGCTGACAACAATGGAAATAGGTGCGTTTTGCGTGGCAGGGATTACCAGATTATCAGATTAACATGCATATTTCACCTATTTATGATCAAATAAATACATTTAAAACTGCATTAATTTGACGCTGATGCGGCTGCTTCTCTGTATCTATGGGTAAAACTCTGATCTCGAGCAATATCTGATTAGTTACACATCAAGTGTTTTGCTGGAGATTGTGTTCTTCGTTTTTGACACCAAGATTTTCAATTTTAGTATAAATGTTGAGCAGTTCTCCATCCTCTTGATCATTAGTAATCAGCATCAATACTTTGTGCAAGATGTGCACTGCTATGTTGGAAAAACAATGAGTTTTCTTGCAGCAATTTAGCTTAAAATGAAAAATACATGAAGAGAAACATCACTGATGGACAGAAATGCAAAGAGACGCTGGAAACAAAGAGACTAATGTGCATTAAAAACAGAAGGACAAAGAGGAGAGACGCTGACAGACGTATAAAGAATAAGATAGCTCACTAGATACTGCAGATAAACACAGCGATACGTGCGGCAGACAGACAGCCAAATCCAACTCTCACAGACCCGATCGCAGGTGTGGGTGGGTGGAAGAGGAGGAAAGAATGAGGGAGAGAGCAGGGGAGGGGAAAGGGAAGGAAAAAAAATTCAAATGTCTGGGTTTTCACACCGTTAATTTAGCCGTGCCGAGCCACATCGCGCCGTTCCTCTCACTCTTCCTCGCTCCTGTCGGAAACATGCTAATTAGGGAAGCCGACTGACGTGAGCGAGGTTTAAAGGGTAATTAGCATAAAAATCCTACATGCTGTATTTTTACTTTCTCTAATCAACACCCTCACACGTACACGTTTTTCAGATGTGAGAAAAAGTGGTTTGACGCAATTAAAATGAAAATTAGCATCCAGGCGGGAGCAAGGGAGGGGAGGGAGGAAGAGACAAAAATGTTCTCTTTGCATTTTGTTGTTTGTCTCGTCACTGCACTTTTTCTTTTCTTTTTTCCCCCGCCCGAAAACTCGGAAGAAAGAAAAACAGCCAATAATGTAATTGTTTTTACAAGCGGCAGACATGCAGAGCAACAGGAATGCAGCGTTCTGCACGTCGCTGCTGTTTTCGTTCGTCTGTCATCGACTGACAATCTTATCTTTGCCTGTCGGGGATGTTGATTCACTGTACTCGTCATGCTGGAAAATACAGTTTTTTTCTCTCCCCAACGCCCTCTTATGCAGTCTCTTGTGTGGCTTTAAACAAAACACAATCTTCTCTTGACAAAATGATTGCACAAATGTTGACTAACACTTTGCTTCGAGTGGTGCTCGGAAGGCGGTGAAACTCTGTAAATGCATTAGAAACACAACGCAAGAGCCTGGTTATTATGGTCGGTGTAAACATCACACGTAAATTCTGAGATGATTCTCTTTCTGCACACTGACTCAAAGCTTTGCCATTTCCTCTTCGGAAGGTCAAGCCACTGTTACCCCCAGTTTGCTCGAAATCTAAGAAAAAAAAGACAAAAGCTTTAGGCTCTGCAGAAAAAGTCCAAATAAAAAAACAAGTTTTCCAACAGGGTCAAGACAAGACGAGCTCCGCTGAGGGTAAGAACAGTTATTCGGCACTATTTCTGCAACTCCAGGCTTCACGGTGTGGAGTGCACAATACAATTTTTTATCAGAGCTGATGGTTCGGCTGCTGCTCTTCTTCAAGTCTTAACAATATCTTCCACTTGAGCTGACGAGTAGCAGCAACGGCGACACACCAGGTACACATTTATCTGGGGGAAGAACATTATTACTTCAAATAAAAAACAAAAAAGAAACGGATTGATTGTGCACACGGGTGGCACGAGTGTCATTTCAATCCCAATGTTCGCCCTTTCAAAGATGTATTTCTACATAATGCTTTCGAGAAAAACAAAAAAGCTAATTCTTGACGTTATAAAAGCACATCCTTGATATTTCTGTTGAGGAATTCAAAACTTCAAGTTTGTCCATTTCCTCAGAAATATGGCAATTGAACAGATGAAAGGGCTGAAAAGGCTGAACGTTCAACTACTTCTCGGTTCGTATAAATACTTAAAAACCGACGTTAAACTAATGTCGGCCCTGGGAGTCATTCTAGACCAGCTGTCAAATAACTCTCAATTAAGCCCAGATTTCATTTTCTCCATAACTACTTATGATTTACTGGGATATCTCAGGAGCCGTCGATGCCATCAAGCTTCATTTCATTTCTGCTCAGAGAGTAACAACGTCTGAATTCATTTCTTTTTTTGTCTTTGTGCTCCAGTTCTTTCGCCCAACAGATACACAGACAGACAGAAGGACGAGCGACTTGATCTTGGATTGCCGTCTCCCACCACCATATTGGTCCACACCTGGGAGGCCCGGAGGGGACAGGAGAACCCGTCGGCTGAGACCGATAGACCGGGTCTGGGTGAGGGGAGTTGCCCCCGCGATGCCTTCAGGGATCCATATGCTCTGCTGACTCAAGCCAATGACACAGATCATCGCTATTGGTGGAGAATCGGACCAATCTGGGTCAGCTGGCGATCCTCGACAAGAACGAAGATCAGAAGTAGTCGACGTTTCTGCAAGATGTTAACCTTGTCAAAGTGGAAACGCTTCTAAAACAAGTATAAAGTCAACTTTGCATGAATTCCTGGGAGTTGTTTGCAATCTGATTTTAGATTTTTCTGGAAAATTGTCATCAGATTCCAAGAAAACTCTGCAAAAGTGGACTGCAGTAAATATATTACCAAACAAACTTTACAGTACCTATGATAACATGTGGATGGCACTAAGTGGACTAAAAGTTGGTAGCGTTGCAGCTATTTCTAGAAGTAGTCGTTGTGTATATTTGGTTATTTTTTTATTTTTTGTTGCTGTAACGGTGAAAATGTCCCCATTGTGGGCTCATCTTATCTTAAACTGTTTAGAGATTGCAGTTTTAAGAAGGTTAAATCACAAAAATTCTGTCAAATGGACATTGCTAACATAATTGCACAAGGGTTTTCTAATCATCAATGAGCCTTTCAACACCATTAGCTAACACAATGTAGCATTAGAACACAGGAGTGATGGTTGCTGGAAATGTTCCTCTGCACCCCTATAGATATTCCATTAAAAATTCAACAGTTTCCAGCTAAAATAGCCATTTACCACATTAACAATGTCTAATTTAATGTTATCTTCATAGGGAAAAAATGCTTTTCTTTCAAAATGTAAGACATTTCTAAGTGACCTCAAACTTTTCAACAGTAGTGTATGTCCTCCACAGTATTAAACCTCCAAAACGACATTTGCTGTCATATCAGAGGAAGCAAAGTTCATTAAAACACCTTTCCTACCTCTCCAGCCTGGTTCCTCACTTCTAAACCAACACCCATGTTTAAGATTTGTGGCTGAAACCAATCAGTGCTTTGCAGGCAAGATCAAGAATGGAGATATTAGCTTCCAACTTACCTAGCTCGCTGGCCAACAAGTCAAGTTTTCCTGAAAAATGCCAACAAACTGGTGCAGACACACTGAAAGTCATCATTTTCCTCTAGTTGACATCCAGTCGATGGGTTCATCGGCATTTACACCTGGTATAAAAATGCAGAGTTGTTGATCTAAAATGTGCTAAAGCTGGGGCTAGCCATGTTTACTCCAGTCTTTTTCCAGTTGTCACCTGGTGCTGTAATTTTGTGTTTTTAGTTACATAAATAAAGACATTTCCACCAAAAACCAATGCAGAAAATGAAACCAAATGATGCAGAAAAGGAACAAGTTGTTGCAGAAATATTCAAGGCGAAGTGATTCAAAGCTTTTTCTTTGACTGACCCAGTGTAATGTTACTGCTAGTAGCTGTAGCTTTTATTGGGTTTGCAGGAAGAGGCACAAGTTGTACATTTTTAAAAAAAAAATTACGTTAAAAAAAAGACAAAAGAACAGATTATGTCCCCTTTGTGCCCCACAAGTCGGGTCCTTTTCCACAGTGTAAGCTGATCCATTCCAACTTACAGTGTTTGGAATACCATCCCCATCTTCCAAGCATGATAACCGAAATTTCCAAACTGGAATTCTGAATGGATGGCTGGTTTTATTCCTTTGGGAATCAAGAGAAAGAAAGACCTGACTGGCTCTACATGCAGCCAAAAAAGGCACTGGTCGATGTTCACGCCCATCCTACATTTCTGCCCTCCCATTGGTTCCCTTGCTAGACCAGCTGTATCCTCCTCTACCTCCTCTTCTACCTCCTCGTAATTCTCTTCCTCATTATTGTTCATGCCATTTATGTGGCCTCCCTCCTTTCTCGGCCCTTCCTGGTGTTTTACTTCATTCTGTTCTGTGTTCTCTTCGTTTTACAGGTCCTCTCCTTCCTCTTCTGCCTCCTCTCTCTTCTGCCCACCAGCTATGTCCTCCTGGGCTAGATGTGTCTAAATTTCTATGCACCAAAAACAAGCTGAAAGTGCACTGATGAGCAATTTAAAGAAAAAAATATCCTGTAAAGTATTTGATATGTGAAGCTAAAATTTCACAAATGTCTATTCAGTACATAAAGCTGCAATAATTCTCAGGTAAATCGGAGATTTGACATAGAATGACTGATCTACTGTTGCACTCAATATATTTCCACAAATACAAGACTTCAGTAGCATTTAACAAACAGCTACAGCTGTCACAAGGCTTTAACAACAAATATATTGTGTATTATGATCCTCGTACACGTTTTACGCCCGTTTACTGCGGTACATCTGCCTCCTGCCTCGTCTTCAGAGTACAAATACTGCCGAGGTCGCTGGTCTCCTGACTGGAGCGCAAGGTGCCGGTGATGCGGTTGCCAAGACAATTATCACCTTCTGCATCGGCGTCGGAGGCGTTAGACCCGCCCAGCCCGTCCCCACGGTGATGTCAGCGTTACCACGGAGACCTAACACGCAGGCCAGAAGCGTTGCCAGGCCCGGCAGGGGGAGCGGGGAGGGGTTGCTTGTACCGCTGCCCTCCACCGGCAGCCCTTTTCCAAATGCCACCACCTCCTCCCCCCACCGTCCTCGGCCCATCTCATCACCCCGGTGCCATCTCCCTCAGAGCTGCCTGCCATCTGTGCTCTGAGAAACACTTCCCCATTTGGGTTTTTTTTCTCTGCCTCTCTCTTTATCTTTCTGTCTTCCAGGATGCTGCCAAACTCTTTCATGTCACAGACCCCCAAATAAGTCCGCATTAGTCCACACAGACCCCCCCTTTTTTTTGATAAGATTTCATCCGAGGCGGCCATATGGGAGGATCTGTGTTGATTTAGTATTGAATTTCAGAACATAGAGCAACCAAAACTGTGATTACTCACTCTTCTACATTCTGTAACTGGGGTCATTTTTTGCTAAATTGAATTAGAGCGAGTTTTGGTTTCTTTAGGGGCCTCCCAGGAACCGTTTCGAGGACCCCGGGGATCCTGAAACGCCACTCAGAAACCCACTGCAGCTGCGTGCAGAGAGCAGGAGACAAGAGAGGGAGCTGCAACCCAAAACTAATGTTCTTTTTCCTCCAAAGGGCTAAATGTAATAATAAGTCCTCAGGCGCTTCTCTGCAGCTGTCAGAAAGATCAAGTTACAGCCCCATATGAGCAGCCACGCTAACTGAGAGTGTGTGTTTTTCTGCGGAGTACACTTAGCTTGCCATCTGCATATGTCTATATATCCAGCTTGGCAGCTTCAACGGGCCAATGACATGATGAGTATTATCTTTATTCTAACCTCATCTTCATTAAATTCTATCCTCGGCTGACATTTATCGAATTTTTTGCTTCTTATTTCTCCTTTATATCGTCTTGTTTTATCTTGTCTTCACTCTTCTTGTCAATTTGTCTGTATCTTTCATCTTATCTTTGTATCTCATCTTTCTTTAATCCTGTTTTTAGGTAATCTTATCTTGGGGTTTCAGTGATTTTTGGGTTCAGGTGAGTTCTGTCAATCTGATCGGTCCACATGCTGATCAAAAGTAATGAAACATGACGCCCTTTACGGACATGGTAGCGGCTTTGTGAGGCCACATTTAGCACCAGCTAAGTGCCAACGTCACCGAGCTATGCAAAACTTGCAAATGTGCAGCACGGATAATGAAAAGTGAAAGGGATTCCCAAGAGAAAAACACTTTAATAACTGTTCAATCTGTTAAATTCAGTAATGATGAAGATGTTCAGTAGATGTCAGTTCACCTCAAGCAAGGCTAAATTAAAATCAAAAGAAGTTAGCTTATGCAGAAACCTAACAGATTAGGTTTACTATATTAAAATACAGCATCCACAGTAGGAACTCGGTCCCACAAAAGTCAGCACAGTCATTACTGAGATTCATATCTTTTTTTTTTTTTTTTTTTACAATAATTTGTGTGTCCGTCTTTATTTCTGACAACAACCTCAATTCTCCTCGACGTGGATGATGTCAAAGTTCAGCAGAGATGTTTGGACATTTTTCAGAGGCTATTTTATCCAGTTCTTCGTTGCTGTAAGGGTTGTTTTGCTCTCTTTAAAATATTGCAAAGGTGTTCTGTTTTAATTCAAATTATGTGACATTGGTCATAGATTTCATTTTTTTCTTCATTAGGAAGTCGTCTCATTTTGTGCTGTGGATCCTTGCAGCGCCGGAGTATTTCTTCTCAGACAAACTTCTGCAGAATGGGAGGCATCTTGGCAGCCAGTATTTTTGGTTTATCCACAAATAACCATGGCTTCATCCATAAATATCATCTCCCTGACATATTTTGCTCAAATGCAGCCCCATACCATCATAGTCCCACCTCCATGCTTCACTATCAGGACTATACATTCACTGTGGTCGTCCTGGTCAGGTTTACTCCAAACATGCTGGACCCAATCTGAGCCAAACAGTTAGTTTAGCCTTATATGGCCAAAGAATGTGCTTCCATTATTGACTTATTTTCATGTTATTTAGCAAACTTTAAGGGTGAACTGTGTGCCAAAGCACAAAGAATGATTGTTTTCTTGGATGCCACCAGAAAAGGCTTGATGCTACACGATGTCCTTCATGCTCTGAATTACTGATTTCCTTTGACAACCACTGCACCAAGCATAAAGGAGAGCTAAAAAAGTGCCTTCTCCATGACATCATTTTAAGAGTACAGCCTTTGTAGCTCTGATTAACGGTACTATGGGTCATGCTGCACCTCATGATTACATGTTTTCGCCTATTTTTAGTTGTTTGCCCATTTTTCTGTAAACTTTTACATCATTGGAAACTCTCACGTTCAGGTTATTTTTTAAAAATTCCTCCTGCAATTGGTCTCCACGTGGAGCCATGATGCAGACATGCAGATAGAAACAACACATTCTGGTGTTTACCGCTCATTTTATATCCATGTTTATGCGTTTAGGCTAATTGGAAACCACAGATGTACTCGATTTTGTGTTTTCGTGCAAGTGATCACAGGTGTTTTCACTACTTATGCGGCATTTAGTTTCTACTTTGGGGCCTTCATTTTCCATATCATCTTTAAGTATTTGTTTTTGATTGACCTTTAGAGGAAACACTCTCACGTTGTACTTGATACAGGTGATGCATTTGAGATTTACGTCGTTCTGCAGAGGGATTTGCTCGCTTTTTATGTATTTTGTAACTCAAAACCATAAACGTTAACGTCACGTTTGCAATAAAACAATGTAAGTGGATCTCCAAAGACATAAGCATATATCATGAAGAGCCGTGAAAGTCTGCAGACAATTTTAAAGTGGATGACTTGCTGATGATGCAAGACGGAAAGTCAGGGTATCAGTGTCACGATTCACTCTCAGGGCATCGTAAAAGACATTTGCTTATTCTAATAACGGTGGAGACGTGTCACCATAAACCAAAAACGTCAAACCTCAGGGATCACCCTCTGGAAATCCATCCACCGGCTGAATTTATGACGCCAACCCGCTCAGCAAAGCCACAAATGTCACGCCCCGAGAACGTGGAGCAGATTAATGCGACCGTTTCAAGATCTGCTTCTTGCTCTGCCGTCAAATGACTAAAAACGGCACTTTCTCCTCTTTACCACTCAACCACTGATCTCATCTCTATTTTGTGCAGATGTACTTACAGTATGAGCACATCAGAGCGCATGAGAGAAGAAAAGGCTCGCTGCTGATCACAGGGTGTACCGCGCCAAGAAAACATCAGAATTATGCGATCCCCTCCACTTACTGCGACTCTCTTCTTTAAGGACGGACAGCCTCATTCAAGTGCTGTCACTTCCACCCCATCTACTCCTCTGATCTTTTCTGTAATGGCGAGTTAAATAGCCAGTAATGCCTTTTAGCCTGTTAGTGCTGGATGCTAGCGAGCCCAGACAGACTGGGATGGACATATGGAGGGAGTCTGGCAGCAGGCTCGCGGCCCCGATGCCAGCTCTCTCAAAAAACATTCGCACACACACTTGTTCCACCTACACAAACGCACACATCTCGGCCCTCCCTCATATCTGTTGTCCAGAGCTCTGAGCCGTCTCCTACTTCCTGCTGTCCGATTATCTCAGAACCGTCTCCACGCGAGCATCGTGGGAATTTATTTTGGATCCTCCTCGGTTTCCCGTCGTTCCTCGCCACCGAGGGCAGGCGTCCAGGATGGAGGCCGGTCCGCCAACGCCCACCCACGGCGAGGGAGGATTGGGACGGTGGATAAAGGCAAAAAAAAAGCGATGAGGCTTTGTTTAAAGAACAGTCCAGCGAGCATCGACTCCCCGCCTCCCATCTTTGTCTCGGTGTCTTCTGAGTCGTGCTGGTGTGAGTGAGGTGTCTGGTGCCCGAGCCGACAGCTGGCCTAGAAATCGCTTCCAAGAGTCACGGGTTGAGTTCTGTGTGAAACAGAGAAGTATTACTGGGAGGCCAGGCCGACAACGAAACCGCTCGCTGGCTCTGTTTTCCATATACAAGCACAAAAACGCAGAACAAATCTCTGCGTCCCATATTGGTCCGACTCCGACTGGACGCTGCTTGTTGATCACACCATTATTATCTTAATATTATCAATAAATTAGAGTTTTAGACTGTAATCCTGAAGCTTTGTAACAGTAATACATCCTGACAAGATATCTGGCGTGTTGAGTGTTGTTATATCCAAACTCTGTGTCACAGGATCTAATTTAGGAAAAGAGGCAAGGGGAAATGTTAATCTAATGAAATTGATGCAAAGTGTCCAGAAAAGAACACAAAGCAACAACAAAGAGGTGCAAAAACAATGTAAAGAGACTCTAAATTAACACAAATTAAACATAAAGCGACTCAAAGCAACCACAAATAGATGTAAAACAACCGCACTGAGACTAAACAAACACAAAATGATCCAAAACAGAATCGCAATAAGACAAAACAGCTACAAAGAGATGCAAAAACTATGCAAAAAGACACGAAATTAACGCAAAAATACGCAAAGACTACCACTATGAGAGCCAAGCAACCAAAAAGAGATGCAAAATGTACACAGAGACACTAAACAACCACTTGTAGAAAACAGTCGCTGTTTTCTGAGAGACCACAAATAGACCAAAAGACGAGCACAACAGACGAGAGACAACCACAGTGAGACAAAGAGACCACAAATATATGCAAAATGGAGACAAATTGACACAAAATTACCATAAGCAGACACTAAAACTATGGTAAAGAGGCTTAAATAAACATAAATATCATAATGGCAGGTAAATCTGCTCTATTTAATTGACAGCAGAAAGAAAAATAATACAAATCATTTCTAGCAAGTACATTAAAGGAAACAGAAATGACAGGGAAAGAGGCAAAAGCAAAGCTGCCAGTCTGAGGTTGTTTTTAAATGTCAAAGTCAGCTTTACTGCCAGTTCTTCAGTATGTACATGGCATACCAAGGACCGAAATGATTACTCTGTCTCCATGCAAGAGTAGACATTAAAGAAACACTTAGAAGGTTGGATTATTAAAAAATATAACGAACTGAGAAATGCCATATAGAAAATTCGATTTAAAAAAGCAAAAATTAAGTAAATTAAGAACCAGAAAGCAAAAAAATCAGGTAAACTATAAACCAGGGGTGTCAAACTCATTTTAGTTCTGGGGCCACAGTTTGATCTCCAGTGGGCCAGACCAGTAAAATAATAACACAATAACATATACATAATCACCACTCCCAGTTCCTTCGTTTTAGTGCAAAAACATTCACATTTAAGGAGTTATCTTTTTACAAAACATTATGAACAACCTGAAAGAAAAATAAGTGAAATTTCAACAACATTATGCTTCAGTTTATTGTTTACACATTAAAATTTATTTACACATTAAAACACCGGTATCTGGAATGATTTCTTCCACAAAAAGAACACAAAATATAACAAAAATGAGAGACAAAATGACAAAAACAAGAAGCAAAATGACAACAAATGAGACAAAAGACACAACGCAAAACAAAAACAGAGAAAAAAAATGTACAAAAAAGTTACAAAGCAACAAAGAAATAGACAAAAACAAGACAAAAAAACATAAACGAGACAAAAAATGACAAAAGTGAGAAACAAAATGACAAAAAAAATTAGAGAAACAAGACAAGCAAGACAAAAAAAAGCACAAAACAACACAAACGATGCACAAAACAACCAATACAGCAAAATGGTAAATGGTCTGTCTTTATATAGCGCTTTTACTATACCTGAATGATACCCAATGCGCTTTGCATCACATTCCCTGCGGTTGCAAGACAGCCACTCTACCCACTGAGCCATGCCGCCCACCAACCATGACACAAACAACAAAAGTCAGACAAAAAATAGACAAAGAACAACAAAGACAGGACAAATTACTACAAAAATGAGAAACAAAATGACAAAAATGACAAATGACATGAGACAAAACAAAAAAGAGATTAAAAAAAATAGCAAAAATGCTACAAAGCAGCAAAAAAAAAGACAAATGACAAAAAATTACACAAATCACACAAAAAATAACAAAAGGGAGAGACAAAATGACAAAACAATTGACAAACAAGGAAACACAAACTGACAAAGTGACACAAACGACAAAAGTCAGACAAAAAAGAAACAAAAAAGCAACAAAAACAAGACAAAATATTACAAACATGAGACACGGTGTGTGTTTTATATAATGATAAACTTAATATCTTTGGGGTTTGGAGTAATGAATGGACGGAGACTTACATTCTGAGGAGTTTTCCTCTTTCTCTTCATTTCATATCAGTCAAAAATTCAAATTAATTTCTCAATCAATCAATTAATTAAGAGACGGGTTTTTCTGAAATTGATGGGATTTGAATTTCCACATCCACAGACTCCAAATGGCGCCCATAAAAGTAATGATGTTATAATCAGTGTCTGTAGATGAGAATAATTAAAATCCGCTCAATCCAAAACTGTATTTGATGACAATCCAGCACTAATGACAGTTTCAGTCATTTTACCACAAAGGTGAAGTGTTCTTCCAATAACTCTGTAACTGCCTGTTTGACTGGATCAATTAAACATAGATTACAGATAGTAATAAATTATGATGTACAGCATCACAACAGGCTATTTCCCACTTTATAAATGATACCTGAATGTACAGAAAAAACAGTTTTCATATCTGGAAGGGTTTTTTCCCCTTTAAATTACGTGTATTTTTGTCAGATTTTACTAGTTGTGATGTGTAATTGAACAAAATGTGGAAAATACATAATGCATAATAACAGCAAATTGTTAGAAAACGTTAATTATTGTACGGTTTAGACTATTTTATGGTCGAACACTGAAAAAGAACGAAGTACATTTAGTGCTTTCTAACTATAATTACATGCTGTTGTTCTTTCTGATGGGAAAAAAAAAAGCCAAATCACAGAAAATTGTTCAGAAATTCGGAAATGTAAATCTTTGTTCAGTTAATTCAGTTAGAAAAACGTTTGTGGCTGATTTCTGTTTAACTTTGGTTAAAGATGATTAACTTTAAAATCTCAGAGCTACAGGAAGTTGATGCTAATTCTCTGAGTGTGTAGTTATTTCCTGACTTGACCACGTTAATAAAAACCACACCAGGTTGAATTTTCTCCAGAGTCAGACTGCTCGGCTTTGTGGAGCATCTTTGTGCTCTCAAACTGGAGTGTTAACAAGCTTCCTGGATGTCGATATCTCATGTCAGAGCTTGTTTTTTCTCATCCCTCTTGGTGTTTCTTGCTCTTACTGTTTGTGTTAAAAGGCAGCAGAAGAACTCAGGATTTCCAGCGCTGCTTCTAGACCGGACTCGTCGGTCCGTCCAACTGTTGTCTGATGGTCCTCCTGCCACAGAGCAGCAGCAGATGGGTTTGTTCCGTTGTGAATAATGAATGCTTCGGGATATTGTGTGAAGCCGGGTTAAAAAAAAACAAAAAAAACAATTTACAGACTTCTTTTTTTGCTTTTTCCAGTGATGCTGGAACACGACACGACTCGACCTGTGAATAACCTGTCATCCACTGCGGTCACATTGCACAAGTCTTGATTTCTCCCACGGTCTGTGAAGGCTACACAGCAGCATATAAACGTGCATTCACAGAAAGATGCCTGAATGCGCTCAAACACATCTCCACTGTGCATTAATGGGCCTGGATATGCCCAGATGTTGCTCCTGCTCCTATGGAATCACAGCCACGGCTCTGAATGTTGGACATGTCGGATCATGCCCCTGAATATGTAGGCTGACGTGAGAAATGTGAGAATGTACGCCATCAAAAACAAGACAATCAGCTGATGTGAGAACAACGAGTGCGATGCTAAAGCTGCACGAGGCCTCCAGAGTCATGGAGGAGGTCACATTTTTCACAGCTTTTGGACTTTGTGACCCAGAAATTACACAACGTGATGCTGACCTGTTGGTTGAGAGCTTTATCATTTTTATTTGGAGTCGTCATTCGCCAAACTGCAATTCGCTTTTCTCGGTTTCGCTGTATCGCGGATTTTGCAGTATATCTTTATATATTTATTATTTGAATTATTTTTGCGGTAAAATAAGCACTTTTGAGCCTGAAAATTTTTGTAAAGCATAAAAAATATCTAAAAAAACAATCATTAAAACATATTTAAAAAATATTAAGTGGAAATAAAATACAGCGCTGGGCTCTGATTGGAGGACAGTAGCATCAGTCTCCTCTGTCTCCCATGTTTAGCAGTGTTCAGCATCTCTCCATTTCACATTGACGTCTGATTGCTGCACATATTGTTGCTCTGCTGTGTTGTGTTTCTGTGAAATTTTCGTAAAAAATTGTGTTTATTTCAAGCCCTACAATGTCGATTAAATGTCCTGCGCCTTCTAAGGTTTCTGCCACCGAAACCAAGCACCAGAGGAAGCTGCTTACCATCGCAGAAAAGGTGGAACTCCTTCAAATAAATATAAATGATAAATATAAGGTCGCTATTTGGCGGATATTTGCCTATCTCGGGAGGGTCTGGAATGTAACCCAGATTGGGGACCGCTGTACAACGGGTCCTTGAGTTACGGCGGAATTCCATTCCTACGGAGCGACGTAAGGCAATTTTCGCCATAAATCGGAACTCACATACTGTACAAGTTCCTATGTCACTCCCCTGCACTAACACAGTGGTAAAATAATAAATATATCTAAAATATCCAAGAACAGCTTCATTTCTCCATGAACAAGAACCTATGAGATGATATTATCTAAAAAAAACCCTAAATATTCAACCTAAAGTAATCTCAGCAGGTGATGACGGAATAGTGTGAGATGCTATCGCACGTTTCATACTCAAAGGTGTTTCGACATGCTTTTTTTAAAATCATGTTTACCTAAGTCTGCAGCGGTGCATTTATCGTAGGATCACAATCGTGATCTTCAGCAGGCAGCCGACACAGTGTTCACTTGTTGTCATGGTTACAGTGACGCCTTGCTGCTGTCTCACAACAACATGGGAGTCTTTACCAAATCTGTCAATTCCGACTCTAAGTCACATCACTGCCAAAATCTAATCAGTTGGTCATCGAGTCATTTCTGACCATCTCTGAAAATTTCATCCAAATCCGTTATTCCGTTTTGAGTAACGATGCGAACAGACAGACAGACAGACAAACCAACACCGATCGTCACTTTAACTGCCACGTACCTTGGCGGAGTAAAAATGGATTAAAAACAAGCCTAGCCTTCTTGTGCGCCACTATTCTACCATGCTGTAAGCCAGACACGCATTTTAATAGGCAGGGATCAGCTATTTTTGCTAATATTGCACCAAAATATTATCTAACATTTAAAATAAAGAATTTACAAGCTAACAACTTCAATCGCCGCTCTATCATTTCTCCAGACGATTATATTTCCCCACATATGACCGTTTACGACGTCTAAACAAATGCAATCAGACGAGATGCACGTCTCTGCAGCCGCTTCGATCCGTAAAGTTTTGGCCTGGATATTTCCTCCTTTTCTTTTTGAATCCAGCCTGCTGCAGCTTTTATATGAGCCTTGTTAGTCTGGGATGTTGGTTTTATTCATCCCTTCCTCTCGGCTCACCCACCAGTCTTTGGCAGCAGAGTGTTGTAATTCTAATGAGATTAGAGCTTTATCGGAGCACACATAAGGTGACAGACTCTTTATTATCCACTCAGAATAGACCTAATTTAATGACATTGATTTGGAGTCTGTTAGCAGCTCGGAGCCTAGCAACAAGGCCCAGCCGACGTGGGCGTTGGGTCGGCGCGTAGGCGGACGTGCAACACCGACAAGTGTCTACTTTATTGAATATTTCATTATTAAAAACAGATTGATTGGTTATGCCAGCGGTCTGTGCTGCTGAATATTTTCACCGTAATAAGTTGGACGAGAGGTTCCGTGTTGTGGAATGAAGTTTAACGAATCAAATGAAGGTTCTGCGTGACCAAACCGGGGGTCCAGCTGTATCAATGGCAGCACAAAAGGTGCAAATCTTTATCAAAGGTTCATTAATTACAGCTTTTACCGCCTTTTTCTCCTTTTATTCTGACCACAGTGAGGTAGAAGTAGAGCAAAATCAAAAGAACAAGGCAAGACAGGGAAGAATTTGTGCAGACTGGATGACAAAAATCACGACTGTTGGACATTATGTGGCCAAAATTGTTCATACTAGATGGAAATTATTTGTTTGAGGTCACAAGTAAAATGTATTTCTTGGTCTTTTGCAAAAAATACAAATAATTTTTTGCTTGGATGACAATTAAAAATGTAAACTGAGGTTTCACAGGAATAAGTGATCATTAAATCAAAATAAAATTATTAATTCAACACCATTTTTACTGTTTTGATATCAGTAAGAAATATTACTTTACAGATATTTGCAACTATTTGAAAGAAATGATTTTTTATTATTTTGTAAGATAATTTATGATTTTCTGTGTTTTGTTAAGTTATAGATAGAATCGAGTAAATATTATACATCTAATATTATTTGTAACATTATATTATTAGTATTATTATTTTCCATTATTTGAAAGAAAAAACTATATTAAAGATTCAGAATACAGAATACATTTATCTATTTTTCTGTTCTTCTTCTTATTATTATTATTATTATTATTATCCTAAATTATTATCATTATTATTTTTAGAACATAAGTAATAAATAATTACACCAGGAATTTTGTGTAGCTGATTCCTTTTCGCTTTCAAAATAGAACAATGACATGCATTTCTTCACCTTTTTTGAGCTCTATCTTTAAAATAACACATGTATGTATATATTACATTATTGGCAATATTGCATTACTAGTTGTATGTTAATATTTATCAGATATGTGCAATAATTTGAAAGCATAAAAACACATATAATAAAGACAGAAAATGTAAATACATTTATTATTATTATTATTATTATTATTATTATTATTATTATAAATTAGTAAAGATCAAGTAAAATCAACCAGCTTAAAAAAATAAATTTTGTCTAATTAATTGATATTTTCAAATGGTAATAATGTCCATATCAAAAGCCTATATTTGTACAATTTCTTTCTTTTTATTTCATTTAAATTTGAGGAAAAAAATATGATTTTACAAATATCTGCAATAATTTGAAAGAAATAAATGTAATATTCATGACTGGAAATGTAGAAAACATGTATGTATGCCTCTTTTTTTTCAAAATTGCTTTCTGTGTTTTGTTCAATTTCAGATAAAAAAATGAATAAAAAGTTCTTCTTTATGTTAAATGAAAACAAAAAAACAAACAAACCTGTAAATAATGTCCACATCGTAGCTCTGTGCTTTTACTAATTTGTTCTTTTTCAATGAGGGCCTCAAAAATGACAATTTTACTAGAATTAAATGAGCTAAAAATGTTATTTTACTGATATTTGCAGTCATTTTCACATTTTTGCTTACTCTTTTTTCTGTCGTACTTGAGAAATTTTGGTGTGTGAAACAAATACGTATATAAAGGACTTAACATGCAGAACACACTTTTTAAATATTTATTTTTTTGATCTAGTAGAATCAAAATGCTATGAGAAAAGTAAATAATAATAATTTGTACCAGGAATTTTGTGCAATTATTTGAGTCACATGATTTTCTAATACAAAAAGCATATATGCATGTATAAATTTAATATATTATTGGTAACATTGTATTAGTAGTATTATATTGTCATTGTTTTATATCCAAAACGCCCTAAAAACATGCATTTCTTTTCATTATTTCTGAGCCCTTCTTCAAAATGAACCCTGTGGCGTCTTGTCATGTTTCCTGTTTCTCTTGTTCTATCAAATATGTAGCAGCAGCGTTGAGCAGGCCGGCTGTTATCACATGTTATCACCGTTTCAGGACCCGGTTGGGGGGCAGCAGATATATCTGAGCTCAATTAGTTGCACCGTCACGGAGGCTCGGTGGGTCTGGGCTGTAAATCACAGCGGGTGTAATGGGCTTCAGCCTCCTGGGCCGAGTGTGCGTCCGCATGTTCCCTCCGTTTCCACCAACGGCGGCTGGAATCGACGTGAGGCCTTTAATGGAGGCTCAGTAATTTGTGTTAATGCCTTCAACCCTCTGAGACGCTCAACGAGGAATTTTATGAGGGAAAGGTCAGCGGCGGCTTTATTCCATCGACCAGCAGGATCAATGTTCACATTCGCTTTAGTGATGCTTTTCAAAGTTGTTTTCAATGAAAAACAAAAAATGAACACCTGTAAATAATGTCTAAGTCTGTGTTTTTCCAAAGTTACTCTTTTAAAATGAGTGCCAGTAAAAAATAATAATTAAAAAAAAAACTATTTAACTACATTTAAATTTTTTTTTCAGATTTTGTACAAATATTGATAGTTTCAAGTAAAATGACACAAGATTTCCTGTTTATGAATCAGAATGAAAAACATTATTATAGTATTTATTAAGAAAAACCAACCTGCTTTAAAAATAAGGAGAGAAAAATAAGATTTACACAGTGAATTTTTTTATCAATTAGTATATATATATCTATATCTATCTATATATATATATATATATATATACATATACATATATAATATTTTATGAGCTATTGTTATTATAAAAAGTTTTTGTAATATTTTTATAGTTAACTATTTTTTAAAATATTACATATATAATTACTAATATTATTAATATTATTACATTATATACTGAATTTCCCTTCGGGGATGAATAAAGTGATTCTATTCAATTCATATTATATTATTATTTTCCACATATTTGCAATTATTTGAAAGAAAACAAATACAGTCTAGACAAGAAATGTAAAATACATGTATTATTATTATTTTTGTCTCAGTTTTGTTAGTTTTAGCATTTAGAAAAATTAAGCTTCTTAATAAATAGTAAAAATTAAAAAGATCATGAAGAAGACAGAATTTCGTGTAATTAGATGATTTTTTTATATTTAAAATATGCCTAAAACATGCATTTATTTATCACATTTCCCATCTTGATTATTTGTCATTTTACAGATATTTGCAATCATTTGAAAGGAAAATGTATGCACAGGAAGCTTTCTAAGCATTGGTAACATCACTCAGATGTTATTCTCACAATAACATTGATCAAACACATCCTATGTTTTAGAAAATCCTTTTTTTTTTTGCTTTTTTTTTTTTTAACAAATCCTGAAACTGAAATCTTAAGCACCAAACTGGGGCTTGTTTTCCAGAATTTGCTGTGTTTTCTCCATGCAGTAGAAACTTCTGAACATCTGAACATCTGAAGGGATGTGGACGTCACTTGTACAATTTCCAACTCGCCAGTGATTTCTATTGGGTGAAAAACTACGAAAATGTCAGAATGTCAAATAAAAAATGGGCAGATGTCAGTTTGAGATGCCAAAGATGATTCAGCAGATTCTGACATGGTCCAACAACCACCCTTGGTCAAGTGTAGATTAAAAATGCAGGTTTGTGAGTTATCCAGGGTGGTTTTTTTTAGCCAGAACAAATGCTTTTCGTGTACGATAAGACGTGTTTTCTGATCCTTGGATGCACGGCTGCATCTGTGGTCTCACTATTATGTGTTTGTGAGTCCAGCGGTTGATGGATGGAGGTCGAGGCGGGAGTCTCCAGGGTGCAGCGCTGATATAGGAATCAGCAGCCGGGTATAGGACTGACCCCGTCACCTCCCCAGGCTTCCCCCGCCTTCATTTAGGCCTCTTTTCCACTACATCTTCCTTCCCATTATTCATTTGTCAACCCGTCGCTCCACCACACTCGTTGCCAGCCTCACCTCACCTCCACACTCCCTCCTTTTCCATTCCTGGAGTGGATTTCAGCTGATGTGGGGATTTAAAGAAGCCGACACTGAATAAATATTAAATAACCTGCTGCGACAGAACAAATCCAGCCCTTGTTTACGCTTGTTTTCTTCAACAAACGGTCCCAAACTCAATGGTGTTCCATTTACAGCATATCTTGGAAGTCAAAACGGCAAATGATCACATTTAAAAAGCTGGAGTTTTGATGTATTTTTTACATTTTTCTTAATGAATGACCAAAAACAGTAACTAGTTCAACCAAAGAGTCCCTGTCCCCCATTAAAAATGATGAAGCTGCTTTCAGTAGATCAGAGATGTACTGTTCATACTGTAAAAATGACAAAAAATGAACAATTTTAACTGCAATTTCTTGAACAAATTAATACTATTTTACATAAATAAAGGACTATCTTATTTTATCTCTAATTTAACCAATTTTGCAATTTTTGTCTTAATTTGCCTCTTTTCAAAGTAATTTTATGTGTTTTTAATGTGATTTTGCATCTTCTTGTTGTTATATCAAGTCTTTTTGTGGCAATTTTTGGACCATTGTGGTAATTTAGTATCTTTTGGTTATGAATTTGCATCTTTTTCTGGTAATTTTGCATCTTTTTCTGGCGATTCTACATCTTTTAGTACAAGCATGGATCTTCTTGTTATTTCAAGTGCTTTTGTTGTAGATTTTTTGTACTTTTATGGTAATTTAGCCTCTTTTTGTGGTAAATTTGCAGCTTTTTTGGTGATTTTGTGTAACTCTGTAGCAGTTTTGCATCTTTTAGTATCAGTTTTGCTTCTTTTTGTTGGTTCAGGCACACAGGTTCTGTATAGGGTCTTGAGGGAATCTAAATCGTAATTGCTGCGATATCAATAAAATTGAACTGAATTGAGATTGAATTGAAAATCCCGATCCAGTGGATCATCAATGGGATTATTCGGAACAAGTCCAATCCTTCGAGGCAAAATCCTGCAACCCTCAGAACCCAAAGATCTGCTAGCCTGGTTGCACAAAGAACACCTACGCAAAAAATCTGCCTTTGGTTTTAATGCTGTGGCTGATTGGTGTATAATTTGTAATATGTCACTAAAAACACCCTATCTACATTTTTCTTGTGATTAAACTTTCTAAAACAAATATAGACAGATCTTTTAAAAAATGTTTCGCATTGGTGTTGTATGTCCCAAATGTAGAATGGCTCCATACATCCATAATTGGTCTGTCAGATTACTAACAGCTAGTTTCTGTCAAACTCCACCGTTAGTCATTCCAGTGATAGAAGAACCGCTTTCACTGCTGGTATTTCTGCAGCATTACATTTTACATTCTAACCTGAACCATTCATCCTCTAAGCCATTTTAATAACTTTGTTTTCTGTAGCCTGACAGAATATTTTTGAAGGATTGTGAAAATAAAACAGACTGTTTCTAAAGTCTAAATAAACAGCACCTCTGAAAAGGTCCAACCTTTCCACCAAGACCCCTTTCAGCAAATACCTTAACTCAAGAAAACAGCCAACAGTTGACATGGTTACCACTTTCATGCTTTTAGCTTTCACCACATCCATTATATTTCCATATGTCGAACGAGTCCTTGAATATGCAACAAGAGCCTTCAAGTATGTGAAGACACCACTTTGAAATGGAGCCGTTTAGTTAGTAAGGAGGTCGAATGACGTGACACCCAGAGAACAGCGGCTGCAACAATCTGTAGCATTCTTCTGGAAGTTTTTCACTAAGAGGCTGAATGGAAGCCACCAGAGTAATTTCTACTATCTGATATGTGATTCAAGTAGGAATAAATAGAAACGTGTAACCAAAGAGGAAAGTCAGATGTCAAGGGCATTTAATAAACCTAATTTGAACTTTGCTAGTCTTTCAAACCGGCCTCCTGTACTGTTTACCGGAATGTCACAGGAGAAAGTACTATGACTATATATAAGAAAGCAGAAGATATTCAAATTTAAGAAGGAGAAATCTCCGAATTTCAACGTATTTTTCTTGAGAACATGACTCAGTTACCAAACAAGTGCCGAATAGTTTGCTAGTTACCAACCAGCTGTGATTTTAACCTAGCCTAGCCACGCTAGACAACCCACGGCAACGAATTTAATTCCCTGCCAGGGTGGGTCTAGTTACCCTCCATAAGGCTCGAGGTTGGATGCTCTTAAAACTGGCCGGACCAATCACCATGAAGTGTAGAGTCAGAAGGCGGGCGTAACTAAGTGACGACAGAGGCGCGACGATTCTGACAGAAACAACCGGAAACAACTAGCCTAGCCGCGCTAGACAACCCACGGCGAATTTAATTCTCTGCCAGGGTCAACAACAAAAACGACAACAGTGGTTGAGCTCCATTAGCACCGACTCTGAATAATCTTTGTGTTAACATGTCTGTAATATACTTGAGCTTCACCCATTGACTGTATAAATAAGGCTTCACCGAACTACCGCATCCTCTGATTTCCGGCGCTCTAGGAGCCTATTCATTGCGTTGATTGGTTGTATACCTACCCAATTGCTGCAGAGTGATTTGATAGACAACCTTTTAGCCCGCCTCCCTCCCTGTCGAGCGTGCTTAGACCCTTGCGTCTTCAGAGCACGGGTCTAGCGCGGCTAAGCTAACTTTAACCCCAAAACAAGCCAAAACCAACAGTGGATCCTGAACGCAACACCTCCAAACCACTCCAAAGTCCAGTTCTTAAGACCAAACAGCAGCCTCAGAGGAAAATACATTATTTCTTCCTTGTTGGAAAGGAACAAAGCAAAAAATCTAATTATGCAATGACAGAAAACTGAATTTATGTCTTTCTGTCTCTTAATTCGAACTTTGTTAGTCTTTTAAGCTGGTCACTTTACTGTTTACGGGAACGTCACAGGTGAGAATTTACTCTTAATATATATAAGAAACAAGAAAAGATTCAAATTTAAAAAGCTGAAATCTGGGAATTTATATGCATTTCTCTATTGCCAAATTGGTGGCGACTACTTCGATATTTATTGTTTATCCAAAACTAATTGATCCGAAAACAAGCCAAAACCAACAGTGGAACCTGAACGCAACACTTCCAAACCACTACATCCTCCAGTTCTAGAAACCAGACAGCAGCCTCAGAGAAAATACATTATTTCTTCCTTGTTGGAGGAAAAAAAAAGGCAAAAAAAGCAAAAGTAAGGAACGACAGAAAACTGAACTTATGTCTTCCTGTCTCATAACTCAAACTTTGTCTGTCTTTTAAACTTGCTGCTTTTCCTAAAGGTCAGAAATTCTGTTTGTTTTTTCCAACTAAAGTTACATTCCCTTGAAAACATAACTGAGAATGTATGATTTGACTGCAGAGAAAGATCATTTTCAGAAGAGAGGTTGGAAAAATGTTTCCCAAAACCCTCAAGATGACGCCCTAAAATGTCGTTTTGTCAACTAATCGAAGAGATCCAGTTTACTATCAAGGAGTAAAGAAACTAGAAAATATGTGTTTGTAAGAAGGGGAAATCTCAGAAATTCAATGTATTTTTACCTATAAACATCACTCAATTACCAAAAAAAAGGTGATAAATTTAATAGTTACCAACTAATTGTGACTTTAATCTAAAAACAAGCCAAAATCGACAATGGATCTTGAAGGCAACACCTTTAAACCACTACATCCTCCAATTTTTGAAACCAAACAGCAGAGAAAATACACTATTTCCTCCTTGGTGGACAGATAAAAAGCAAAAAAAAAACAAAAACAAAAGTAAGCAATGACAGAAAATTGAACTTATGTCTTCTTGCCTCTTAATTTGAACTTTGTTAGTATTTCTAACTGGCCACCTTTACCGTTTACTGGAAGGTCAGAAGTGAGAAGTTACTGTTATTATATAAAAGAAACAAGGAAATATTCAAAATTAAACAGCTAAAATCTGGGAATGTACATGCATTTCTCTATTGCCAAATTGGTGGCGATTAATTTCATATTTATTAATTATTCAATACTAATTGATCCAAAAACAAGCCAAAACCAACAGTGGAACCTGAACGCAACACTTCCAAACCACTACATCCTCCAGTTCTAGAAACCAAACAGCAGCCTCGGAGAAAATACATTATTTCTTCCTTGTTGGAAAGAAGAAGAAAAAAATCACATTACAATTCAAATGTGTTCATTTAAAGAGGCCTTTTTAAAACATCTCCGAGGCATGCGACTCCACGCCGTTCCTGGCTGTGGCAGGAAATGATAAATAATAAAAGGGGCCTTACTTCATTAGAGGGTGACATTATTTTGAGAACAGATATTGCGCTATGAGACAGAGTGTACAATAACACAATAACAACCAGCGCCGCCGCCGCCTCCCACCTCGCCACCTCTTGCTGTTGACAGCCCGGGATTGGATATCTGCTGGAGTGCACCGGAGTGAGCACTGTACACAATACTGTACCAGCGTTCACAATAACGCAAAAAGATATTTCCCAATGTAGGCCGTAATTATTTCTCCCTGCGTAATTTAATCCGCCGAGTGCATATTCAATTCCGATCCGGGTTTCTTGGTGCGCTGCGAGGTGCTCAGCGCGATTGTCTCTGAAATTGGATTATGATAACCTGTCAGCGCTTTAATTCCATAAGATATTAGAGGTTGGTGCTGCAGAGGAGTGGAGTGCATCCGGAAGGAGGGGGGTGGCTGGACGAGAGAGATGTGTTTAATGCATGTTTCATTCTGTGTTTCCTCGGGGGGCCGGCGGGGAATAATGCGTGTCTGGTGTGACCTCTTCACACACTTTATTTCCTGATCTCTGACATCGCCTTTAAATATCCATTAACAGACAGCGAGGGAAGCCGGACTCCCCGCATCTCCCTCCTCCGATGTCTGGCTAATGGATGGGGTCAGACGGTGCTGCTTCTTCGACGTCTCCCGCCACAGTTTTAATCATCTTCGGCGGCCTCAGACGCTGCTTTTTGATCTGCAGGATTTGCACAAAAGCTGAAGGGTCAGTTTACCCAAATTGATAAAAGACAGATGGCCAGACAGTGTCGAGACCTGCACATAGATTTTGGGTTCCTGAGTCAAGATACCAACATTTTCACCTCAGAATGGAGTAAAAAAAAAAATGCTAAAAATACAAGCAATAAGCAGTATCAACAATGGACAAATCTAACTGATTCTGACGTCAGCATAGACGTATGATCGTAGATGTTTGGTTAGTAAATAAAATTAAAGTGAGTTTAATTTTGTGGACTTTTTCCCCCCTAAAAATTACAGTTCGTCCATTTAAACTGCTACAATAATTTCAGAGAAAGTGCAACAATGGTAATAACAAAGTCCAGGATCGTAACTATATGGCTTAAAGATTGCATGACTTGTCAAGTAAAATATTCACCTAGATTAGAAGCAAAAACTTGTGAACATGTCCCTGAGCGATAAAATGAGCTGTCAAGAAACAGAGTTTTTCACCTCTGAATGGACAAAAAAAACAAACAATAAAAACACCAACAACATGCATTGATAACAGCCAAATCCAACAGCATGTTGGCATAGATATACGATGCTAACCGTTTGGCTAGCAAAAAAATTAAACTGACCTGTAATTAAGCTTAATTTTGTTGATTCTTTCAGCTAAAAATTACAGTTTGTTCATTTGTACTGCTATTATAATGTCAGAAAAGGTGTAAAAAAAAATTGCTCCTTTAGCATTCATCTTCTTGCGCTAAAACTCACCCGTAGGATAACGGTGTGAAGAAAAGGAAAGAACAGTCATGAAATCACGCTTCATGTTTGGGCAAAGTGAAATACTCAAATTGGAAACTTAAAGTTGACTTTCCTTAAACTGAAGCTCATTTGAGAGCAGTTAAATAATGAAACGAGGAACATAAAGCTATCTAGCTAGCTAGCTATATGCTTCATTCATCGTCTTGGGGAAATTCAAGGAACCCAGCAGCTACCACATGTTGGATTTAAAAAAATAAGGAAATCAGTTTGCAAAAAACACTCAAGCAATGTGCAAATAATGCTGGTAGAATAAATAAGTTGTACAACTGTACCGAACACGACCTTCCCCAACATTTTCCATTGAACACCTGCACTGTTGCATCCTACTGGGATCATAACTATGTGGGAAAAGGACAGTTTTACTGCTTACAGATTTGACTGGAGACTTGTCAGGTAAAGTATTCACCTAGATTTGTAGCAGAAACTGGAAACATGTCTGAGAGCTGAGCAATAAAATGACAAAAGACACATTCAGGCCAATTAGTGTTGAGACATGCACACAGTTTTTGGGCTCATGTGTCAAGACGTGGAGATTTTCAACTGTGAATGGACTAAGAAACTAAAAAATACCGTAAAAATATCAGCAATGTATAATGATAGAGGGGAAATCCAGCAGTATGATTCACAAAGCCAAGCATGTTGGTATAGACTTTTTATTGTAACTTGTGAAAAAATGAAACTGAGCTATCGTGAGGCTAAATTTTGTGGATTCTGTCAAAGAAAAATAACAGTTTGTCCATTTGAACTGCTATTATAATGTCAGCAAAAGTGCAAAAATTGGATTTGCTGCTCCTTTAGCATTCATGTTTCTTCAAATCTTTGGTAAAACTCACCTGTAGGAGTTCGGAGCAGAGAAAAACTAAAGTAAAAAACTAAAAAAATCTTATAAAAATATAAGCAATATGCATCAATAATGGACAATTTCAACAGCATGATGAACGGACACAAGTATGATGACATACATTGGTTTGTGGCAGTAATTGTTTGGCAAAAAGTGAAATTTAACCGTATTTCAGACAGGAGTTTACCCTTTTTGCCTTTTCGTGTTTGTCTATCACATAAAATCCCAATGAAATACGTTTAAGTTTGTGCTTGTAAGATGTCAAAATGCGGAAAAGTTCAAGGAGTATCAACACTTTTGCAAGGCACTGTAAAACAGAGTATTTGCAGGACCTACATCTGTCAGAATCTACAGTCCACTCCCTCCATCAGCTGCCGTTTGGACTCTCCTGATCTCTAACTGTGGCTGCAGAGACTCATCTCTGTTTGGCCTTTTCTCCCGCTGTGTTTTCTCAACTGGACACAAACGCATCGCTGACATTAAGCCGCCTGCTTCCGCATCAAATACAAACCAGTAAGCACAACCCTCTCTTAGTCCTCACCTAGCTTTTTGTTTTTTTTCGGTTTTTGCAGGGTTACAAAGTCAAACTCGAACTACAAATATCACTGAGCAAAGCTGCAGGTCACTGGCCTTGAGTGTTTCTCTCTTTTTCCTTCCTTTTCCAGCTAAAGATGATGGCTCATTTAGATAATGCGTCCATCCTCTAGTGGACTCCCTCTTCTGCACATTTTGATGGTACTTCCTGCAATCATATCCTTTGATTCCTTTCCCCCTCTTTTTTCCTTCCGAGCTGCTCGAGGTAAAAGCTGTTTAAATGAATCTAGGTTCCAGTGTATTACTGCCAGCACTTAGACTTACTGTGTGAATTTGGCTCCACTCCAGCTTTTAACGGTGGAGAGCAATCAAATCAAGCCAATGACAAAGCACAGAAACCAGACATTGGAAGCTTCAGCTGAAATCAGACATGCTCTACGTCGTATATTTATACGATAACCTGTTCTTTTGCTACTACTCAATGAAAACTGCATCAAGACAGAAACAAGGACTCTGAAATTGGTCCAAATGGAAGTTTAACTGGTTTTGAATGTCTAAGAACCTTGTGAACTCTGTTCTTAAGGGTGCTATATAAATAAAGTGATTCTATTATTATATTATATTAGCGATAGAAAATGAGAATTAAGCAAAAGATATTTGATACTTCAGCAAAAGCTTGATGTGTTAAAATTAATTTGTGTAATTCACATCAGATTTAATTCAACATGACTGTTTCTCATGTGTGTATTGGACTCTAATGACAACACATGAATCACTGACTCGTCCCCTCGTCTCCTCTTTGAACTCACTCCTCTCCTTCTAGCATCAATGCCGAGCACCAACCAGCGCTTTGTGTACAGCGTTTACTTCCGCAACACCGATCCCAACATGCGACAAACGTACACGACCCAGAAGGTCCCTTTGAATGTAAAACCAGAGTCTATTTCGGCACGAGGCGCCAAGATGAAGCGAAAGAACGAGCAGGTGTCTCAGCGGATTCACTCCGAGCGACGCAACAGCATGCAATTCACTTCAAAAGCAGCCCCGTAGATGTCACTGGCTATTTTTTGGAGTTCAAACGAAGCTCCGTGGCTCCCGGTGGTGCAGTTTGGAAGGAGAGGCCCCCATGCGTGGATCCGGAGAGTCTTGGCTCGTCTGCCTCTTTACACCGAGAGCAGGGAGATGGATGCTGACAGACTCTATGATCCACATCAGTTAGCATTAGACGGCAGGCGGCTCAGAGAAAACGTGAGCTGGGTGTCTCATGTTTCGAGTGTCGTCGAGATGTGATGTCTCCATTTGGAAAAAAACCCGCCTCTGATGGATATTTATAGCAACGGGTCACACATGACAATGACCGCGAATCTCGCACACACTTTCCATATTCATTCTGCCAAAAAGCCTCCAGGTTTCGTCTCATCTGCATAGAGCTTCTCTCCTGACACAACCTAATCCAGCGATCAGTTTTAAGTGCCAGATTTAAATCAAAGCCATTAATTTGGGTGCTATTTGATTAACTGCTTCCTTAAATCTGCATAAGAGCTAATGTTGCATTCGGCCTTGATTTGTTCCAGGACTGAGTTGAGTTGCGCTAATGGTCTGTGCTTACCTGTGCCTTAATGTGTGCTGAGTAAATCCCACTTCCATCAGGGCCCCTCTAATCAAAGACACAGCTAAATGGATGCATAATAAATTGACTTCTCTCATTACACACTGACTAAAGTTGACCTAATGGCCAGTGGTTACAAAAAAAAGAAGTTGAAAATCAACATTTTAAAGCTTCATTTTCTGTCACTTTTTCCTTCAAAACCCAGCTATTGCAAAGCCAAACACACAGGTCGCAAAGACACGGGCTCTTTATAATGTCAACAGTCAAAGAAGATTAAAAAACATGTCTTCCTTGGGGTTTTTTTTCCTTCTCATCATTGCAGATACATCACAAAGGTGGCAGCGTCGGGGGTGGGGGTGGGGGAGCGGCGCGGTGAGAAAATGGCGCCCGTTTCTTTTTCCTCACAGAGCCGATTTAGCAGTTGGCACCACTTCCACTCTGCCTCCCCCTCACAAGGCCCTTTTTCTCTCCATTTGATGTCTGTGTCGGTTTCTTTCTGTCTCTCTGTCTTTCTCTAATTTAATAATCTGCTTTGAACTTTATCGTGCAAAGGCCTCACTTTGTTGGCTGAGCAGGCAGGCGAGGCAACATGCAGAGAGGAGGCTCGTGTTGTTGTCGGGGGGGGGGGGGGGATGTGTGAGACAAACGCATCTCGCCTCGTCCTTCTTTTTTCATTTATTTCTTTTTGCTGCGAAAAAGGGGGAAGAGCGTGGAGACTCGACGCCTGGGCTCCTGTGGTTTAAACCTTCTGTAGGCGATGTCAAACGCAAAGCGCCAGCGGTCTCCACATTGATCATGTTGCCCTTGCACTGCGTTACATTTCAATCGAGCTGGAGCTAGAGCTGATTATGAACACATTCCTTGAGCTAAATATATTTACTTCTCATTATTTTAGCTTGAATTTTGTAGCATTTTAGAGATTATAGGTAGCTTGAGCAAAACTACAAATGAGTTGCAAACAAAAATTCCTCATAATTAAAAAATGTACAATTTTCAGTTGTACTCCACGGCAAATATCCACGTGAGATTAAGGGTGCAATAAATATTTGAAAAAAATTATGATCAAATTAGCCGCCAAAGCCACAAACTCCATGCAGAAAGACCCCAGGAAGGCTGGGATGCGAACCATGGATCTTCTAGCTGCAAGGTGAGAAGTGCTAACCACTATGATTCAGATTCAGATTCAGAAAACCTTATTTGTCCCCAGGGGGCAATTAAAAAGGCACGTAGAGCAGTCAGTGCAACAATGACATAATCAGAAATAGGGATAAATATATGTACAAATCTACAGCAAGTAATAATGAGAATAAAAATTAAAAAGAGAGAAATAAGAAAAAAAACGCAGCTTAATAACATACTAGTGCAAATATGGCGTACATAGTGCAAATATGAATGAAAGTAGGGGCAATATGGCAATGAGGTAATGAGGTAGATACAATAATAAATCACGGTAAATATAAATTGATTACCATGCCGCTGCAGCCCAAAAAATACACAATAAAACAATTAAAAAAAAGGGGGGAGCTTGTTCCAGATCCTGGGTGCAGCTACAGAGAATGCCTGGTCACCCCAGTGTTAGTATTTAAACCTGGGTACTTCAAGTCGCCGCTTATTGGAGGACCTCAGAGCTCTTTTTTGGTCCCGAAAAGTTAAAAGCTCTGATAAATAAAGAGGATAAAGACTGTTAAGTTTAAAAAGAATTCTCGACTGGACTGGAAGCCAGTGGAGAGTGTAAGACTGGGGTGATGTGTTCACGTCTGGGGGTGTTTGTTAAAAGATGCGCTGCAGCATTTTGCACGAGTTGCAGGCAGTGGATAGATTTCTGGGAGATGCCAACAAAAAGTGCATGGCAGTAGTCCGGTCTTGAACTGAAAAAAGCATGAATAGCTTTTTCAAGGTCGGTGTGGTTTAAGAAAGGCTTGACTTTGGCTAAAAGGTGCAATTCAAAGAAACTTGTTCGGCTGACAGCGGCAATTTGTTTGTTAAATTTCAAGTCTCTGTCAAATATCACCCCAAGATTTTTGACCGCAGGTCTCAAAATCATTCAACTGAAACTTGATAGATCAGTACCCCCACACACAATGCATTCAGTCTTGTCCTCATTTAACAGTAAAAAGTTGGATGACAGCCACTTCTTAATGCAGCTAGTTACGCTACTTAGTGCTTCACTTTCTGTTGGTTGCACGTCACAGTCAACTCTTTTTTCAGAAAAGCAGAGGTCGCTCGGTTTGCTTTTCCAGTCATTACTCTGTGACAGGAATCAGAGCTGCATCGGTCTATTTTACACTTTGTAACTCACATTTTCCCAATTTCTTTAGTTAAATGTAACAGTAATACATCAATTTGTGGCACTTAAGCGTACATATAATTGTCAGTGCTAGTTTGCTATCACCATTATGTGCCAAAGAACACTTTTGTGTGATGTTTTATTGAACAGAATTGATGCTGTTGCATTGTTTATGTATAAGTTACAGTTTAGAATCATAACAAACCTCTAGTTGAATTATTTAACAGTCTGAACAGAATTTAACATTACGACTTAAACTTCAACTTAAAAGATCCCCTGTGGAGATTTTCCATAAGCAACTAAACATACTTTCAGTTTTAATCACTACAACACACTGTGTATCCATAAAGGAGTCCTGCATCTTTATTTGCTGTAAAGCAGTAAAACTGTTAATCCTGGGTTCAGTAAAGTTTGGATTTGATCTGTACACTTGATTAAATTCTACAAAACCATATGCAGACTGTCAGCACTCGATCTGCTGTGCAGCACTTAGGCCTCTTTGAACCAGCAGCAGGGCTCCTCGTGTGAATGCAGCCAATCAGACGAATCTGTGCTGAGGTGTGCGACGGCTCCGGCCCAATTCGTGACCTTTTTCTGAAAATGTGAGCGCAAAGCAAACGCAGAGTCTACCGCAGAGCGAACGCTTCGCCAAAAGGGCCAAAGATGAAAGGAAGCTGATCAGAGGCGAACGACGTTTGAGAAACGAACGAAAAAAGAAAAAAAAAGCTTGAGTGAGGCAAAACAGAGACTTCCCTTCATGAAGCGCAGAGTAAAAGGCAGAGTGACAAGGGAGCATGTGTGCAATAAAAGAAAAAAAAAGTCTAAGACAGACGGTTCAGTACCTCAACAGCCCTTAAAGGAGCAAATGGAGCGTTGCAAAATTAACAGTCTGACAACAATCCACACTCAGTGTTAATGCTTTAATGCACACTCATGATCCAACAGCACTTTTGTGGGACACTTTATGCTAAAAGTCATCGCTAAAATCATTATTCTTGATCTTCAGTTCTGCATGAAACCATCACATCTTGTACCCGCTGTGCTCCTTTTTTGAGTTTTGAAGCTCCCCGTGCATTTCCTTAAGCTACATTTGAGTTAAAGCCATATTTTGTTCAGTAAAAAACGACTACAAGAATGATTTGGATGACATTAAGCAACTTAAATACAGATTTCCAGCTCTCAAAAGTCAGTATGATTGTGTACAACCAGCATGAAGACATATGTCACCGATTCAGCAGCTGCTTGGATTTCAGTCTCTACACATTCTTTTTTTTTTTTTTTTTACAGCCTGTTGCATTTTTTTAACTGCTGTCTGATGTCTCATCATTAGCTCTGTCACAGTCTAGTAAAATATTAGCTGTCTGTTGGCCTTGCTTTTACTTTCTGGTTTCCTATTCTCAGGCTCTCTCTCTGGGTTTCAGTGTGCTCACTTAGTCAAGGTAAAACTTGGCCTTTTTTAACTTTAAGTGGTACAGTGTCATCCAGTGTGGTTAAGTAAGTACAGAGAGGAAGCTGAAAAAAGCACTATTCGTAGGGCTTCAGAAAAAAGTTCTGTAATGTCAGACAGAACAGTATTAACACCAAGCAAGGGGATGAAATTCTGCATGTGCACCACTAACCAGAGAAGACATCAGAGACTACATAGTTTTGTCTATTATTGTGTCAGATTTGCATAGGCTTTAGTATAAATTATGGTGGAACATGTCCACCAGTTACAAATAGAAAATCAGTGATGCTGATTGGATGTCAAATATGTAATTAATTGGCAACTATTTGTTGAAAAATAGAAGCTCAGAATCTTTTGCCTACCATGGGTAGCCTAAGATCAGGGCTACAGACTATAGGGTAATGATGATTAGCGGCAATTCCATTCATTGTGAATAATAATTTAACCAACTTAAAGTGTGGTAGTCAACAAGATGGAAGGATGTGCCTTGTAGAAAATGTATTGTGCATTTGCTGTATTACCTGGTTGCATCAGCAGGTGGAGCCTCTGCCTGTTTACTGAGATGTAAAACTTCAGTTTGTTTGTGTTCAATACTCTCACATCAGAGGAGGCATCACTCAGACTATGGACAGGTACATGTTAGAAAGCAGAGAGCATTGTGGCACCAGAACAAAAACTTCTACTGGGGTTAATGACTTCTAAGCTGATTCTTAGAAGTCTACTATGATAACATTTCTATTGCAAAGTGGATGATGTAAACAAGTTATTTTAAAAACAAAAATCACATGTTTATGGCTAAAGAAGACCATCAGCATACAGTACAATGTCCACTGTGCTTTAAATTAACAATTTAAAGGTTGATTAACTGAAGCAACCTAGCTTTGACCCTGAAACACCTCCAATGGAGACTACTGGTAGATACTACAATTTACTGACACCTCACATGCATCAGTAGGTGCTAGCTAGTAGACAGAACACGGAGAAGCCTCTAGTCTCCACTTAGTACAGCTGTTCATGTGTGAAAACAGAAACTCGTGAGTTTGAAATTAGCAAATTAGCCGTTCTAATGTCAGGTTGACCAAGTTGAAGCAGAGGGATTTTATCAGCCTAGCCAAAACTAAATGTCAGATGCAACCAATAAAAATGATTAGTTGCATGGTGGAGTCCTTCCTAAAACTATGGTTCAAGTGTAGTAGTACACAGTGCAGGAGGAAAATTGTGCCATTACTGAATTGCTAGCATAAAAATGGGAGCAATACAAGATCTCCTTCATCTAAAAGGTTCAAGATTCAAGAGCAACTCAAAGTGATCCTCATTTCACCTCTGCAAAACTCCACGAACGATAGTATTCTCAATTCAATGTTTAGCTTGATATGGTTTTGCAAGACACCTTTTTTGAACTTTAACTAATAGCTACTGTAGCTGAGTGGCAATCTTACTTCTCAACAGTGATGAAAAATAGCTACTCATGCGAGCTAGCAGTACACTAAAAAAGCAAAATTCATTCCTCTTGTTCATACTGGCACTCAAAAAATTTCTTCCTCTTAAGCATCCCTTGGAATTTATGTCAAAATCTACATTTTTCTGTCTGTAACTGAGAGAAATATTCACTTCATTTGTCTAATTTGGGCTGCTGAAGCTTCCTGTCATCTTTAGACAAGTTAAGGAGAGGTTCACATCTTTTTCAAGCCTAGTTAGGTGCCAAGATGTGCACTGAAACCTGCTCTGACGTGCTTTAATCATCTCTCCTGCTCGTATAGTTTCACTATGAAGTTCTTGTTCAGCCTAATTCCACCCGGATGCATTAGGTATCATCATGAACACACGGCTGCAGGCCTCCTGAAACAACAACCCTACACCGTGCAGCGTACATACATACAGAAAACGCACCTAATCTGGGGTAAGCAAATTAATAAAAGATGAACATTTGGATCACAGCGTTAAATCAGAGAGATATCACTTGTGATAACCCATTAAACTGTCTCGAACCCTTTGCGGCGTGTCACACACTCGGCGCTCATCGAGGAAGCAGAACTGATGCGAACAGGCACGGCGATTCAATACGCACTTAGACTGATGCCTGGAGGTAAATGAAAGGTGATGCGAGACTGTATGGATTGTCTTGTCAGAGCGGAGATTCTGCAGATTTCTCGGTAACGGGTGCCACGTTCGTTCTTCTTCCTCTGTCGGCCTGACGTGTCGGAGGCCCGACTGTGAAATAAGTTCAACAGCAAGATTAACAGAGATACAACAGCAGGTGCAGAAGGAGACGTAAATACAGAGGAAAAGGGAGGAAGACGAGGGTGGGTGAACCCGAGCAGGAAGCCAACGCTGACAGTCGGAGAGGTTTGATTCCCACCGAGGCAAATTCTCTACTTCAAGGAGGTTTTTTTTTTAAAGAAAATGAAGATGGAAGGATCACGTCCAGAAGAAAATGCTGCCTCAGTACCAGAACATGAGTAGAGCTCATCTTTTATTTATATCTAAGTTACAGATAAACAGGCTGCTCAAGGCCTCAGTTGCTTGAAGCCTTTTTAATTCATATTTTGTCTTTTTTTGTTGTTTTGTTTTGTGGTTCATAATTTGTCAAAGAGCCCAAACCAGAGCCCAACATGTACACAACTTGCTGGTTTGGTCTGGAAAAAAACCCAACACAAAACCTAAAGATATTACATTTTCAATTACATAAAAATAACAAACAAAACCAAATTATCATAGTTTAGGAACTGAAACTGAATATTTCTGCTTGACTTAAATGTCTTGGTTGACTATTAACCAGTAAAACAATTAATCAGTGATGGAGTTGGACAATCTGCCACCAAAAATCTTTCCAGTTACAGTTTGTATGTCACTGTGTCCCAATCCCAATAACTTATTTCACTCTTTCCAAATGGTTTCCCATCTGTCTGAGTTCAACTGAATGGAGACTAGAAGCTTTTCTATGCGCAGTTGCCTTGCCAGTCTCTACAGACATATGTGAGGCATTAAGGAACATCGGTAAATTGTAGCATCTTCTCATGCACGTGAGACATTTAGGAAAGACTGGTAAATTGCATCATCAACCAACGACGACATTAGAACATCGTATTTCACTCTTTTCAAAGTAATTTTTAGGTTTAAACCCATTTGAGCTTTTGCAGTGCAGTAACTGAGTGGAGACTAGAGGCTTCTCTGTGTTCATTAGCATCTACCAATACATGTTCAGGAGACTGTAGTAAATGTGGCATCTAACGATAGTCTACATTTGAGGCATTTAATGGACGTCTGTATATTGTGGCTAAAGAAAACATCGTCCCTTTAAAATTGCATGCACATCAGTCACACTGCGCCAGCCACCACCAAACACATAATCTGAATCTGTGGGAAACACTAAGATATGGAAAAACAGCCAACATTATGCATTTATTGCAAAAAAATTGAGCCAAAGCATGGATAAGAATGAAGCTATTTGATGTCAAAGCATCGCCATTCCCGATTGAAACGTTAAAAAAAAGCTCAAAGTCCCCAAGAAAGTCAGCATTTCAATACCAGGCAGTAGCAAACGAAAGCGTTGAAGAAAAAAAAGAGTTTCCCAAGATCATCCCAATGAATAGATGGGTTAAATGTACACATTTACAACATATACATGCATTTTTATTCCTGTTTCTACATAATTTGCACATTGTTTTAAGAAACTAAAGTGTATTGAAACCAGTTTGCAGTGAAGCATTTTGGGTGCACCTTAAATGAAAATGCAAAGCGCAACTGTGCAACTATCATGTAAAAATGTACCCTTGTACCTTAAACCTACATAAGATTATGAGCAGAATCTGCAGCTCTGCTTGTTTTTGCAATGCATGATTGGAAGTTTCAGGTGACTCTTTAGCTACAATTTACTCATATTTCCCATCTAGAGTCAATGGAGACCAATGGAGGCCAATGTATTAATTCAAATTAAATGGTTTCTATGGCCTGAGAGGGACCAAAAACAAGTTAAAGCAGGTTAATATTATTAAATCTTACAGTGACGTTGGTCCTAATTCCACATTAAAGGCTCATTAACCACTATTTTACCCCAAACTGGTGCTTCTTATGACGAATCCAAACTAAGTACTCTCAGAAAAATAAATGAAATCTGACAGAAATAAGCACCGAGCAGGCTTTTACAAACATCCAGTTGCTGCGATGTAGCTCGATTACATTTCTACGTGACAACTTAATGCATCTCTAGTATGTGCGTTGAAATTGGATTTCCCTTTTCCCTCTCCAAAGCAGATTGCCAGGCGTATCACTTTCGCTTGTCACATTTTCATGCTTTAAAACTGTCAGTAAACACCTTGTCTGGCTGGCGTTCGCTATCCTGAAGGATTTCTGAGCGTTTCTGACAAGGATGTTAGAATCCGAGCCGCCCGACACCTGTTTGATTCAATTTATTTGTTTGTCTAAATGCTTTATCTCTCTGTTTTTTCTCCCTCCCTCCGGATCACACAGGATGGTAGTTTAGAGTCATGTGAGGGAAAAGCGTCACGTGACGGCGGAACGGTTGGGGTTATTTCAAGCTCTGCCTTTAACCTTTTCCATGCAGGTGCTGAGATTTGTGACCTTTCCACCGTGCCATTCCCTGCTGCCTTTGAGTGCTTCTGATAGTTACGGAGTGGAGCTCTCTGCATGCTGGAAATGCACTTTTGTGTGTTCAAGTGGACGACCTTGTGTGGATTCTGCGGGCGCCGCAAAGCCATCCGGACCTCGCGCAGGAAACTCGATTTGACACGAGCGTAGCGAAGATTACCTGCGTCCAGACAGTTATTGCCTTACAGACAATAAGAACCGCCATCGCTCACTTTTAAAGGTCAACGTGCTGAAACAAGGGGCTTTGCCGGGCCCGAAAATAACCTTACAAAAGACCCACGGGGGAGAAGGAAGGGAGGTGAAGGTGAGGAGAGTGTGAGATGGAGATGGTGGGAGGCTAACCCCGACACAGCAGGCGTCCGTCAACCTCCGACCTGGTTTCACCTCCACCTGCTGCCACCCACGTCTTCATGTTTCATTACACCCTGTGGTCCAGTCACACCTTTGGTTTGTCCCTTTTTCGGTGTTTTTGCTCCATTTATGTGACTGGGTTTTTTGTTTTTGTTTTTTTTTAGCTTTTAACCTCTTGAACCCCCAAAAACGACTAAAATGTGAAGATCGGCATATGTTTGTCCGTCTGTTTGTCTGTTTGCAGCATTACTTAAAAACATACAAATGGATTTAGATTAAATTTTCAGGGAAGGTCAGAAATGACACAAGGACCAAGTGATTAGATTTTGACAGTGGTGCGACTTCTAGTCTGGATCCACGGATTTGTTACAGATTTCTGTATCACTGCGAGACAGCGGCACAGCGTCACTGTAACCATGACAACAAGTGAACACTACATCAGCTGCCTGCTGACGATCACATGATTGAGATCCTACTACAAATCCATTAAGAACAGTAAAATTTGCAAAAAAATAATATTAGTTTCATTTGTTGATTGTAGAAAATAAAAAAAATTCTGCACTCTTCTGCAACCAACAGTCACGTGACAACAAACTGAAGAACTTCTCAGCTGAACTGCAAGCTGTGTTTGGAAACTATTATAAAATTATAGAAGTAAAGTATTTATAGTGAGAACAGTCATGTTGTTTTTAGTGTTTTTCTTCATTCTTTTGTAAAATAGCCAAATATAACATACAATAATATGATTTCAACTCTTGTTTTGTTTTTTTTAAGATTTATTGCATTTTTTGCTGTATCATTCTGCACGGGAGACATTTCGGAGTTTCTTTTAACTAGTCATGGTTGTGTTGTTTCTGTAGAGGTGCAGGACTTTAAAATGCATTAAAAATGAAATCGACAGTAGTTAAAAATGTTCCAAAAAATGAAAGAAAAAAAATACCCAGAAAGTGGAGTTCAGAGAGTTAACAAGGGATGTTCAAATTAGGGGTATTTTCTTATCACTGAATAAAATGATGCTAGTTTGGATTTAAACACATTAAATATTTAGAAATGTATATATTTCATCTACAGAACAACTAAACAGTGGACACTTTCCTGTAGAAGACTTTTAAAAGCTAGACAGTAATTTCTTTTAATATTTTTTCTAAAATATTGATTGACAAATTCACATTATTTTGATTTTGTTTGCATATTTTGCATCAACCTGAGCATGACTCAGTTGCATCTTCATTTTGATTTTCAATAAATAAATCACCAATAACTTGTTGATCATTGTAAACATAACTAACATCATAATAGTTTTTAAAATCAGGTTGCATTATAAGGAACAACTTTACAGATATTTTTCTCCGATATAAACCTTAACCTGTGGTGATGAGTATCAATCATTCCTTTATCCTTTTTATTCTAATGTATATGTTTTGGGTTTTTTGGGGGGGTTATATGTTACCTGTGTACCTTGACAATTAAGCTAAAGTGCTAAAAAATCTACATAAACAGTTTTTCGTCTGGTCTTTTTTTAAAAAATAGGTTATTAAAAGGTGCTAATTATGAAAATCGAATGAAATTAGACCTTTCATTGTAAATAAATGAGTTTAGCTGTCATTTATTTACCATCTATCGGCTATGTTTTAAGCTTTTATGAACCGTGGGCAACTGAGTATAGAACAGCTTCACTTTAGTTAATGCACATGCACTGATTGTAGTTTATTGTTGGGCTCTACTTTCATGGTTCTGTTATTGGACATTTGGCACATTCCTGGTTCCACTGCAGGGTTTTGCATGCAAACTTCTGCTTTATATCATCCTTTGTTTCTCATATAACACGTTCGTGCTCGAGCACTTGGCACATTCACAACAACCACTCACACTGTCTTTAGCTGAGTAGATTATACTGTATATAATGTGTGTTTTATTTCCCATCTTCCTAATTACTGCTCTATGTGATGTTGCGTGACAGTGAATGCTGCCAACCTGCTGCTATTCACAACCGCAAAGTCCTTCAACCCAGCTATTGATATGCTAATTTTGGTTATAGTTATTCATTTAATTATTAATCAGACTTCCAAATTGATAGCTTAGACTGATTTATGAGAGCGATCTTTTGTTTTCATGTATTTTTCCTCCAAGTGAAGGTGCTGCGCTGGTTTTTAATGAGATTTAATAACGCCGGCTGCATCTACATTAGCTTCAAAGGCGGGTAGAAGTTTGGCAAAAAACATCACCAGAAAGCGCCGATAAGTTTGGTTTTTAACCGTGAAAAAGTTCCACTCAGCTCATATCTCTGATGACCAAACACACAAAGTTTCATTGAACAGCTTATTTATTTTACGGAACTTTTAAACTCTCAAATAACCCAGTTTTGCTGCAACAAAGTCTGTTTTTCAAGCCGGAGCAGCTCAGCTCGCTCATTAACGGAAACTTCTGGGTGTTCGTGTCGACCACGCATTTGCTGCTCTGTGCAATAGAAACACAGTTTTTGTTGCTTTAATGAAGCATATGGTATTTATATAAAGAATGGGCTATTTTTTTTAATGATAGCACACCTGCAGGACAATTATTTGCAATCCACAGAGGATCTGAAATGTATCAGGTTTTAAATGGCCAATATCAATCCTTTAAACACAGCTTTATAGCGTCACTGCTTTGGTTTCTGGGGAGTAAATAAACGATCTTTACGCATCCAAACAACGTGATATAAGAGGGAGCTATAAGGAATATGAAATGTAAAGCGATGAATGTGTGCTTAGAACAGGGGTGTCAAACTCATTTTAGTTCAGGGGCCACGTTCAGCCCAATTTGATCTCAAGTGATCAGTAAAATCAGAGCATAATGACCTAAAAATAACCACAAGTTTTTCATTGTTTTAGTGCAAAAATAAAGGTACATTGTGAAAATGTTCACATTTAAGGAACTATTTGCTTCCAAAACATCACAAAAAACCTGAAATTTCTTCAGAAAAATAAATTCAACTTCAACATTATGTCTCAGTTTGTTATTTATACATTAAAACTTACAGATCACAGAAGAACTAAAAAGGAAAACAACATTTAGTCACAGGTATCTGGAACTGAATAATACAGTGTTTTACTTTAGGACTGAAACCACAAATGTCAGACGAAGAAAGAAAAACAAAAACAAGATGAAATATGACAAAAACGAGACACAAAGCGACAAAAAAATGGACAAACGACACAAGCGAGACAAAAAAGACACAAAATGACAAAAACATGACAAAAAAATGAATCAAGTGAAACATAAAATTACAAAAATAAGACAAAAAACACAAGTGAGACAAAAAGGAAACACAAAACGACTAAAATGAGAAACAAAACGACAAAAACATGAGACAAACGATAAAAGTCAGTTGAAGAAAAAACAAAAGCAAGACAAAATATTACAAAAATGAGACACAACATGACCAAAGAACAGTGAACAATCTAGTATTTTACTTTAGGATCAAAACAACTTGTCATGATGTAGACATTTTTTAAATTTATAGTTTTACAAATTTACAATTTGCAGTTAACATCTTCTTTATAATTTTTACACTTTATGAAGTCGTCCCATGGGGCCCTCTGGAGGGCTGGTTTTGGCCCCCCGGCCACATGTGTGACACCCCTGGTTTAGAAGAACACAAAGGGAAAAACAAGTACAAAGCATGTCTAGTACAAACACCGGAGTTTTTATTCACTGCGGGATCATTTTTCACTGCAATACAAAGTCCTGCACCTCTATAGAGACAGAAAAAACACAGAAAGAAGGAGAGAGAACTGAAAAATGTCAAAAATCATTAAAAAAAAACTAAAGCAAGAGTTGAAGTTTTGTGATTTTCTGTGCAGACGGTTGTCCTTCGCAACAAAAATTAAAGCTCTTTGTTGTGTTTCTAACCTCAATATGGTATTTTTTTTACTTGTGTTTCTTTCTAGACCGACCTGCCACAGAGCCAGATGAGCAGCTCAGAGGATGTTTGTCATCATTTCTCGCTCATTTTGTTTGCAGAGGCAGGTGTAGGAGGCACAGCTCATTGCTTATTTCATTAACCCTCATCTCACCGACTGGGGAGCTCGCAGTCATATTTCACACGTTCTTTATGATTTTGTCAACTATTATGCTTTAATGCTCAAAACATCCTTTATTTTAATTTGATCTATTTATTAATGTGTTTTAATTTTCAACTATCTTCACATACTTCAAGTAGTTTCTTGGCGTTTTTTATGCTCCTGTCACATTTTTACTCACTGTGGGTTCGTTTTTCTCTGCAGCAAAAAGTCCTGCACCTCTATGGAAACACAACAACCATGACCAGAAGCAGGGAAGACTAAAATAAAACATGAAAACATAAAATTCTCAAAATTCTGCAGAAACAGGACTTAGTCTTGGGCCCCCAGTAACAAATAGGGAAATTCTAGAGAAAAATTGAGACAATGGAACAAAACATTTCCTAAATTCAGCCTGATTTGACGTCAATAGATCCCTCTACACTGCCTGCAGTTCAGCCAAAAAGTCACAAAATTTTCGTCCCAGCTGATTAAGTCACTTGCACTGAGAAGCTCAGGAGTTTTTGCTTTTTACAGAATCTGGTGTATTTTTGGCCTTTTTTAAAATAAATGTGGCATGCAGAATAAATTGATTTTAATGAAATACTGCAGTTTTGAGCTTCGATTTGGTTAAATTTCCCCATGAAACCACACGTCACAAGCTCAAAGTCTTACTTTTACAGTTTCTGGCTCTGATAAATAGTGGAATTTCTGCAATTGTTTAAAAAGATAACATGATTTAAATCCTGCCTGTGGGTTCGGCATTTGGAGGTTTTCAAACTAAATAAAATCCACCGAACATACCACAAAAAAGGCTTGCAAAAACTGATAAATATTCTGCTTATTCTGCTACCATAACTTTATGTTTGTACAAAAACACACAGTTTCCTGAAGCCTCCCACCCTCCCACCCACATACATGGACACACATAACCACAGCCATGCAAAATCAATACGTCTTTCAGCAGACTGCTGTTGTGGCCTGAATGTGAATAAACAGTCATATATTTTCGCCGGCGGATCGATGGGTGTAGACGGATGAATGGCATACAAAGACACCTCTGAACAGGACAGAAAAGACCTGAGAAGTGTGTCTGTGCAAAGCGAGTGAGTTACTGTTACTCAGTGTCTCTCGGCCTCCCGGGTCCACACGCTCTTTGGCTCTCCGAGGATCAATAGGCGTGATGGATTAGTGACAGGTACCGCACACTGGAGATCAAACAACAACACTTCCTGTTATAACTTGTTTTCTCACGCCGCTAAGGCCACTGCCCTGCTTCGCACTCGGCGATTAGACGCCCGATTTTCCTGCCTCCGACGCGCAACATTCATATACAAAACTCTCAGAGGTTGAACCCCTGACATTTGAGTGTGTTTTTGTGAAGTTCACCGCGCTGTGTGTCTTGTCTATCAGCGGATGCCGGTGTCTCTTCAGACAATGGCCTGCCGACGCTGATTGATTGTATCTGGGGTGCCGGGCGACAGTGCCGTAAAGGTCTGGGGTTTACAGCTGTGGACTTCCACAAAAATGACAAAAGAGGCACTTCTTATTCACAAGACATCCAAAAACACCTTAATTTGAGCGATTTTTGACCATTCAAAGGGAATGTTAATTATTGCAAGTTAATCTGAAGGATGTGCAAGTCAGAAAATGTGTTGTAGATTAGTTGTAGTACCTGTGTGCGCCACCAGGTGGAGGCTCTTACTGTTTAATGCATTTGTGATGGGATTAGAAGCAGAGTGGTCTAACCCACTGAAAATCCAGTTTTATGTAATTTCTGCAATATATTACGGCCTAGATTGTACGTAGTGGCAAAGTGGTCTAAACCGCAACTCGAATCTAGCATTAGAGTGGCACATTAAATAATAGAGCATTCTTGAAAACACAAAACTTTAAACCTACTTTCCTCAAAATTACAGAAAGTGGGTTCGGTCACCCTGCTTACAAACCCATCGTTTAAAGACTGCGGTTCATTTGTGTTGAATACTGTAGCGGCCTGAAGAGGCATCACTCAGATTACAAGGAGTTCTGGGTTAGCAAACTAGGAGCATTGTAGGGGTTTAGCTAGCAAGGGGTGCCATGACAAAGACTTTTGTGATAGTTAACGTCTTCCGGTCAGACAAACCAGACAAAACATTTCTCCTGCTAAGTAGCCAATTCAGTCAAGTTGCAAAAGACTACATGTCTTTGGCTAAAAAAAAAAAAAAAAAAAGAAGAAAGAACTCATCAACTTATGGAATAATGTCTGTTGAACTTCATTTATGCTAATGATTAATTGTTAACTATGGATTATCGTGTCCAGCTACATAAAGTGTGTATATAAAGTGTCAATAATTGCATTTATTTGGTTCTTCCATGGTCTTAATTAAAGATTTACCAAATAACAACCCTTTGCATTAATCAGATGCTGAAAAAAACTACTTCTGGTCTTCCTACAATCGAGAAGCCATCAGCTGCAATCACACAAAAAATCCTGGATTATATCAGCTGACAAGTACGGTAACAAATAGCAAAGATTAATGCCATAGCAGAACATATTTTTGCAATAAAGTAAATGCTACATGACTCAAAAATGGTATAGAGAGGAGTCAAGCTTTTGGAAGATACATTCATCATGGTGAAACATCTTTCTGGAGTCCATGTGCAGAGTACAGAGAAAAAAATCCCAAATTGTTTAGGTTGTAAAACTGTAAATGGTAAAATATGTACAGTATGTAGAGTTCTGTGCTATTTTTCTCCCAGCATTAGTAATGCCTGTAGGAAAAATGTTGTACATGTTGAATCCATGTTTTTCCAATTACTGTAAAATGAATAATTAAAGAAGTTTAACTCATTAAGACATTTTTAAGTTTTACTTCGAGTCATGGTTGTTCTGTTTCCATAGAGATGCAGCACTTTAGATCGGAGTGAAAAATGAGTCCACAGTGGGTAAAAATGTGACAGGAGCAAAGAAATGCACAGAAACTGCTTGGAGGTTGGAGTTTTAACTGACAGCAATTGGTTGTTTGTGAATAAAATTGGCTTTTATGTGATTTTTTTTTTTAAAAAGCTATGGAGATGTCAAAATACAAACAAGTTGAGGGGAATTTGGTGTTGGAAAACTGATTGTTTGCAGATTGGTTCTAGAGCCAGTAAACAAACTGCATCGAAATAATGCTCAAAATAAGAAAATAAGACCCAAGACGCAACAAACATATCACATTCACAGGACCTAAATCTGCTGAATCTACTCGGATGTATTTACACCCGCACACAAAGAGGAATAAACCAAACTAATGATATTCGTATGGCCCACACCAGGTACTGGCGTTGCTAAGCCCTAATGGCTGAAGAACACAAAGGCCTGTTTGAATCTGTCACTTTGATCCTGGCAGCTCGGGGCTCCCGCGGCTCCGTCGCACTAAAACCTTTATTAGCCATATGCTGGGGACATCAGAAATGAGTCAATCGGCATTTATATCAGCACAGAGAAGAGAATCAAGTCACAATGATGCACAGAGCACACGCCTGGCTGACCTATATTCACAGTGTCTCTCCAAAAAACTTTCAACAAGTCATTCGGAGGCGAAGTCCACCCTCAAGGAGATATTAAATATTCTGATTTAATTGCGCAAAAAAAATGAGGAAGTGTGAGGAAAAACATAGCTGGGAGATATTGTACAACCAATTCCTATTGGATGCAGGGACACTTCCTTAGATTTTAAGTTCGTGACAAAGAAACTTACAAACTGCTATGAGGTGACAGTTCAGTCGCAAAAACCATCAAACCCCAAGGAAGGGAAATGTCAGCTGTAAATACATTTTAAAATCAACTCCTGCTCCTGTATTGACTTACTAGTCTGCATTTTTAACATCAACATAATCCACGATCAGCACGAAAAGCCTGATGAGGGAACATCCTCGGGCCCAGATGAATGCATCCAATCAGGAAGCCGAGCCGCGGTCCACGTAGACGCCCGGGTGGAAGCCCTCGCGAGGATGAAACGACGCACAAAGAGCTCCAGATTGGGTGATTATTGGCTTGTTATGATGGGCACTGGATTATGAGGCACATATCACAGCCCGCAGTCACAGACGGACACCTGGGCGGCGAAAGAACGACGGAGGAGGAAAAAGGAAAGAGACATGAAGGAACAAAGGCTCGATAATAGAAGTCCCCTGATATCTCTAATGGGCAGCTGATTAGAAAAGCAGAAGCACCAAAACAGGTAATTCTTCTTCTTATCGCCAGCACCAATAGTCGAGGCTCACACTTATCTCCATAATGACTCCGACTATAATTAATGAGCCTTTGGAGAGTACAGTGACAGAAACGTGCACACAAACAGGTGCACACACAAACACATGGATTAGACTGCAGCTATTCGCAAATGGGAGACTCCGGCAATGAGAGCAGATTGAGGAACTTCTCTGCTGCTTTTCGTTCCGTTTCAAAAAGTCCGTCCAAGGACAGAACTGGACTCTGATTCTTTCTGATCAGACAACAGATGGAAGGAGTCGACTCTTTGGCTTGAGCCACCATGTTGTGTGAGAAAAAGGGGGTGAGAGGGTTCACAGGAGTCCTTTGAATTTCCTCCGTGGTGCAAATCAAAGAGCAGAAGCATCGAAGCGACGATGGGTTGTCAAATGAAAGAGTGCCACATTAAAGAGGACATACGTAAATACTCGCAATTTATCTCTACAGTGTTGCTTGATATCCAAGGTTTCCCCCACAATAGTGAAGATATTAAGTTAAAAACATGTTTAGGTGGAATATTTGAATGAATTTAAATGAAAATCATCTCCGAATTTGTGTTATTTGAGACCAGGAAGGGATTTTTGGCATGTTATCTTTTAAAAAATTTACACAATTTATCAAAAACTGAAACAGTTCAAACAGATAGAGTAACCAAAATTTCAATGTGTGGTCCACCAGGAAAGTCAACATGACTTTATTCTACACAGTACATTTCATAGTTCGCCAAAAATAAACAAGTCACATAACAAAAGCTAATTTCAGACAGAAAAGGACTCGTTAATTATCTCAACAGTGGCCCTTGATATCCAAGGTTTCCCCCACAATAGTGAAGCTGCATGTTTCTGCAAATTAAATGAAGCTGAATGAAGATGAAAAGGTGTTTTGGGGCAATATTTGAATGAATTTCAATGAAATCAGGGTCAGTACAGACAGAATTCAGGAAATAAGTTGCTTCACCATGTCAGATTTTGTGTTATTTGAGACCCAAAATAAAATGTATTATTGTTATCTTTAAAATAATGCAAAAATCGCACCATTTATGAAGCACGAAAGTCAAAATGACTTTATTCTACACACCACATTTAATAGTTGGCCAAAAATAAACAAGTCACATAACAAAAACTCAATGACCAAGGTCATTTCAGACAGAGAAGGACTCGTCTTTTATCTCAACAGTGTCCCTTGATATCCAAGGTTTCCCTACAATAGTGAAGCTAAGTGAGTCTGCAAATTAAATTAAGCTGAATGAAGATAAAACAGCATTCAGGAGGAATCTTTGAATGAATTTCAATGAAATCGGGTCAGTACAGACAGAATTCAGGAAAGAAGTTTCTGCGCTGTCTCCTTTTCATGTTATTTGAGACCCTGAATGAATTTTTTGTCATGTTATCTTTAAAATAATGCAAAAAATGACATAATTCATCAGAGATAGAAATTTTAGAAGCTCAGAGTTGCCAAAATGTCAATGTGGTCCACAAGGAAAGTCAAAATGACTGGATTCTACACGGCACATTTAATAGTTTGTAAGAGATAAACAAGTCACATAACAAAAACTTAATGACCAACGTCATTTCAGACAAAAAAGGACTCGTCAATTATCTCAACAGTGGCCCTTGATATCCAAGGTTTCCCCCACAATAGTGAAGCTGCATGTTTCTGCAAATTAAATGAAGCTGAATGAAGATGAAAAGGTGTTTTGGGGCAATATTTGAATGAATTTCAATGAAATCAGGGTCAGTACAGACAGAATTCAGGAAATAAGTTGCTTCACCATGTCAGATTTTGTGTTATTTGAGACCCAAAATAAAATGTATTATTGTTATCTTTAAAATAATGCAAAAATCGCACCATTTATGAAGCACGGAAGTCAAAATGACTTTATTCTACACACCACATTTAATAGTTGGCCAAAAATAAACAAGTCACATAACAAAAACTCAATGACCAAGGTCATTTCAGACAGAGAAGGACTCGTCTTTTATCTCAACAGTGTCCCTTGATATCCAAGGTTTCCCTACAATAGTGAAGCTAAGTGAGTCTGCAAATTAAATTAAGCTGAATGAAGATAAAACAGCATTCAGGAGGAATCTTTGAATGAATTTCAATGAAATCGGGTCAGTACAGACAGAATTCAGGAAAGAAGTTTCTGCGCTGTCTCCTTTTCATGTTATTTGAGACCCTGAATGAATTTTTTGTCATGTTATCTTTAAAATAATGCAAAAAATGACATAATTCATCAGAGATAGAAATTTTAGAAGCTCAGAGTTGCCAAAATGTCAATGTGGTCCACAAGGAAAGTCAAAATGACTGGATTCTACACGGCACATTTAATAGTTTGTAAGAGATAAACAAGTCACATAACAAAAACTTAATGACCAACGTCATTTCAGACAAAAAAGGACTCGTCAATTATCTCAACAGTGGCCCTTGATATCCAAGGTTTCCCCCACAATAGTGAAGCTGCATGTTTCTGCAAATTAAATGAAGCTGAATGAAGATGAAAAGGTGTTTTGGGGCAATATTTGAATGAATTTCAATGAAATCAGGGTCAGTACAGACAGAATTCAGGAAATAAGTTGCTTCACCATGTCAGATTTTGTGTTATTTGAGACCCAAAATAAAATGTATTATTGTTATCTTTAAAATAATGCAAAAATCGCACCATTTATGAAGCACGAAAGTCAAAATGACTTTATTCTACACACCACATTTAATAGTTTGTAAGAGATAAACAAGTCACATAACAAAAACTTAAAGACCAACGTCATTTCAGACAAAAAGGACTCGTCAATTATCTCAACAGTGGCCCTTGATATCCAAGGTTTCCCTACAATAGGGAAGCTAAGTGAGTCTGTAAATTAAATTAAGCTGAATGAAGATAAAAAGGGATTTAGGTGGAATCTGTGAATGAATTTTTGTGAAATCGGGGTCAGTACGGACAGAATTCAGGAAACACGTTACTGCGCCGTCTCAGATCTTGTGTTATTTTGAGACCTAGAATGAATTTTTTGTTATGCCATCTTCAAAAAAAATACAAAAATTGCACCATTTATGAGAAACAGAAACTGTGAAAACTGACAGAATAAGCAAAATTTCAATGTGTGGTCCAGGAGGACAGTCAAAATGACTTTAATCTACACACCACATTGAAAAGTTTTCCAAAAGATCCTATAAAAACCCAAGAACTTAGAGCAACTGAGTTGGGACCAAAAGCCACAATTCAACAACCAACGTAATTTCAGACAGAATTTAAGAAACATGTTGCTACCCAAACCCATTTTTTTTAGATTTCTAGATGTGAGGAATTTTCACCCTAAAAACACATTCCTCCCTGGGAAGCCATCTTATGGGTTAAATATCTCCAGAAATTTCACTCCCACATCCATGAAATTTGGTGAGGACTCAGTCAGGATAGCTTCCAGCAGATTCACATGATTGAATGGCTCCAGCAGAAGCCACATATTTAACCACTGGTCTTTAAAAATAGAAAGAAAATGAAAACATTTTCAAACAAGGATGTATTTTGTCCCCAAGAAGTTCCTTTTAGTGTACATAAATGGACTTATCCATGTTTCCTACTAAATATAATAGAATTTGGTCGACATTGAACCAACTTTTAAAGCCTCTAACACCAGTAAAATTCAATCTGTGGCAAACTGGGCAAGACAAGGTTTCAATTTTTGCCTGTTTTGACAAAATGGCGATGTGGACTAATTCTTAGGAGACAACTGGTGAACATAGTTGGTCTATATTTTGTTATTATATGTGCAAAAGTTCCAAGTTCTCACTTAGATCTACTGGGAACAACTTTGTCTGCATTCCGACTAACTTTCATGGTGCTGGGAGTTAGATTTCTGAAGTTATTGAATCCTTAAGACATTATTTTGATCATGAAATTACATAAACCACATCTCAAAACATGAAATTTCTCAAAGTTACAACATGTGCAAACTTGATTCCATGTTGTGTTCATGCTGAAATAACATGAAACTTATTGACACATGTTCTTATACTGTGTGTTTTATTACTTGCACGTTTTATTGTTACTAGTTCTCCGATGATTGCCTTACGTTTGTCTGTCTGTTTCCAACATTACTCAGAAATGGATTAACGGATTTGGATGAAATTTTCAGGGAAGGTCAGAAATGACACAAGGACCAACTCATTAGATTTTGGCAGTAATGCAGCTTATAGCTTGGATCCACGGATTTGTTAAAGATTTCTGTGTCATTGCGAGATAGTGGCATGGCATCACTGTAACTATGACAACAAGTAAACACTACGTCAGCTGCCTGCTGACGATCACATGATTGCAATTTACTACAAATTCACCATGGTGGACTTATTGGGACTAATCCATTGAAAATGATACAATGACTGAGCAGCCTCGGAGGAGTATTGCGCTCTGTGAGTACTTTTCTTGTTTATTTTATCTTATCTTTTACTCTATTTCAACTCAGGGAGAAACATGGAAAATTTTGTTGTATTGTTGCTTGTAGCTGTACAGTGACAAAGGTCTTGAATCCTGAATTTTGCCTCAATGAACGTTAGAATAAAAACTGAAGGAAGACTTTTGGGTCTCAGTTACAAACACCACTATCTGAGATGACATGAACTGATCCAACCGTGAGATTTCTATTCGATGACAAATGATGACGGCAGCTTAATCTCAAACAAAAAGGTAAGCTGAAAATCAACATTACTGCTGCAAAAATCAACTACCTGTCAACAATTACAACTATTTTGATGATCAATTAATCAGTTTAAGTAGAATTCTGTCATTCTCTCATCTTAAGTTGAAACATTTTCTTGTTTCTTTCCCTCCTTCATGATAGTAAAACCAGTATCTTTGGGCTGTGGACGAAACACTTCCATCTATGAAGCCACAAACTCTCAGCAAAGTTTACACAAAGTGTAAGGGTCAAGGTTTATTTGTATTGCATTATAATTTGGTTTCCCATGTTTGGTGTTGAGATACTGGCTGGTGTGTTTGAAAGGGGCAGTTAGTCTCAGCACCGACACCAGGGACTCTGTTCTGGGCTCAGCTTTGGGTTTGGAGGGCGTCTGGGGAGGTTTAAGGCGATTAAAAATGTGAGTGCACTCGTCTGAGTGCTAATTATCAGCTGGTATCTGCCTAATTCTGCTCTGCACACAAGTTTATCCTCCACGGAACACAAAGCAGGAGCATCTTCGTTGATCTTATCAAACGGGTTCCACAGTGATCAGAAGAATATCAAGTCTTGACACCATTAAATGCATGTTGAGATATGAACATTTCCTACAATCCCATCAGATTTATGCATTTGGTCTTGGTTATAAAATGACTAATGCAGGGGTAATTCATAAATAAAATACACAAAGCTACAGAAGTATTCTCCAAATCGAGGTTTATGGCTAAAAAGAGGGACTCCAACATGACAAATATGCAGATGAGAATTAGACTATCTATTAAATGTCTTTGTTTTTGTGGGACAACTTGTCATACCTGCTCAGTCAGTCATAAAGGTTCAATGAAAGTAACTTGATTAAAAGTATTTTATATGTTTAGTTTTGTGTAATCGTGACTTGCAGGTGCATGTGGTTTAGAGAATATCACTAGTTGACTTCAGTTTTATCTTTTTTTTTTGCCAATATATGCTCAATAATGGAATTTTTTTATGACGGCTTTTAGTATTTTTCAGGTTTTAGCTTATCAATAACCACAGATACTGAATCAATGACACGATGAGAAATAACAGTGAAAATTTCAGGCTTTTGTCTTCAGTAGTTCCTGAGATATTGTCGTCCAAATATTGCCTCAAATTACGAAAAAAAAGGAAAGATATCTTACAAATATCTTTAGTTTATGCTACAAAAATTTCACAAAAATCAGACATGTTTGAGCAGTAACTGTTCCAAAAAATGTAATTAAAACAATTACAAATAAGCAAAATAAACCTGCAGGATTCTGTGTGTAACAATCTACTGGGTATTCGTACTACGATGATTTTACTACCATATAGTACAACAGGCTGGATGACACAATAAAAATATTGAAAGGCAGATTTTAACAGGAGTCTGGAAATTAGAAAATGCTCTCTTAATTGTATTTACAGCTCCTTTCAGAATAAAATGTGTGCAAAACAAAAAGTTACAAAGGCCTTGCAAAAAATCAATAAAAAGATGTTTAAAAGGTTGAATAAAAATAGGATGTTTGAAGCTTGATGAATACATAAAGGTACGTCTAACTTATATTCAATGCAATGATCATATGTAGTGAACTGAGATGAATTCAGACATTTTTTGGTATTTTATTTCATTTTTGCTGCTTTAATTCTGACCCATTTCCCCACTCTGTCAAGCTGCAGCAGCACATCGATCCCAGCAACTTCATTTATATACACATTAAATAAAGTTGGATTCAAATTTCAACCTTGACCAACAGTCTGTGCAAAGAATTTAGTTTAACAGTTTTTTCCCCAAATGTGCTGCTTTAATCAGAGAGCATGTTTTAGCCAAATGTAGAAGCCTGTAATAGAGTCCTTCATGTCAAATGGAGTCGAAAGCTTCCCTGAAATCAATAAAACACGGGAATATCTTAGCACTTTTAGCTCGCTGTCCATGTTTGCTAATTAAAGTGTGACAAGTAAACACACATAATGTTGTGGTGTGATGTTTTGGGTGGAAGCCAATTTGATTTTTACTCCAAAATGGTCTTTTATTTAGAAGAAACCTGAATAATTTACCTCGATACAGACTTTTCAGTAACGTCTAGGTTCTGATTTGTCCTCATTTTTAAGCAGCCGATATCAGAAATTCATCCCTACTGGATGATGAAGAATGTTTTAAACCTTTTATTTTAAAAAGCATTTAATTTTTATTGTTGTTGGAAGCACAATTTTTCTTTTGTGGTCAAATAGTCTCAAGTAAATCTGGTTTTTATCATGTTCAGTTGGTTCTTTAAATGTTTGGAGACTTTTATTTTGTAGTACATTAATCTGAATTCGCTGTGCGGGATATTTGGGGAAAAAATACTGCAATATTTTATTTTTCTGCAATATATGTATGTGGATATCAGTGTTTTTTTTTTAAAGTTTTCAAAATTTTAAAATATATCCAAACATCCTTTGAACATAATTTTTTTTTGTGATAGCTAAAGGCTTATTTCTTTTATTTTTTATTTTTTGCTTCGGATGGCTTTAAATTTTGGATTTGTACTCATCATATGGAGCTTTGTGGTGCTGATAGTAAGAAAAAAAAGTTTTAGTTCACTTGTACCATTTCTGTAGATAAAAATAATCAATTTTTAAGATGATTTCTCTTCAGTTAAGCAGCAGTTGTTTTTTAACTCAACAAAAATATAAACACAACACTTTTGTTTTTGCTCCCATTTTTTATGAGATGAACTCAGAGATCTAAAACTTTTTCCACATACACAATAATCACCATTTCTCTCAAATATTGTTCACAAATCTGTCTAAATCTGTGGTAGTGAGCACTTCTCCTTTGCTGAGATAATCCATCCCACCTCACAGGTGTGCCATATCAAGATGCTGATTAGACACCATGATCAGTGCACAGGTGTGCCTTAGACTGCCCACAATAAAAGGACACTCTGAAAGGTGCAGTTTTATCACACAGCACAATGCCACAGATGTGGTAAGATTTGAGGGAGCGTGCAATTGGCATGCTGACAGCAGGAATGTCAACCAGAGCTGTTGCTCGTGTACTGAATGTTCATTTCTCTACCATAAGCCGTCTCCAAAGGCATTTCAGAGAATTTGGCAGTACATCCAACCAGCCTCACAACCGCAGACCACGTGTAACCACACCAGCCCAGGACCTCCACATCCAGCATGTTCACCTCCAACATCGTCTGAGACCAGCCACTCAGACAGCTGCTGAAACAATGGGTTTGCATAACCAAAGAATTTCTGCACAAACTGTCAGAAACCGTCTCAGGGAAGCTCATCTGCATGCTCGTCGTCCTCATCGGGGTCTCCACCTGACTCCAGTTCGTCGTCGTAACCGACTTGAGTGGGCAAATGCTCACATTGGATGGCGTCAGAGAGGTGTTCTCTTCACGGATGAATCCTGGTTTACACTGTTCAGGGCAGATGACAGACAGCGTGTGTGGCGTTGTGTGGGTGAGCGGTTTTCTGATGTCAGTGTTGTGGATGGAGTGGCCCATGGTGGCGGTGGGGTTATGGTACGGGCAGGCGTCTGTTATGGACCAAGAACACAGGTGCATTTTATTGGTGGCATTTTGAATGCACAGAGACACCGTGACGAGATCCTGAGGCCCATTGTTGTGCCATACATCCAAGAACATCACCTCATCTTGCAGCAGGATAATGCACGGCCCCATGTTGCAAGGATCTGTACACAATTCTTGGAAGCTGAAAACGTCCCAGTTCTTGCATGGCCAGCATACTCACTGGACATGTCACCCATTGAGCATGTTTGGGATGCTCTGGATCGGCGTATACGACAGCGTGTACCAGTTCCCACCAATAACCAGCAACTTCACACAGCCATTGCAGAGGAGTGGACCGCCCCTTCAATAAAACAAAACTGCACCTTTCAGAGTGTCCTTTAATTGTGGGCAGTCTAAGGCACACCTGTGCACTAATCATGGTGTCTAATCAGCATCTTGATATGGAACACCTGTGAGGTGGGATGGATTATCTCAGCAAAGGAGAAGTGCTCACTATCACAGATTTAGAAAGATTTGTGAACAATAGTTGAGAGAAATGGTGATATTGTGTATGTGGAAAAAGTTTTAGATCTTTGAGTTCATCTAATAAAAAATGGGAGCAAAAACAAAAGTGTCGCGTTTATATTTTTGCAGAGTGTAAGTGTTAATGCTTCTTTCTTAGATCCAGAGAGAAAACGACGACACACAGAGTGACGTGACATGCAAATATTTAGATGTAACTAAAACAATGCATAGCTGCATCCTATCAGAGCGCCCCATACAGCGAGCCGTCACACTGCTGCTGCTCGTATATTTTCAGCTACCAGAACTAATGTAGCATCCCTCCAAATCGAGGGACTCCACGGGTGAGTTGATGAGTAAACCTGCCCAACGACGGCTGCACTGCTGCGCATGAGATTGGAAAGGATAGGGAGGACGGAGCTCCTGCTCAAACACGGGGACCCATACTGTTCCACTTTATCACACACACTACAGCCGACCTGTGGCTCCGACACTTGGCTTTGTGTTTATAGCCGAGGCCCCGCAGTCACTCAGGCTCCAGTTAAGGGAAGTTTGCAGGAGAATGGCAGGCACGTAGGAGGTGATCAACTCTGCTTTCCGGCTCGAGGTGAAATGGCTTGTGGAGCTCTTTTCCTCTAATTGACTGTCTATCTATGTGTGTGTGTGTGTGTGTGTGTGTCTGTGTGTGTGTTGTCAGCTGTAAAATATATAGCCAGGAAAAAACTAATTCTTTTGATAAGCCTGACGTGGTTTTCTCTGCATGTCGAACAAGGTTGTCTGGAGTCAAGGGACTGTTACATCCGTCTGGACAAACACAATATTAAAAAAAAAAGAAACTGAGAGCAGCAATTTGACATCATGAACTTACCGGCTGCCATTCAGAGTCTGAGGAAGACACTTGTATAGTACACTGGAACAAATTTACCAGTAATATTACAGTGAAATGGTGGCAGCAGTTGCCAGTAATATTACGGCATTATAATTGTAACTTAACTACTGTCTACTTGATTGTAGTAGTCAGACTTTCATCAGAAAACTAACCATAAGTTAGTCGTTATCTCTGTTTATTGATGACTCCTGAGAGTAGAAGAGCAAGGACATGTGCTAAAGGTGGCAAACAAACAGTACAATGATGGACAGAAATGCATCAGATCCACTATAAAAGGGGTAAGGGATGAAAAGAATTCAACAAAAGAGAGAGACTACTTTAAAATACAGAGTCTTTAGCAATGCTAGGAGCACAGAGAAAGCTAACCTTTAACGCATCTTGGTCCAATTTTGCTTTCAAGGTAACACTGACTAATGAGTTATCTTTGTTTATTGAGGACTCCTAAGAGTAGCAGAGCAAGGACAAGTGCTAAAAGTGGCAAATAAACAGTATAATGATGGACATAAATGCATCAGATTCACTATGAAAGAGGCAAAGGATGAAAAGAAATCAAGAAAAGAGAGACTATTTAATAATACAGAGTCTTTGGCCAAGCCAGCAGCACAGAGGAAGCTAATCGTTACCACATCTTGGTCCAGTTTTGCTTTCAAGCTAACGTTTACTAATTAGCAATAAACATGCTACAGCTAAAGGTGATGAAAATGCTTAAAAATGTAGAAAAATGTGAAAATGGTCGATGATGAGAAGCTAAGGAATTGCTAAAGACACCATCTTGAATCCTGATCCTCCATCAATGTGTATGGGAAGAAACTTCAAATTAAATTTTCTTGAGGTTGAGGATCGATATTTTACTTACAACCTCAAATATCAACCTCATTATCAGATTCATGAATGTCTTTACGAAATATTCTACTAATCTCCACAAGAGATAAAAATAGTGTTAAGTATTGAGGATAAGTGAAGATCTTGACCTACTGGAGACGCTAAAGCAGAAGTCAGGGAATCACATCCATCTGGGTTCTTTAAATATCTATTTAAATGTTATGGTAATCCATCCAATAGTATTCAAGGCGTGCCACTATAAACCTAAGGATGTCAACCTCAAACCGACTTTACACGTTTATTCTAATCCGTCTGATATTCGCTGAGATATTTCAGCATGGACCACCAGACTGACATGCAGGCCTTTATTCTAATCAGTGGAGTCATCATGCTAGTTTGGTTAAAAGGGAAGTCTGAGGTGTTTAGGCTCATTTATATTAATCAGAAAACCATCGTAGTCTGGCATACCTTGCCCCTTCTTCCCCTTCCATGTTTCTTGAGTTGCTTTCAGACATGTATTCGTTCTTCAAATTATGTGAACAGATTTGTTGAAGGATTTGTCCACATTTTAGCAACACAAAGCAAGAGTTTGTATGCCAAAATGCCAAAATACCTTTCCCGCATACTGACATTTTCCTTGAAATATTCAGGAAAACAGGTTCTGTAAGAAGTCAAATTATTGAGACTCACCAATAGTGACTATAATTTGGCATCTGACAAAACCTAACTAGAGCTTAAGTTTTGTTTGTTGCTTCTAGGAGTTTTTTTTTTTACACATTTGTGGCATCAAACATTAGCAGGATCCAAATGAGTTTATCTCTAAAAAATAAAAGTTGTGCACAATAACGATAATACAACAGAAATAACTTCATTATTACTGACAAACAACCCCTGACACGGAGATGGATTGGATCAGGAAATGGAAAACAAGTGTGTAATTTTTTGTAAATTTTTAGTTCTTGTCCTCAGGTGGAGTCCTGAGTTCCATCACAGCTGTTAGGAAAGTTTATTGTAACTTGTAGTTACATTATCATCACACATGGACAGAATCTCAAATAAAACGGTTAAAATTACGCTTAAATCTCCTTTTCTGGTAGTATTTTTTTCAATGATGTCTCTCGTAATAGTGGGAAAAGTTTTTCTAATCAACATAATATTTTAAACAATAATTATTATGCATGGAACGTGTGTCTCACGACATGTTAGTATGACCTTTTTAGCTGGTAGAAGAAGAAAACAGTGAATAACATGATCCAGAATGAACATCGTTAAACAGCTATGTCCTCTCTTCTGATTTGCATATTTTCATAACATTGTCAGCCTTCATTGAATGTCTCACTCTAGCTCATATTATCAGAGTAAGACAAATTGTTTTTACTTATTTCTTTTTACTTTTATTTTTTTACTTTTTTCAATCAGTCAGTTTGTCCTCTTGATCAGCAGTAACAGCTAGCTAAATGCCTAGCTTCTACTGCTGACAAAAAGCTAACATAAGCATGGATTAGCAACCCTGTTACTGTGATTAGAGTAGGGTTAGCAAACAACAAATATAACATCGAATAAAAATGGTACCACTGATGCATAAGCTGAGCCAATCAAGCTGTTGATAGTTTATTACCTATAATTGATGAATATGGAGCAGAAAATCGTAAAAGAGAAGGCCTATTTTTCAAAAATTTTGAAGCCCCAAAGGTCCTCCAGTTCTGGAATGACCCTTAAAATGTGCGGTTTGGGTGCAGAGTCTACCTCGAAAACACAAGAATTTAAGGTTTTTCTTCCAACATTTCTTCCTGTTTCTCATTGCTACAAGCTGTCAAGTTTAATCTGCACATTAAGAGTCATAAAACAGACATGAAAAGTATAATGGTGACTTTTCCGGCGTGACACAGGAGCCTGAAATCTTAAATCTCTGCAAAGAACAAAGTCACCCATTCGTCTGCCACAAACCAGCGGCGCCCTTCTGATCTTGAAGGTCCATATGATGAGAATCGACTGGCATGGCGTGTCCTCTGCAGCTCAGAGGGCGTCCTGGCCGCCGGTCGCCGGTCCAGTTAGCAGCAGCTCAGGTGTGAGGAGCGCAAAGTTGGAACAGATGCTTCCACTTTAATTACCTCACAAAGAGCCGACTTTCCCGTGATGGAGGAGACGCCAACACAGCTGGGTCCTGACGGATGCCAAACAACGCATGTCCACAAACAAACAAATCGCATCGCTTTACCCGCGCTAAGCCAGATGTATTCAAATATATTCATGGTTAGATCTGTCAAATGTCAAGTGAGCTAATCTGGGAGATGGAATTTGTGGCACTCGTGATGAAGGAGAATAGAGAATCCACGACAATGAAAATAATATCCCGGATTGTTATTTTAACCGTGGGGTGAGCGTGAGGGCTGGAAGCGGCACCTGCTGACTGTCAGCCAATCCCAGAGCCAGGGAAAAGTTGTCAAAGTCAAAGCCGAATGATAAAATGTAGGTCAGGTTTCATCATGAGCGAATTTACTTCAGGTATTTTGTCACACCAGCAGTACAAATAACTATCAGAAAACAACAGCAAGAACAGAGGAATTAAGTGATCTGACGTATTTCCCAGTCATGCTATCGCTGACCTATATTTACAGCGTGTATAATAATGCAGGTACAACTGTTTCCTTCCATTGTGATTCGCTGCAGTGGCTGTTGATTGTGTTTGCCATTTGCAGCGACTTGCTCACCAAACATTCGGAGTGGGAAAACAATTTAGATTACCAGCTTAAGCACAATGCAGCAGCAATTCCTTCCCTGTTTTGGCTTCACAAGATAATGCTCAGATGATACTGGCTTGTGCTCTGAAATGAATTTTAGTGCTGTGAATGGCACAGCAGAAATCCACAGAGGATAGATGGGTAAAGGACGCAGAACTGGATGTCTGGTGCCATGAACAGCAGGTTTCTAGTGCACCGCGTTCACCTAATCAACCATTTAATCAAGTATCAATGATTACTGTTACAAATTATTTAAGTCTATCAATACTATCCAGACGAGTGGATCAAATCTAGGGTAGGATGACGGATTGGATTGTCTTCAAGTCTACTGCAGAAAGGACTGCAGATGGAAATTAGCTTTGTGCTAAAACTGGTGCAGGCATCTTTTTAATGTTACTGCACATTGTCCTTTTAAATAAACTAAACTAAACTACTTCAGTGACTCTGTCTTTCCTTACAAACATCACGCATTAAAGGTTCCATATTCTGAAAATCCATTTTTATTGTGTTTTGCGTGGTTTCTAAACTCTGAGATAAAAATAAAACCAGTGAAATGATCAAGATCATTGTTGCTGCCATTCCTCAAACCCCCTATAAACTAGATAGACTACGAGCTTTATAAACCACTAAAAGTTTGGGAAACTATTGGTCATCCAAAGTGAGCCATTCAGAATAAGAAGTTGCCTTGGGCTTACTTACTTGCTATAGCTGTTTCTGCTAACTCCAAAAAGTCTCAGCTACAAGCAAAGCATGATAAAAGTTCCATTATTGGCTGCAAGAGTGAACACAAGCACCTCAGTGCACCCCCAGCATCTTGGAAACTTAAGATCCATTGGATTTCCTTCATTTTTGATTGCAACAATCCAACAACAATGAAAAAATCATTACCATTAGCATATTATGTGGCTAACAAAACTCACTCAACAATAAGGACGATTATATTGAAGATCTCTGAAAAATAGATTTTGCTCAGTGTTCACCTGAACATGCGCTGATTTTGCCATCAATTATGTAACTAGATGCTCAAAAAGGAAGTACACAGTGACTGATGAGGTTGAGCAGGAGTGATGGATGTAAACACACGTTTTCTTTGCACCAGATTGATGCTAAATGAGAGATTACTTGCATAAAACTGCAGCTAGTCAAGAATTTAAGCCCACTGGAGGTCAGAAAACAATATTTTAAAAGGAGATTTTAAGCACCGCAAGATTTGGGATGGTAGCTAGCAATTAAAGATCAATATAGTATGTGCAAGTGCATTAATGCAAAGAAAATATGCCAGTTATATTCATGTGACTTGGCAACAAGTAATGGGGCTCTAAAGAGTGAACATTTTAGCTGCACATATAACCAAAACTCTGTAAAGTGTGATTCAGTTATTTTCATTGGTCGCACCGGTGACCACCTGACATTCTGTGTGTGTCTCTGTGTGACCGGTCCACATCGCTAAAATAAGCTGTATCTGATGCAAATCTGACATTATAACACCTCATTTTACTCTTTTTATTAAACAAGTTTCCAGTCAGACAAGCGTCTGACCGGAAACAACTGAGCAGAGACTAGAAGCTTCTCTGTGCACAGCCACTTCTATGGATGTCTGTGATCAGTTCAGGGGACATCTGTACATTGTAGCTTCAAAAAAACAACCTGGTTTACACTGTGGCACAAGTCTCAACACGTACACTGCCGTTCAAAAGTTTGGGGTCACTTAGAAATATCCATATTTGAAAAAAAGCAGGGTTTTTTTTCAATGAAGACAACACTAAACTAATCAGAAATACAGTCTAGACATTGTTAATGTGGTAAATGACTATTCTAGCTGGAAACGGCTGATTCTTAATGGAATATCTCCATAGGGGTACAGAGGAACATTTCCAGCTACCATCACTCCTGTGTTCTAATGCTACATTGTGTTAGCTAATGGTGTTGAAAGGCTAATTGATGATTAGAAAACCCTTGTGCAATTATGTTACTACATTAATAAAATTGTTAGTTTTTACAGAAAACATGAAATTGCCTGGGTGACTCCAAACTTTTCAGCGGTGGTGTACATTGGTAACACATCTCTGCTTACCATCACAAGTGTGTTGTAGGAAATATGACAAAAACAACTAAGGTGTTTTTTGGATTTATAGCAAAGAATGCAGCATTATAATGGCTGGGGACAATGCTTTTGATGTTGGAGAATCAGCATACTGAACTGAAGCGTGATAAAAGGAAAATGTCTCCAAGAAACTCGTAATAAGGAGCAGCCCCAGGCAGCAATAAACCAAAGCACAGAAGAGTTAGAAACTAACTTTAGGGCAACTTTAAGCGCCAGATTGTAAAAAAAAAAAAAAAGAACAGATGAAAGTACAAAACATTTATCTGCACTTTTAATAAGTCATTTAGACAAAGTGTTTAAGAAATGTGTATGGAACTGATATAAATGAAAATGAAAAAGTTAGGTGCACCAGTGCAACCAATGTAAAAAGTTATCATTGGTTCTCGGTAATGGTTTTAGGATTAGTATAAAAATACGTAATGACAGAATCAGCCTTTGCAGATTACCCTTCTTGGTTTAAAACCAGACGACGCTTTCTCATTTGTCAGAATAGTCGGCTGATCTGAGCATCAGATTAGGATCAAATAATTATTAATAAAATATACACGCCTCAACCTACAGTATCCTTCGGGTAAAGTTAAAATTTGAGCATCGTTAGCAAACACTATTTTTTGTTTTGACTGTGTTTTCTACATTACAAAGCCAAAAATAGCTGCATACATAACAGTTCCAACGAGATCATCAGTGAAATGCAAATTCCGTGCCGTAGAAAAACACCAAAATGAGCACAATTCCCACAAATGTATCCAGCCTCCACACCGATGTTGTAAGAAATGTTACATAAGGGAGGAATTAAAACCAAAACAGCACAAATACGGGAGGCAATGATCAAATACACGGCACAGGGCATGTCTGATGTTGCTGCTTTTCATCATTACCAGTCTACACAAACTGACTTCCCGCTCACCACATCATCTAACAATGCCGTGACACAATCAGAAATAAACTTTGTCGCTCTCTGTCAAATGCATCATTATCCTAAACACAATATGTCTGGCAAACAATGCCTGTGTTTGTCTTGTTTTGGAGTCTAACAATGCCTCTCTTTTTGCAATATGGAGCCTTCCAAAGCTCCCCCTGTAGACTTGTTGTTTGAGGCCGAGGTTGGGCAAGACAGCCCTGGACTGAATGTTTACATAAATGAGCCAATTTAGCAGCATTTCAGAGAACTGGACCGGCTGGCAGGCTGACTGGCTGCTTTAACCACACACAGACATGGATGGGCACCGACAGGAACTCACAATAAAAAAATCATACAACAAAGTAGAGAATCTAACAGTCCAGTGGGCCATGTTAGCAAATTACCAAGTGGCAAAGATGCAAAGCCAGATATCTTTATTCAGCACGCTAAAACGTGTTATTCCCAGATTTATCACACCCGAGGAAGATAAATTACTAAAGGGGAAGAAAAGCGGCTGTGCTGGGGTTGAGAAATCCTGATGTTTCTGGTTGTTAGTGTCACTGTCGGCTTGGCCTAGCATGAAAGAAGAGTAAGGGACACTACACCGGGGGAGCCAAGCCAGGTCATGACAGAGCGACGGCCAAGGTGGAGGAAAAGGCTGCAAATATGACAAAAAGCAAGAGGAGTAAAGTGAAATGAGCGCGCACACACACTGATTGTGCCAATCCGGTGCCAGTAAATTGCTCTGTGCTGGAGAGCTTAGGGAGGCATCAGAGAGCCTGGGCAGCATCCTGCTCTGAGCTGCAGATCCCAAGCCGACTGAATGTGGATGCTTGGACCAGTCGGCTGGATCAGCTGCTAATACACAGCCTGGGACCGGGGAATTACTGAGTAAGCACTGAGCCCCGTGCAACCGCTAGCAACACGCACTCACAGAACACGCACATGCACACAAAGTGTCTGGTCGCAGGCATGCACGGCATGCGTGCAGATTCTCTGAATCACGAAAACACCGATGGACATCGCTGTGAACACGAGGCTCGCAATAAATAATGTAACACAAAAGCTTTCTTTGTTGTTTTATGTCAGCGTACATGAGGTTTTAGCTTATTAGGGGGAAAAAAGTAACTATCAAACTGATGCTCTGCAAAATATAATATAAAACATTATATATGAGTTAAAGATATTCATGTGCTTCATTTTGTTGTCTATAACAGGGGTGTCAAACTCATTTTAGTTCAGCAGCCACATTCAGCCCAGTTTGGTCTCAAATGGGCCAGACCAGTTAAATCACAGCATGATAACCTATAAATAACCATAACTCCAAATTTTTCCTTTGTTTTAGAGCAAAAATGCTCACATTTAAGGAATCATCTTCTAACGAAGCATTATGAACAAATATATTGAATTTCAACAACATTATGCCTCAGGTAATCATTTACACATTAAAACTCACAGATCACAGGGATTCTACAAAGGAGCTAAACATTTAGCCACAGGTATCTGGAACTTAACAATATAGTATAATTATGATCAAAACGACAAAAGGCAGACAAAAAAAGACAAAAAACATGACAAAAAATTAGACAAACGACACGAAACAAAACAAAAAAGAGACAAAGTAGACAAAAAGACAAAGGGGAAACAAAAGGACAAAAAATGGACAGATTACACAAGCGACACAAAAAGCACAAAATGGCAATAATGATGCTCAAAACAATGAATAAAGCGAAACACAAAGTGACAAAAATGAGACAAAAAACACAAACGAGACAACAAGGACACATAAAATGACAAAAATGTGTAACAAAGGTCAAAAGGCAGACAAAAAAGTAAGACATGAATAAAACTAAATATTACAAAAAATGAGACACAAAATGACAAAAACAAGAGAAAAAAACACAAGCGAGACTAAAAGAAAACACAAAATGACAGAACTCAGACAGAAAAAGACAAAAATCAACAAACACAAGACAAAATAATACCAAAATGAGACACAAAACGACCAAATAAGAATGAATAATCGAGTATTTCACTTATTTTCTAATCAACTTGTCAAGGTCTCAAAAGGTCAAGGTCTCAGCATTTTTTCCACGAGGACGAGTATGTTTGGTGTGTGAGAGCCAATAAAACAAGTTGTGGCAGCATTTCAGTTGCCAGTAGGTGTCAGAAGACTTGTTTTCTAGCTAGCCAATACCAAATTATATAGATTAAAAAAAGGCCATTTGACATCATTTAATTCATCCTTCTCTATTCTGCATTTTTTTTATATTTTTGTAGCATCAAAGAAACATTACAAAGCCAGTCTGTTGACCTTGAAGAGCTGTTGCATAAAAATGTCTGCAGGAAATGAAAACTTGTGCAGCTATGTTATTATAGACAAACCTACTGGATGAGCTTGACCTCTGCCTGCACTGCCAGCTAATGCTCAGAATGATGTTTTAAAAGTAAATAAATGGAGTGAATCTAGACACAAACTACCTGTGTTTATTTGTCTTTACTGCTTAACCCCTTAGTCCCTACAGCCCCCGCCGGCGGGGGCTGTAGGTGCCTCAAAAACAGGCTCAGGGACTAAAAGGTTAATGCTGTGCTAATCACAACCTGCTACATCTATAGTAGCATTTAATAGCACTTAGCTAGATGTTGAACCTTCTCAACATTAAAGTATATATAAACTCAGTCTAATTTTTGATCATGTGGTCAGTTATAGGGGATTATAGAGGTGTACTTGTGTTGTTTAAACTTCACTACTACTAAACAACAATGTGGACAACAAAACATTCTCAAAAAATGATATCGTTAACATATATGTGCTTGCCGAAGGTCATTAACCGTCACAGAAGACTTTGTCATGGTGCCCCTTTACTAGCTAAACCCCTTCTATTTGCCTTCTGGTATTACCACAGTATTAAAGAGTAAAAAGCGCCATCAGGTGGCACAACAAGGTACTGCAACTAATGTACAATACTTGGAAAAATGGTGTCAGATTGAGACTTGGTATCAGCAGATACTAAATATTTAATGATTCGGAAAGCCTGAGAAATACTGCAGGTGCATCAGACTCTGAGCTGCATGCATCATAGCCTCAACAGAGACATTTTTTCTCTGATTTGGACACGTGATTTCCCTTGAAGTGGAACAGTTAGCTTTCCTCTGAAGTGGAAGCATCACATAAACCTTTGTCATGGTGCCCTTTTACTAGCTAAACCCCGACTATCTGCCTTCTTGAGTCGACACAGTATTTGACAGTAAGAGGCTCCATCTGGTGGCAAAACAAGGTACTACAGCTAATGTACAAAAATTGAAGTGTGTGTTTTCTGGAAAAATGATGTCGGATTGGGAGTACTAAATATTTAATGACTCAGAAAACCTGAGAAATACTGCAGGTGCATCAAAGTGGGAGCTGTATGCATCATAGCTCCTACAGAAGATGCTTTTTCTCACATTTGAACACATGATTTTCCCTCAAGTGGAGCAGTTAGCTTTCCTCTGAAGTGTATTTCTATGATGGCTCCCCCGTCAAGATCACTTGAAGACTTCCTTTAGTACAAAAAACCTACCAGAAAACAACCCACTTTCCCACTAGGGTACGCTGGCCTACTTCCCAAAGTACTCGCGTCTGGCAGTGGAGACATAAAACCTCTGTAGGGTGATTTGAGAAACCCTTTCACTATATTTAAACCTCTAATTCCCTCAACCTCTTGTTGCGGTTCCCTCTTTTCTCCAAATCTCTCTGCTTCCGTGTGTCCATGCAATATATGAGGGTTTATTTGCGGCGGCTTTTTGATTGTGTGCTCTGTCTCTTATATTCCGGGCCTCAAAGGAGCACGTGGATCGATGGGATGTTTAACATACTCCCTCCCACTTTCTAAAGCCTGCAGCCAACAAGCTCCTCGCCATCGACCCCTAACCCCACCCGCTGGCGCAGATCGAAGGCCCTCCCGTCACGTGAGCGCCTTACACAACACTCACGGGAAGTCCTCCGCTCACCAGGCCGCCTCCCACTTCCTGCTCAGCTGCCGGTTACCGGGGTGAACCATCGCCATGGGCAACGGACCAAAAGAGAAGGAGGAGGACCAGGAGAAGGGAGGTGAGTCGGAGAGGAGATGTGAATAGATGTGAGAAGAGGGCATGAAATCGATGAGGCCATGCAACAGCTTTGCAGCTCATGTGCCCACACACTGAGATAGAGATGCAGACGGCAACACACACGCTCACACACACACACACACACACACACACACACACACACTGTAAAGTAGAGAACGAGATGACCTGGCATTCACGACTGCCAACAATCTCGTCCATATTACAGGAACGAGCGAGAATGATACACACAGCCCTCCCTCACAAGTTAAATGTTTCATCCATTTTTAGACTGCACAAATTAATCTTCTCCACCTCCACTGACATGAATATGAGTTTTAACTTTAACTCTCCTATAATTAAAGCAGGGCTTTAGCATTTCATGCAGGAGATTTCGAGAGTTTCATTTTTCACAGAGCCTCTGTTGCAAAAGGTCTTGTGTTTCTTTTAAATGTCACTCTGCTAAAAACAGGGTTGCGTTTAAGCGGCAGTAGGACTAGTGATATTTAACAGGGAGAGAAATTAGAGCGGCTGCGAGAACACTCTGCTTGTCAACCTCACAGCCGCTGATATATTTATAAAGAGACATCTATGGCAACGGCTACTACCTGACTGAATTAAAATGTGTCTCGGAGATACAAAGTCGCTAAAGACGTCCACAAGAAGTAATTTCATCAAAAGTTTCAGCTTAGAACAACGAGTCAAGAATCATTCTGTACCTAAGATTCTAAATTAAAACAACCAGAGCTTTATTAAAGTTCCAACCAAGTGTATTTATTTTCCAATCACCACCAAGACCAACACAGGAGCAGCAGCTATTCTCTTTTCATTTGACAGTTCTAACTAAACTAAGACGTTTCAGTGCTTTTCCTCAATAATTTTATTGCTGTTGATGGCAAAAGGCCCCCAATAAGCTCCGATGTTATCAGCTCTGCTTCTGGAGGAGTTAAGACAATAGATTTCCTACTTATTACTGCTATAAAAAAAAAAAGGAAACCTGCACATTTTTACCTCAACGAGTTTATGACGCATTTCCGCAATTGTGGTTCCACTTTACCTGACAAAGTCTTTGGTATTTAAGCGTGAAAATGCAGTCAGTCTGTTGAAATATCACAGTCGTAGAAATGCACAGCTTTTGAAATTGATTTATCCGAATAAGGGTTAACCTTCCTTTTGCCTTCAAATTTACTAACATCTTTAATCCTTGGGGTCAGTTTGACTCCAGAAATTTAAATCTCCAGAAAATTATAATGACTAAAATTGTTCCCCAGGTTTATGTGTCTGGAACTTTATATCTGTTTGAAGACTGCCGAAATACCCCTTTCAATAAAACAACCCAGTCCTCCCCTACATCCAGAATACCTGGTATAGAACTATGGAGACATTTGCAGATTACAATACAATCTCACTGACTTTTTGGTGTTTTAATGACTTTATATTATTTCAAAGTACATTTTTTTTCAATCTACAATGATAATTTGGAATGAAAAACAATTTCTTTTAGAATAGTAACATGGGGTCAATTTGATCCCAGGGAAAATAAACAAAATTTCCAAAGGTTCGGGGCTCTAACATTTTTTGAAGATTATAAAATTGCATGTTATGGTGACCTCAATATCATCCAAAACAATCAAAACAAAACTGTGCAAAATGTTACTTACTCCGCCAAGGAACGTGGCGGAGTTTTCTGACGATCGTCATACGTTTGTCTGTCTGTTCGCAACGTTACTCAAAAATGGACTAATGCCTAATGTAAAATAATATTAAAAACCTTTCACTGAATAATCAGAAAAATGTCAATCTTTTTTTTCAAGCATACTCAAATTTGTTGACCAATTTATGTACATTTGCAAAACTAATGCAATAAAAAACAACTTTATGCATGAGGATAAAGCAGACCAGCAATCCGTCTTAATTAGGTAAAAGTAGTAGTTTTTCACTGTAAAATGGAGTATTAGAATTACTATTTTTAAGGCTGAGCAATCTCCATTTCTTACACCATGCCTGCTCATATTTTGGCACATGATCTGGTCTGAAGGAATCATACAGACTAACTTAAGGATGCTAAATATGTTTTCAGAAGGTTCTGTTACTTATAACCAAGTGTCCCATGTTTTCCTACCTGCAGGCTGCTCGGGTCACTGGAGTAGTTTTCCTCAAGGTAGTCCTGCCGCCTCTTTAGTGACGCAAATTAACTCCTCTTGGAATCCAGCTGGTGAAAGTAGTTCCTGTTCCCGTACCTGCAAGTTTTAAAATCAGACAAAGAATAAATGTGATTTTCCTGAAATGTCACAATTTTAGCCTTAGATTTGGACAGAACAACACACAATGTGTTGAAAATCTGACATTGCGTTATGTTTTTACATTTTCACACTTTGACAAATAGCATAATTCTGGCAATCTCTGGAAGAAATGAAGCTCTTCAAAACTGCCATAGGATTATCGGGTTGAAGGGTTGAAAAGCTTCAAAGAAAGACTGCGATGATTGTAGCAGTGTAAACCTTTGCCCACTTCTTTATTTGCATCAGCTGTCACATGGAAAAGCCACAAAAAACTGTCATCAACTGTTCCCGGCCTGAAAATGCTATAATCAATCAAACATTTTGCAAAAAGTGGCTTAAATGGGACACATTTGTCATAAAATGCCCTTAAATTTGTAAATGCAGTTTCTTTTTTGAAAAATGTTGTATGTATGCATTTGCCAATGTGGTAGTGCATTGTCATCGTTCAAAAGGCTCCACCTGCTGGAAAAACCAGGTACTACAGCTAATCTACAATACTTGAAGTGTCTATTATCTATGGAAAAATACACAAAATTAAATGGCCTCAAAGCAATAGAAACGTCATCAGGACATTGCTACTACTAATGAAGAGACATTATGTATTCGGGTTTATTTTTTGGATGTCCGTCTTCCAGAATAGTGCCTGTGTGTTTTACATTTCTACACAACATGCCTTAAAAGGATGCACATTTTGGCTTTTTTTTAACATGATGATATCCGGACTGCTGACTTGAAGTCAGTGTTTGTAGAATCTAAAAAATTCCTCCATTGCGACACTGAGCACATCTTCCAGATCTGACCTCTGAAGTCATCAAACAAAAGAGATTTTTTTTTCTCCAAACAAAACCTTGTGCTTAAAGAATAGTGTAAAAAATATGCTATAATTATTCCAAAATGTTGCAAGAAAGCAGCAACACTAGCCATTAAAAGCCCTTAAATGAAATTTGTTTTTTTGGAATATTTAATATACATATTTTTGCACATATGTTTTTTTGCGAACTCAGTAGTCCCTCTTTATTGGGTATCTACAGTATTAAACAGTAAGAAGCTCCACCTGGTGGTGCAACCCGGCACTGGAGCTGATCTGCAGCACTTGGAGTGTGCATTATCTAGGAAAAGAGACATAACAGATGCTTCAAAATCATGTATGTATCTACGTTTTGGCTTTTTAACATGGCAATCTATGTGTAGCACCTACAGGCTTTATTAAAAGCAGACAGAATTGAACACAACTTCCAGATTTGATCTCTAAAGGCATCAAACAAAACAGAATTAGTCGATAATTGCACCCAAAGAATAATTCCAAAAAGTGCTTACAAGCTACACACTAGAGGCCATTTTAAATCGGAATTCAGTCATACCAGAGGAGAATGACATCGCTAGACAGGCAAAAAAAACAAACAACTGATTTATCGAGGGGCCAATCTGTCCAGTCGTCAAATATTCCTTTAACGAACCACCTCCGCACACCTCTCTGACTGACAGACCGCTGACCCTCTGCAGCTCGGCGGCCACTCGGAGGGGGTCAGCTCTCCAGCCGCCCAGTTTCAACTCGAGCCTCTGCTGTGCGGAGGGGAGACGAGCGCAACCGCACAAGAGCCTCCATTACGGCTCCGGCACAAGAGCCCCGCTCCATTATGGCTTTCACATAAGGGCCTTCATTCGGGCTCTTAGTCATTCTAATGAGCTGTGCTTCGCGGCTGTGCAGAGCCTCTGACTCGGTCTGTGCCGGGGCCCCGTGTAACAGCTCCCACGCGACTCCAGGCAGGCCCTAATGCAGAAGAGCGCTCAATGAGGATTGTGATTTTTTTTTATTTTTTTTTGTTCTGTAATTGTGAAGCTTCAGAGGGCTCTTAGGCAGAGATTTAATGGCGTCTAATGGAATCTCATCACAGAACAAGAGAGGGAAGAGGACGGAGAGGGAGAACACTGACTAATGTCTCTGCATACTTTCACTTTGCCGTTTGCCCTTAAATCCGTAAATGCAATTACGTCTTTTTTTTGTTGAATAATGTACAATATTTTGCACGTATATTTTGGCGTCTATGCATGTTTATTTACCCTCATTCAAAGCAAAAGCAGCAGTATCCGGGATGCAAGATGTCACTGGGGACTAAATGTACCTCAACATGACAGAAAAACAAGTAAATGTGCATTTCTCTGTATCTATTCAATCCTGTCTGCATCTTTAACTCCCACCGGTCTCTGCCTTTTCCTCCTCCACTCCTCTCCTTTCCCATTCCTTCCACCTAAAGCAACGAATGACAGCCTTTTTTTTTCAAATCCCTTTATCCCCTCTGCAGCCATCTCATATTTCTCTCGCTCTTGACCACGCAAAGCTGTCTGGCTCCCTTTTTTTTTTTTGTCTCCCAGCTGGTTCAGGTTAAAGCCTCCCACTCACATCTTAAAATTTGCCTCTGCAGCACAGTTAAAAAATGACAAGTTATTGCAGTGTCAGCGGTCATGGTTAAATGCCAGACCGCCAATGTGCACGCAGGAGACCACGCATCCAGACAAGTCGTTGCTCACCGCATAGATTTCCAAGTGACCCGTCTTTAGCACACAGGCTTCACAGTCTGCAAAGCAGCAGCAGCAGCAGCAGCAGCATCCGAAGGTACAGAGAGAGCACAGAGAAGCTATGTATAGAAACCGACCACCACAAAAGCCTTTTAGATGAGGTTACAAATGCAGAGCTCCAAGAAATTCATTCTGCTGTGAGAAAAATGTCTCCATCAGTGGTCATGTACACAATGAACAGCCATGAAAGCAATATTACTTCCACTGAATGCGGAAGTTTTCTTACCTGAAAGTCACAATCATGTGTCAGGTTTCATTTTGGACACCAAACTTTGACATAAATATGCCAATAATACACTCACGGCCACTTCTTAGGTATGCTTGTTTAATTGCTTGCTAAAAAACTAAGCAGCCAATCACATGGCTGCAACTCAATGTATTCAGGCATTTAGATGTGATCAAGACAACTTGTTGAAGTTGAAGTTGAGCATCAAAATGGGGAAGAAAGAGGATTTAAGTGACTTTGAACATGCTGGTGTCAGACAGACAGACTGTATTTCACAAACTGCTGATCTACTTCGATATTCACACACAACCATCTCTGGGGTTTACAGAGAATGGTCTGACAAAGAGAAACTATCCAGTGAGTTGTGTGGGCCAAAGTCAGAGGAAAATGGGCAGACTGGTTGGAGATGGTAGAAAGGCAAAATTAACTAAAAACCACTGGTTACAACCAAGGAATGCAGAATACCATCTCTGAACATACAATACATCCAACTGCGAAGAAGATGGGCTACAGCAGCAGAAGTCTGTTTTTTAGCTGTTGGATATGCTCATCTGTTGCCTACATATCTGTTTCACGTAATAGATAACGAAGATAGAACAGTTAAAATAAACTTTATCTGAATTAGATGCATCCTTTCGGAGAAAAAAGATAAATAAAACAAGATGACAGATGCTACACTTTACAGGCTCCCTAAATACCTCACAGTAGATGCGAGCTAGTTCACTGTGGACAGAGAAGCTTCTAGTCTCCACTCAGTTATTGCAGAGCAGCAACTCAGACAGTTGTGACCAAAAATTACTTTTGTAGTTTAAGAAAGTGAAAAAAATGTGTTCTATTGTCAGATTTATCCTTTTTTTTGCATCTTTCACTTTCTCTGAGCACCTTGAACATCAATTTTGCAGCTAAAATTCCACAAATTTATTTCAAAGATGCTTTTATCCAAAGCAGGGTACACTACCGGTAAAAAGTTTTAGAACCCTGGATCCAGAAAAACAGCCCCAGACCACCATGCTTCCTCTTCTATGTCTGACAGTTGATGTCAAACGCTGAAGAACCATCCTTCAGTGATGAACCAAAGATTTCAAATTTTGATTCATCAGTCCATAATACCTTCTCCCAGTCTTCAGTAGTCCATTGGCGGTGTTTCATTTCCCAGGCAAGCCTCTTTTTCTCATTCTGACATCTGAGCAATGACTTTCTTGCTGCAACTCGACCTGTCAAACCTGCAACTCCAAGTCTTCTCTTCACAGTTGAAATTGAGACTTCTTACTATGACCATTACTGAGCTGTGCTTGAAGCTGTTATCTTGTGAGTTGCCTATCATCAAGCTGCTGACTCTCAGAAACTTGTCTTCTGATTCTGTTGAGGCTTTGGGTCTTCCAGACCTCTTCCTGTCAGAGTTTCACCCAGTTTCCGAGTGCCTTTGGATGGTGAAGAAAACTGTACTCACTGACACCTTGATTTTCTTCACAATGTCTCTGTAGGAAAGACCTAATTTTTTAAGTGTTATGGTCTGTCTCTCTTCTATTGTTAATTGCCTTTTCCTCACCATGTTTACAGCAACACACTACTTTCTGCACTAAAATACTGTTCAAGTAATGCTCTGGAGAGTATAGTGCCAAGGTTTGTTCCTACACAACTTTGATGCAGACAAAGGGGGTTGAAGTAATCAAGAAAGTTGGGACACCTGTAGGATTTGGTAGCACCAACTTTCAAGGCTTGATCAACCTCCATGGCTGCAGAACTGCTTTAAGTTGTTAACCCATTTCTTGTTCCCTGAAAAAAATGCCAATTTGTATAATTCTGAAATGAACATTATTTTTCAGTTTTGGGTAACCTTACTTTTTTTTTAACATCTGACAGTTCACCACTTACCTTTGTGCCATTTCAAGCTGTTCATTGGACTTGAACTACTTGAACTTCAATAAAAAAGTTTTATAACTTTTGACAAGTAGTGTACATCTGAGAGTAGATACAACAAAATCATGATTGTGTTGTGATATTAACTGTGCAGCTCTAATGGATAGACAGACAAACTGACAGAAAGAAAACTGCCACCATTACACAAACATTTTTACCGATGCTCCCTAAATGCCTTGCATGCAGGCTACAGTAGATGCTAACTAGTTTACTGTGCACAGAGAAGCTTCTAGTCTCCACTCAGTTATTGCATTCCAGCAACTCAGACAGTTATAAGAAAAAAGTTGTTTTGAAAAAGGTACTTTAATGTCATGATTCCACTTTTATCTGCATGGGTTGTTTACTTTGACTGGAAAACGCAGCTCAAACATCCACATGGCAGTAGATTGAGTTTGTTTCAATAACAGAAAGCTAATATCATGAATGATATTCACTGGTGCGATGCTGATAGATGGACGAATTGAGAGCACGATATCGAAACAACAAATATGTAGCATCTTTGCAGGCATCTTGTGTGACCAACTCCAAGCTTCAGTTTAAACAAACTGGGCTGACATTTGGACTTTCATTTGAGATTAAAGGTCTCTCAGATCTCTGTCAGAGCGTCATCCACTAAGGCGTGGTGTTCTTATTTCTCTCAGCTGCAGCATGAAAGTCAGTTCGTAGTGTTGCATCTCCCTTTGGTCCACACATTCAAGTGATCATCCATTTCTTACCTCCTCCTGAGCTACAAACACTGCTATAATCCTGTGGCCTGGTTTCAATTAAAGGAACATGGAGATAAACCACATCTCACAAGACAATGTTGGCCAACAGTTCATTCACGTGGGGATTAATTCCCCGCGGATATTCGCGGAAATGTAATTGTTTTGCATGCAACCATATGGATAATGTCATTAGTAACTATAAAACCAGTCATACAGTATGTTATATTTAACAGCAGTGGCATTCAGCAGCAGGCTATTAAAGATTTAATACAGTACACCATCCCCACTTCCTGAAATTGTACACTCATGTTCTACAAAGAGAAGCATCCGCACAGAAATCTAAATTAGGTGTTTTTTTTTTTCACCACGCATGGCAGCGTTGCATTCAGCATGTGACAGCCAGGGAGAGGAATATATAGAGAGAAAGAAGACATCGAGGGAGATCAAAGGTTGACACGCTGACAGCTGTCTTTGATTCACCTGTAAGCCTTCACGAGCGTGCACACACACCACGGAGTGCACGCCAGCCAATGCACAACCGCACGCAACGGGGGTGACAGCAACGGAATGGTGAATTTACATTAATAAGACTTCTTGTTTTTCCCCTCACTTAGACAAGAGATATTTGAAGCATTTATTAAATTATTAATCTATTTATTTATTCATTTAGTCAGTCAGTCAGTCATGTTTTTTTCATGGCTGAGAAGCTCGGTGTAATTTCATTGAGCTACCAGATGGTTGAGGGTTTAATTAACAACTTCAAAAGCAATAACTGGAGAGCCGGCCAAATATGCAGAAACACACACACATGCATGCACACACACTGTTAGATGCCTGCGCACAAAGTCCTGCATGTCACCCGCAACCCGCTTATTAATTTATGCGCCACAAAATTCAAACGGAAAAAGTGGCCATTGTGCTCGCTGTGTGTTTACGTACAGTTCTTTCTACTGCTCCCCCACTGTGTGGAGGCGATATGCTTGGAGTGGAGGGGAGGCGCTATGGATGAGCGCTGGGCTTTCAGACTGTACATCACACCCTGCTGAATGGATCTTAAGAATCAAGAATAGATAAAAAATAGAAAAAAGCACACTATATACATCTGTTCATTATCTATACACCGTTTAAACCTCATCCGTGGTGACCTGACTAGACTGGTGACCTCCAGGGTGTCCCCTGTCTTCACCCAGAATCAGCTGGGATAGACTCCAGCTCCCCTAATGAGGATTAAGTGGTTTATAGATGGATGGATGTTTCTGTACCGTCTATCTGAGGGAAGCAGACCTACAGTCCCATTTCCTGGGTGGGTGGGGTCGGCAGTGATATGTCTGGACCCCGCCCATGTATATTGAGTCCAGGTCCAGAAGAGGACTTCCCACAATCCCCTGTGCTGTTTCCACTACCCCAGCTAAGTCCTTTTTGTTCAGAGCTGTGCAGCTGCCATACCATACTCTCTTGAGGATGGTTTCTATTGTGGCTCTGTAGAAGTTTGCCAGGAGCTGAAGGGAGAGACCAGCATGTTTTCAGCTTCTCAAGGAAGAAGAGTCTTTGTTGAGCCTTCTTTACTAGGTGAGTTGTGTTCAGGGACCAGGTAGCGGCCTCTCGGGAACAATAAAAACATCCTGTCTTCTCCTCACCCACCCCCCCACTACCTCTCTCTCTCTCTCTCTCCGTGGCTTTACTGGCAAACAAAGCCATTATTCCACTATAATGACATTATTTTGATTGGCGAAGCAACATTGGGCCTCCATCTGCTCGCATTAGGCATAGTAATCAGACAGCGCTGGGTCATGTTAATACGAGTGGCGCGGGGCAAAGTGCCTTTAACCTGGCCGAAGGGTCAGACTGCCTCTGCAGTTTCTGGCTCTTTTCTTCAGACAACAACACAGATAGTTGCAGTATGCTCTTCAGCATAGAGTCAATTTACTGCTGTTACTGGCAACAAAAACACTCACAAGAACTGAAAACAGACAGAAAGTCCTCCTCAACAACTAAACCTTATGGTAGGGCAACATATTAGCATCCGATATAGCTTCCCATCAAAACTTCCAAAGTGTTATTTATCATTTATTAATTTAATTTATCAAATGACTTCCCTCCCTGGCTCATATACAGCCCATCATACCTTGATAATGGGTCTCTTTGGCTTGCATCACACTCCCCATTTCTTAAATGCCATCTCTTGAGGCAATTTAGTCCTCTAGTTGAAGTCAAAGTAAACCTTTTATTCTGCTGCTCTCTATTATGAGGCCATTTAAACTTATTAAGAATGATTGATATTGACTGAAATGAAACATTTTATCATGACAAATTCATGTTCAGCCATATCGCCTAGACCTGTTTTACAGTTACACCTGACATCTATCCTCTGTGGATTAAAAGACGAATGTATAGTACACTTGAAAACATCCATCAAAGGTCCCACGTAAATGTGCAAACTGGTTAGCAGTCGAGTATGAAGCAACTAAAGCTAGAGTCAGCACCACCAAGTCTGTGGACATAGTTCTCTGCCATTACCAGCAGATTGCTCCCTTTGGTTTCATGGTGAAGTGTTGTTAACAAGTGTCCGGAAAATGGAGCATAAAATGGACAGATTGATTGGTGCAGCATTGTACCAGACTGTTGGCATCAAAGGCAAAACTGTCGATTTACGTTTCCACCCTAATCTTTAGTCATGACCTCTAGGTAGGGTCTGAAAGAATAAGACTGCAGAAACAGGTGGCCAAAATGATTTTCTTCTTTTAGGTGGGTTCAGCCTTATGGTACATGTCCACAGGGGTGTTTTTGATGTCAGGGATCGTGCTACGTCCTAACACTGGATGCTTGATAGGCGTACGACCTGGCAATATACAATAGATGATGTGTTCCTTTTGAAGAGAACTTAACACAAGCTTCATCCTGCTACAGCAAACATTAGCTGCGCTTGATTGGACAAACATTTCATTCGTTTGGCTGCTTTCTCCTTGCTTTCAAACCACATCGAGACTGTGGCTTTTTTTTCACCGAAATGTGATTCTATAAACATCTGCGGTGAGAAAGTAAGTTAACCTATTTTCATTTTAGATTACTAAAGGTTAGTTTAAAAGCTTTTTAGAAGTTTCCAAAGGTGTGAAATCATACTCGACGCTCCTCATGTAGGTAAAGTTGCGTGAACCTTAACTTTGTGCAAATGAGAAGCGAGCAAGCTGGTCTCTTGAAATGCAACACAATGCTACCAGAATGCATTACACAGCTCTTAAATCAACTAAGTACTGGAATCTATGAAATGACGGATAATGTGGACAAGTAAGATTAGCGATAGGGTGAGCAGTTCAAAGTAGAGTGGTTCAAGCAACCCTCCTGGATGTCTTCACTTTGGAGGTTTCCTGGACAGATTTAACAGGACAGAATCAGACATAAACACAGAACTTGTTGTAGGGATTACATAAATTATCTGACTTGACTGAGGAGGAGATGGACGTCTCAAATGGGCCACTTTGCCAGCTGACCCAACTTTGGACAAGTGGAAGAAAACGGTTGGATGGATTGATGTATAGGGTGTAAACAGGTTGAACAATCAGATTTTAGCTAGCTTTAGTAGTGCCTGTAAGATGCAATGAAATCAATAAAAAGTCTAAAGTTTTATTAAGAAGTAGAAAGACAACTGTGATTATAGAAGTTAAGCTGACTTGGACAACTTAGATGCCCATCTATGACTCTGGCTTGACTTTACAACATAAATTATGCATAAAAATGTCCCTTTAGGAGAGAGATAAATCCAGGGTTAAATAGTTTGGCACTCAACAGTGCAAACACAGAAGTTGGCTTCCCCTACCCCCTCATGCACACCAATGTCTGTCTGGTTGGTCATAATTCCGTTGCAAGACTTTTTTTTTAAACACAAAAACAACATAAAAGTAGACACTAGGCACTGTCAGTATCACAACTTTCCATATTGATGCTCACATTAGTACAAGAGAGTGCATTATTGATAACAGTGGCAGAATGGGCTCAATCGTTTAATCAGCTTGCCAAAACCAAGGGACATCTGAAAAGTTTGTTTACCCGAAATTGGCACCAGCCTCCAGTCAGCATTTGTTAGCGATACTAGATCGAGTCAACAGGGATTCGAGACAGTTGGCTCATTTAAATCCTCCTAAAGTTCTGCTACTTGTTTCAACTCTTACTTTAGGTCAGGAAACCAAATTGCTGGAATGTGTTTGATTTTCAAAAGAGAAATAGTTTAGGTCCCTGTTGGCTTTGATTGATGCCAGCAAATCTGTGTGAGCCAATCAATTTCTCAAAATAAAACACATAAAGTCGAAGGGGGGGAAGTAAATCTCCTTAGATGTTATGAAAGGACCCCTGATTAATAACAAATATAGTAGCTTATGAAATTCTGGGTTTGCCCTTTGGATAACCAAGCATGTGCGCGTTTGTGTGTGGATAGCATACATATTTCCTCGCTGTCATCCATTGTTTGCAGGGTAAACAGGACAATGAGAATCTTCAGAAGGCCTCCAGATCAATGTCCTTCCTGTTGGAAATGTCAGTCCAGTCTGTTCATTAATCTTTTGCCACCAAACAAAACAAAGAGCTTTGTTAGATATTGGCCCATCCGCCATCGCTTTGATGAATAATCCCTTCACTCACAACAAAGGGGAAATTGCTTACTGTACAATTTCACCACCTAAATCAGATTCCCTGGTGTCTACCTTTACTTTCGCATTAAGAGGGATATAGAACGAGCCGCGCAGGAGATTTCTGGGGTCTGTTTGTGTCGGTGGCCTTAATGAAGGTCCACGGGTTTGCACAGCATCTGCAATTTATCTAACTAAATTTCAACATAAATCACTTTAAAATTTGCCAGCTGGTCACACGGATGCTTTTTGTTCTGGTTTTGCAGGAATGAATGCAAACAGTTGCTTGTCAGTCGAAAAATCAACAGGTTTTAAATCATTTTAACAAAAGACTGATATGTTGAGTTATCTGGTGGGATAGTCTATTAAAGTCTAATTGTAGAGTTGAAACTAAAAGCTATTTGTGGATCGATGAATCTCAAATATGTAGCCAATTAGTACCATTTTAGTTTATTATATTAAAGAAACCGAACATCTCTGTATAAGGCAGAAAAGTACTAAATGTAAACAAAGGTTAACATATTAAAATGCAAAAATTCTATGTTTAATCGCAAAGTTTGCTAAATTATTTGGGGTAAGTCCTACTTGAACCAGTACTCGTGTGACTGAAAGCCATTTTACATGGTCTGTACATTAAAAAAAATGCACTGAGGTATATATATATTATATACGTACAGAGCAGCAAAAGCAACTCTTACTATGTCTTGTTTTTGTGTAACCGTTCCCTGATTTTGGTATTAGCATGAAATTCTATTAAAGTATAGACAAACTTATAGCATAGCTGTCGTCTTTAACTTTTGCATGCTAAGAACATCGGAGGATAAAGTTAGAAAATCAGAATTTTAGCATCGTAGAGCAACATTTGGTTAATATATTGTTTTGAAGAGCCTGGTTTCAGTCACGATTTCAAGTCTTTTCAATCACTGAAACAAATGGAAGTTGTTTTCACTTATCTAGTGTGGACAGGTCTTGTGATTCCGTTAAAACACATTTAAAAAAGTCCAGGTAGCAAAATTAACTCTTTCTTTTTTTTTTTTGTTATTGCCCAGCTATTGTCTGTTTAGCATCAAACTATGAAAATATCGTGAAATTTATAGTATAGCCATCATCTTTAACTCGTGTACAGTAAGTCAGCTGGATTATACTGAAGTTCTGAAATCAGAATTTTAGCATTGCAGAGCAGCAGCTTAGTTAACATGTTGTCCTGAAGGGCCTTGTTTCATTCACCATTTCATTCTTAGCGGAAAAAAATATGTAAATGACAACAGTTTCATTGGGAATTTGGCTATATTAAAGTGTATTTCACATGAGCACAGGGAGCAGGAGAGAAGCTAACAGATCATGCACTACATGTTGTTGCTGTGGTCTGACATTGAACATCTGCACAGTGTACCACCTCTTTCTGATCCAATGATAATTTTATATTTTAGAAACATTTCCACTGAAATGAATTGGACGCACCAATTATGTAGTGATACTGAAGAGAAATATTTGTTATGATGGCTAAAAGAAACAAAACAAGATGGGTTGGTGAAAAATACCGATCCCATTTTTGCTTTTTGTTCTACTTTCACAGGAAAAAACGCAAAAAAAAACTTCTTGTCAGACGAAAGAAAACAGGTCTTTTCAATCATTTAAACAAATGGGAATTGTTTTCACTTATCTTGTGGGGACAGGTCTTGTGATTCGGTTACAGCACCGAAAAAACACTCCAAGTGATTAATCCTCAACTTTTTGGACTAGAAACTTCAGTAAGAGCACAAAAATGTCAATATTCTTTTTACTACGGGTTGTGTTTTGGTGCATATCCCCCCCACAGCTGCAAAATACATCTTATTTTCAAACATTTTGTATATTTGCACACAAGTTGCAGAAAATCAGTTGCACAAAACCAGTCGCAGCAAATAGCAGCTCATCTTCCTTCAGTGGAGACTCTCCTGAATGTCACATGTGCCAATGTTAAAGAAAGCAATTAGCCACCGTTGGCATGTCCTGGTGTGTGGATGAGTAATGGCTGGCGGGGCGGGAGTGTCTGGCCCTGATAAATTCTACTGTCCCCTCGCCTTATTAGTACAATGACTAACGGGGATGGGCGGGAGGCTGGGAGCTAAGGTGATAGACCACAGGGGGTGTCAAAGATAAACCCAGATTGACAGCGGAGTGTGGTGGCTAAATGCTAATGCACCGAGTGACATTTGCGACGCCAGCCCCGGTTAGCTTAGATGCTGCTGGCGTGCTGACAGACGGAGCTGCAGAGACGGCAGGAAGGAGGAGGGAGGAAGGAGGAACAAGTCGAAAACACCGACTCGTTCTCTCCATCCATCTTCATTCTTCAGAACGCAAAAGGGAGGTGAAGGTTGGGAGGGCAAGAGGGCGGAGATGTGGGCTTTTATCGCCGCTAGCAGGCTAAGCTAACAGCAGGTGCTTCATTCATTGATAAAGAGAGCGACAGGTAAAGACGTCGACATAATAAGAGTGGGAAAAAAAGCAGAGAAGGAGAAGACAACACTGATATTTAGCCAAAAGAAAAGCCCCATCAGCCACCTGGGGAGTTTAGCCCAGTTCAATACTTTGTCCAGTAAATCCCCCAAGCGCTGCTTTTGTTGATAAACCCTCCGCTTCCCTCCCTGTGAGGATGATTTCTATCTCTACCCTCAATTTCCAGGAGTTGCCAGACCATTACAGACAGGAGAAAAACTTCTGTGACTGTTTTTTTTCTCCTCCTTCTTATTTTTCTTTTGGCTGGCGGTTGGGAGTCAAACGCTTGTCGAGGCAGAGCGAGGTCTCGTCTTTCTGGGTGTTCGGACGTGATGGTGTGTTGAGGCCGTGTCTAATTGGTGGTATTTTTAACATTGAGTGGTGTGTCAGCCAAAAGAAACCTCCAGAGTTATGAACGCCACCTTTAATGGAATCTAATTAGTGGATGGGTGTACTAACAGGAAGTCAGCGAGCAGAACAAGTACCGGTGTGTGTGTGTGTGTTTGAGCGTGTGCTGCTTATCTGACTGCTCCAATAGCTAATGCTTTGTGACAGAATATGTGTGCGCGAATGCAGGCATGTCTACAAGAACACGCATGACAGAACAGAGCTTTCTTGAAGCTTCCTGGACCGAAAATATTATACAGAGGGCACATTCGAACACAAATTTTATACTTAATTGCAACCAACAATTGTTTTCTGTCTGCAACAGCACAAAAAATTCATGATTTCACAATCAGAAACACAGAGTTTTAAGTGTCTTTTGCTTGATAAATGATCATTCAGACAATTAAAGTGACTTTTTTTATTCATTCTTCGGTTCAGTGACTCACCAACTAGCATGGCGCCAGACATCAGAGATGCTCTAGGTAGGTCTAGTATTGTGCTCATTGGTGAATTGCAATCCATCTAATCAGAGCTTTGGATGCCCTTTTAGAGGATTAGTATGTCATTTCTCTGCAGAAGAGTTGGAAAAGTGGCCCAAAAAAGGCAACAAACAGACAGAAATTATCCTATTACTAGAGGCCTTCAGTTTCTACATCACATTTGTTTATATGGCTGACCTGAACCGAGATCTTCCAAACTAACTAGTCATTAATTAACGAGTAAAGCCATAAGTCGACAAGTTGTCACACTTTTGTATCATTATTGAGTATGTAAATGTATGTATGTGTGTGGTCTGATTAGACAGCCTAAGCTTAAACAAATGCTGATCTGACATTCAGAGTTGGTCATTTTTACTGTACCTGCATTTGCATGCCTGTGCATGTCCTGCAGTTCATGCTAACATAGCCTAGCCTGCAGCACAGCTACTCTGTCTCCAGGAGCTAATGTCCTCCCAAACAGGCTGTATTCTACCCTCAGACTCTGTATAACCACTATCTGACATTCAGATTTGGTTATTGTACATTCTTATTTCACATAGGCCATTTTACTTGGCGTGTATATTACCCTTACAGTGTATTTAATATTTTTCTTATTGTACTTTTCTTATTGTTTATTTTTTACTTACTGCATATGTTTGCTTATTTATCTGTATTTATGGTGGTGGTAACTTTACTATTTCTGCTGTAACAAACTAAGTTTCCTCAAGGGGATTAAAGTATTTTTTTCTATTTCAAGGGAGCTGGTTCCAGGAGAGAGAGTTTTTTTTCTTTAAAAAGTTGGCTATTATTGTTGTATACAAAATAGTAATTCTGAAATACTTGATCTCCAAGGGAAATCAATAAACTTATTATGAGCTCTAAAAATATAAATACTACAAGTGCACAGAAAGCGAGCTATAGCACACCGACAAAAGCAGCAATAAATCTGAATGTGTTGGAAAAACTGGCAAAGAGATTAAACCTTTTGGTAATGGGCCTAAACATTTCTCTATTTCTTTGAGTTGTCCTCTAAACCTCTGAAATTATCCCACATTTTGGATTTCCTGCACTCATATAAACCGGGTTGCTGCAGACTCCAGTTCCATCGATTATTAGAGGGAAAGCCTTACTTACTGAACCATCTGAACCTCAACATGCATGGGCAAGTTTTAAGGGAATAAAATAAAATCAGAAAAATGTAACCACCATCCTTGGACTAATCGTGTGTGACCTGGAAGTGACTGGAATTAAACAGGATCACAGCTAAAAATCAAGGCAATTTATCAAAATAACTTCGTTATATGTGTCTCACTTATAAATGTGCTAAAAATTTTGCATTTGCATCAAATTCTGTACAAAAAGCTAAAAGCTCTGTGTTCCTTGGTGCAACCAAGATGGCATGTCTGACTTAGCTGTGCCAGCAAACAGCGATAAACAATTTGGCTGACCTGCAGGTTGTGTTTTTGGAGAGTTAAAAAAAAAAGAAAACTTCTGCATCATAACTATGTCTGAAAAATGCATGCACAAAAGATTACTTCTAGCCATGGTTGTTTTGTTGCTCTGGAGTAAACACTGCCTGCAATGAGTAGAAATGCAACAGGAGCAACAAAAAAACATCCAAACTGTTCGTGGCTAAGCTGCATATTGGACTAAATATGAGCTACAGACATTTTGAGTAAAGGAGCCTCTCAGTCTTTAAGTTCTTCCTTCAAGTAACTCAGCTTTTGTGTCAACTAAAACAAAATCTAACTGAATAAGTGAAAAAAAAATGCCACTTCTGTCTCATTACTAAGCTACGAAGTAACATATAAATATTGACTGTAATTCACTATTTCATGTGTTTGAACACTTTTCATGTGATGTCAGGTCTAAATGGAAAACCCAGAGTCAGCAGCCAGTCAGTGTGTGACCCTAGTTAGCAGCAAAGCGAGGCCCCGCAAATACAAACACCAGCGACAACAACACAGACGCACACAGATTACAGTATTGTTTTTGGAATTAGAGAAGACAGATTCAAGAGAGATTAGTCTTCTCAGGCGACATAATCAGATTTAGTTTCTGGCCCCGGAGCATCCTCTGGAGCAGCGCTGATCTGATCCCGTCGTTGAGCAAACAGCAACAGCGAAAACTCCAGACTTAACTCTGCCCTCCTCCCACCCGCCCGCACCGTCTTTAAATTCTTCTTCTTTACCGTAAACTTTTATTAAACCACCTTGTTTATTTTTAATGCTCTCATTTTTCTTTCCCGTGCACCTTTTCCCCCTCCTTTCTTTATTTTGTTTTGCTCATTACTGCCTGCTGGAGGCATGAAAAGCCTAAAACAAACATTAAAAGAATGCCTCGGTTATTTGTGTATTTGTGTTTAAAAAAAAAAAGAAAAGAAGAAACGCCAGCTAGTCGACCAGTAATGCTTGTTTTGATGATGAGCCTTCCCATGGAGTTTGCACCAGACGCTGATTTCATTACAACAGATCAGTGAAGAAAAGGAGGAGGATAGGACGGAGGAAAACACACACTGATACGTATAATGGCTCTTCCGTTTTATGATGAGCCGCGGTAATTAAAAATGCCACTCTGTGTGACAGGGCGGCGTGGAAGGAGGAGGGAAGGGATGGGAGATGGACGAAGAAGCGGGGGGAGGATGAGGGAGTCTGGTCTGGTCCTCTCTTTTAATGAGGATCCTAATCAACCCAGCGGAGGCTGCCCTGAGACCCCCCAGGTTCATTAGACCAGAAAAACCAGACTGCCAGCGAAGGAGGAGAGGGGAGGGAGGGGTGGCACCGGGGCAGATGGAAAAGAAAGACGGAAAAAAAAATTTTTACCAATTGATGAGCCCACAAGAAGACAGAAGGGAGAGGAGGGTTCGGCCTGCAGAGATAACAGCGTGGGCATTGGCGAGTCACGGCTGCCATCGATCCCCTGATTGGCTGTCTGACGGTTTCAAACACGGCTGCCAAAACCCCTTTAAAGCGGGGCGGTCTCCGGCTATGTGTTAGCCTTTTGTGCGAGTGCTATCTGTGCCATATGTAGCCACCGCGACTGATATCTGTCCCGACTTCCTTCGGGAGGCTGATAAGGGCGCCGCTGATAACGCGCTCAGGATCACCTCTTCGACAAAAACCTGCAGGTTTGTGTTGAGAGTAACGCCGGGCGACGTGTGCACGGCTGTGAGGTGAGAGGTGTTACGGAGTGCTACACTGGCCCTCAGCCCTTCCCTTCCCAGTCCTCTCACATTGATTGGACAGCAGGACGAGGAGGCACATGGCTTCCAGCAGCCCACGCAACTCCTCTCCTGGCCTCCAAATGCCAGCATACAGTACGTGCACGCATGTGTGTGCCACTGTGGATTATATCTGCGGGGAAAAAATATCTTAAAGGTTGGGAAAACGGGATCATCAAAACGCTTTATATGCACTGTTAATATTCAACAAGGTGTTGACTTGTGTATTGATTCCACTTGCAATTACATGCAATTATTATGTCTTATTTACATTGTTAATTTCCCACAGGGACTAAATGTAGCGTCAGCGCCCTCTGGTGGGTCAATCGTTAATAAACTCCGCTAAAACGCAAGTTACTCGCCAAGGGGCGCAGCAGAGTTATGTGATGATCGGCCTACGTTGTCGCCTGCTAGCAACATCACTCATAAACAGACTAATGGATTTGGATGAAATTTTCAGGGAAGATCAGAAATGACACAAGGACCAAGTGATTAGATTTTGGCAGTGATGCAGCTATGGTCTGGAATCACGGATTTGTTAAAGATTTCTGTGTCCATTGTGAGATAGGCGGCATGGCTTCATTGTAACTATGACAACAATGTGAACACTACAAATCCACCGCTGCGGACTTGTTAGGACGTATCCGTCGAAAATGCAGTTCATCAATAATCATCTGATCTTTAATAACTAAGGAACAAATGATGCCTTTCTAACACTACTATAAGTTAAGTTATACTCGAATATGCACTTTTGTATTAGCACTAATGTACAATGTGAACTACAAACAAATAAACGGGTGTAAGAAAAGAAACTTTATGGCTCCTTCTAAAGTGTCGGATGGCCACTACAGATAGATGGAGCCCTGTTTCCTGCAGCTTGTCGGCCTGAGGGTGGGCTAACATTAAGCTTGTTCGAGATGACCTCCGCTTCACCTGAAAAGTGCTCGACAGCAGGCAGCAGCAGCAGGGAGCGGTGTTTTTAAGGTATCCGTCAAGACGAACAGATTCCAGCAGGTTTCGATCTGTACAGGCAATTACAGAAACACATCTTTAATGTTGTTTAGACACCTAAATTTGGACACATGTGTCCGAGAGTTGTAATTATGACAGTGCAGACTATTAAAATGCTCTGCAGGCGATCTGTGATCTCTGTTCAACTTCCATTTTACATGAAATCTCATGTAAATCAGAGTATCAGCTGTTATATAAACCAACTGAGCAGACATGTCCCTCTAAACTACATAAATTAAATCAAAACATTAATAAGTAGTCAGGGACAGGACACAGAAATACAAGATGGCAGCTTATGTCAGATATTCAGACCGTCAGAGCTGAAACCTGTGTACAGATGTTATTCAGACTCCTCACTGGCTTTTACCAGAAATTTTGGTGTTGCTAAATGCTTCAAAATTTTTTTTAAAACAAGTCAGTGTTAATATCTAAAAGACTACAAAAGAACACCACACATGTATTCTGTCCACACAATTAAGCTTCAAAATCCTCCAATTCTATCAAACCTCATATCGCTGTGCAGACATCTAAGCCGCTCAGCTGGTCGATCAGGTGAGATCCAGGTGTTTCCCATCATGCCCTGAGGCTGTGTAGTAACTAGAGAGTAAACCGCAGTACCCGATTTATACGAAACTACAACCATTTTGATCTCATGATGTTATTCCAACGTCATCATGATGGACTCTGGACATGTCAAGAAATGAAAAAGTCACCTGTAGATATCGCTGGCTCGTGTTTGCACTCATATCAGGTTTAAATAAAGCCAGGAGTAATAAGTAATTGTTTCAAAAACATTTGTCTTGCAGAACACTTGCAGAAACCCTGATTTTAAAGAGAGAGAAGTAGATAATATATAGCTACTCCACCAAGGAACGGCGGAGTTATCAGTGTATGTCTGTCTGTCTGTCTGTCTGTTAGCAACATTACTCAAAAATGGACTAATGGATTTGGATAAAATTTTCAGGGTCGGTCAGAAATGACACAAGGACCAAGTGATTAGATTTTGGCAGTGATGCGGCTTATAGTCTGGATCCACAAATTTGTTCAAGATTTCTCTATCACTGCGAGATAGCAGCATGGCTTCACTGTAACTATGACTGTGTTCACTAAGTGACATCAGCTGTCTGCTGAGGATCACATGACTGTGATCCAACTACAAATCCACCACTGCAGACTTATCAGGACTTATCAGTTGGAAATCATACAAGGAACAACTGATTAAATTGTGGGGGTGTTTCTGAGTCCCATCAATCCCCGCCGCTCGCCACATATTTAAGTCACACGATTCAGTATCCATACATAACGTATACGTGCATAACACACACCTGTGCTCAGTGCAAGGTTATTTGTTTGTGGGTACATCTGTATTAAATGGTCACATTCTATGGTCCTGTGATTTCTTCCCCAAATTTTTTCAAGATTTCAGCCGTCGAAAATGATACGACTGAGCAGCCTTGGCCGAGTGCTGCTCTCTGACTGCTTTTCTTCTTCACTTTTAGATTTTCCAGCTACATATGTGCATGAATGCAGCATGCAGCTGCAAAGACGAAATGAAAAGAAACTACAGAAGTCCTTTAACTTCCTAATGTGGGTACGAACACATTTAAAATGTCCATATTTAGCTTGATACATCAGAAGGTGCGTGTTAAACACAGGATTTGAAAGTCAATGGATCCCTGAATGTTCACTTTCAGCCAGCAATGATATCATCTCAAGGCACTTATAGGGTACGGAGTGGTGTACAATAAACAAAAGTCCTGTTGGAATTATTTTTACAGATATTGCAAATGAATGATTTTGGTGAGGATTGTAAATTTTTGTGTTCCTTTTCCACTGAAACAAATCTAAAAACGATTATGTGACTCCCGCTGAAGCCTGCACCAAACAAGCATGTTCCCTCACATCTGGAGAATACGATTTAAAAACCAGGACATCTCTGCTTCATGCACAATGAGACATTCTGACATATTTTATTTTAAAAATTGCAGCCTCTTCAATTTGATTGTTCTACTCTTTTTCCATTTCACTAATTCGATTAATAGCTCAGCCTTAGATGGTTCTTGGCCTCGTATTCTTTGACTCTCCTCGGACCATGCAAAGCTATTTTTATTATCCAGCGACTCACAATGGATGCAGCCGTTACACAACAGCTGGCTGTCAGTTAAAAGAGTCATTTGTTAATTTTTCTGAACATAAACCATCATCCAGTTATTTTGCCTCCTGCTCAGGCCTCCAGTCTTTTTGTGCTTCTCAAATCAGGTTATACAACTCCGTGTTTGGACCTCGGACACAAGAGGTTTCTAAAGTGAAATAACAGTCTTACAACAAATAAGATTTCTGTGAACTTGAAACATACAATTGTTGCTGAAAGTGAACCTCAGCAGCTTTGATATTGTTATTTTTCAGGGCTGTAATTTGGGATCTTTAACAGCAGTTGCAGGAAAGTTTTTTGCTAGTGCAGTCATTCTAACACCTTCAACCCAAACATCTATGATGTCTGATTTTGACAGCATAAAATATGAACGTTCATGTAGACAGTTGAGAATGATATATCAAATACCTTCGAAGATTTCCTTTTGCTGTTGCCTACTTTAGCACATTTTTTTTTCAGATTTAAATTTGAGGCTATTTGAATGACAATATCCCAAAACTATTAAAGATAAAACCCTGAACGTTTCTCTGTTATTTCCAATTATGCTGCTGATTCATAAAGTGTGATACTGAACAAGTAGATCAAATAGTCTCTGATTATGGGTGATCTGAAATATGAAAAAGTCCCATCTTTAATAGAAAATACTTGGTCTCAAAAATTAAAATAAAGTCATTTTCATTTAACTTTCTTAACTGATTATGCAGGTTTGACAAGCTGTAGCACAAAAACTTAAGCCTTGGTAGACTAATCCAAGCCGCACAGATTAAAGTTTGGACATAATGAACAAAACTCACAAAGTACTTTTTTAATATGGGCATATTTTATATTCGATATATTTTGCTTGTATTACTGTTTTATGCAACTATATATGGTGCATAACAATTGTAAAACCTTTTCGTCAAAAGTTATGCATAAAGATGTCTCAACAGGTCAGCGCACAGATGAGTCTTGCTATCGCTGTACTAAATCGCAGTTTTACACATTTTCCAAATGGTCGGACTTTTATCCAACTTTCCATCCTTCTTTAAAAATCCCAAAATCTTCCTCATTTTAGATTTAAGATTTGAGGGTGCACTGTAAACTGTGCTGGTGCTGTCGGCCATGCTGTTGTGTTGTTGTTGCTAGCAAACACGCAAAGCGAACGCTACTCTCCTAACACATCTCAGCAGGAGTCTTGTGAGACTGGAGCGGCCATATTCAGTCGCAGAGCTCCAATCAACCCATTCAGAACTTTACAACTGGACATAGACTGATTCATAGTAGATATAGATCGATACAGAGACCTGCTGACTGATGGATTCGTATCTTGAAAGTTAAAATCGATTTCCGGTTTGTATCGGTGAATCTTTACACCCCTCATACAGGGGGATCGGAGTTCTGACTTACGGCGAAAATCGACTTACATTACACCATCGTAACAGAACTCCGACGGAAGCGGATTTTTGCCGTGAGTCGGAATTCAGGTGAAAATGTTAATTAAGTCGTTAGGTGCATCACGATATCAATCAGTTTACATATTTGTACAACTACAGTAATGAAAACAATCATTAGCTCACACTGAAACAACTCGGCAGGAAAGTACCGATCACATAAGTTTGCTACACTGTACGACATGAATCTAATAATCTAGAAATTTGCTCTCTTCAGATTGTATGATGAAAATGCAAGCTGAATCGCAGTCTACGATGTATGGGAGTCGACATGAATGAGCAACAATACAACATCATAGGCATGTGCCATCCGTCCATGAAAAATAAACAACCAAAGCATAGACAGAGCACCTACAATCACATGGAAACTATGAAAACATGAATGGAGCCCTCGCCATTCTGACATTTATGTGTTTGCAGAGAAATCCCCAAAAAAGGAAATATCCTTCCATGCTTCGTCCTTTTTTGTCCGGTTGTGGTACGAGCTGGAGGAAACGTCAAAAAGGATTCTGCTGCCACAACTCTACTGTCTCCTTGGTTTAAATCCCACAGACTTGCTTTGATGCGGTTTGCCATTGTCGCCATAAATCATCTACTTGGGTTTAGTGCCAGTGTCGTGCTGATCAGTACGCCATTTCATACTGCATTTCTACTGGTTAGTTAGCTGTCGTAGGTGGCACCAGCAGTCCCACTGTGAGACGATCACCTCAAATTTCTTGTCTCTGGTTCCAAGACCATGACAAAGGCTGTCCTTGAACCTGTCTCACAGTGCGACGTAGGACCACCGATTCTGAGCCAAGACCAAAGATATAGCCATGATTTTCTCACGATTGTCTTTCATCAGGGATGCACGGTGTGTAGAGGCCTTTATAGCGTCGTGTAACTACTGTGCATACAGTATTCATCCGCTCTGCTCACGGTGTGACGACCAACTGCTCACCAACTAGTTCCATTGAACCAGTTCCAACATAACAACAAAACGGTGTACGTTAAACTGAGGACGTAACAGCGAAACACCGTAAACCGAGGAGCTCTTGTAGTTCTGTTGCCTGTAAAACTGTCAATACACTTAAAACACTCCACATTACGGGTGTAAAAGCAAGAACGAGTGGAACAAACGCTGAATTACTGAACCTGACAAGGACTGAGGCAAAGTCAGAAGATGAGAGGCGACAAACGGATACATGGATGGAAAGTGGGAGCTTCCACCTGTCCTGCCCACAGCAACGATACTGTGACGACGCCACCAAGATTTCCCTGCCAGACAACAAACATTCATTACGCCGCAGACAAACAATTCAAAATTCTCCTCATCTAAATAGGCATTACAGCTTAGAGGAGTAAACAGGATTCACAGAGGAGCTTAAGTCTTTAGGATGTTGCTTTTCTTGGCTTGGAGGATATCGAAGGCACCTCTCTGTGCTAAAAATCGCTCCCTGGGTCGCCGGCATCGTGCTTCATTAGAATAATCACCTGTTTTGTTTAACTAAATTATGGAAAGCAGGACTGCATTATGACTGAGCAAACAAACTATTTTTAATCCCGGATGTGTAACTCGATTAAATTTAATGACGCTCTTCCTGGGCGGCGAAAATCGATACGTACTTTTACACACATACACAAAAAAAAGAAAAAAGTTTGCCACTTAATAAAATTTGTGCATTTAATAAGCAAATTATTCTAATCATAAACCTCTTGCCAAAGCAATTAGTGATAAATTATAATCTTATGATAAATTATCTGGTGTTGACAGCCTGGGGGAACACTGCAATCAAACATTAATTATTCATTGGGTAATTAAGTTCATAGGTGTTTCTCTGCTGCTCGCTGCTTTCCTGCTTCTTTCTGGGAGGGAAAAAGGTTTATTGTCCAGAGTTTAGTCGTCTGAACTTCCCTTTGGATCACCCAGAGCCGTGAAATAATCCAACTAGTCTGACTGTAAGACTTAGAAGAATAACTCTACTGACCAAATGTTGCATAAATTAGGCAAAACAAGGGAAAAAAAGTTTAAATATTCAATAAAAGCTTCAAAAACTCAATCGTGCTGCAGCTACTATTACACATATTATATTCAGTTACCCTCATTGATATGTAAGTGAGCTAAAATGAATTAAAAGTTTGATTTCATTATTATCTCTATTATTTCAGAGCAGAAAAACTGAATCTGTACCATCAACTGAGAACAAATTGACCCAAAAATACATGAAAGCAGATGAATTACAGTCTTGGCTGTGCAATAAATGATCATTTTCGATATGTAATAATCTCATAGCACATTTTTTCTATAAATTAATCACTTTTTGCATCAAATCTGTAACAGTAAAGTTGAGCCACTTTCTTTTCAAAGTCTTTGTTGAGACAGTCATCAGTCAAAAAGATATTTTACCTTCATGTTTCTCATATAAGGCAAAGAAAACCAACAAATTAAAAAAGCTACAAGCAGCAAATGTTTGCTTTTTTCATTTGAAGAAAGAAGAAAACTAAGTATATTCTGAAATTAGTTGTAAGTAGATTTTCTGCTTATAGTTTTGCCTTTAATATGAATAAACAGAACATGAAAAACTTACATTTTACACATTTTTAGGTATCTTGGCAAACCTTTCTCAGCACAACTTGCAGTTTTGGCAGGACAATTTATCTTTTTTAAGAAGCTACAACCAGCACATGTTTGGCTTTTTAGCTTAAAACTAATTAAAAACCAATAAATATATTGTCAAAATAGCTGTTGTAGCATTTTAGGTTCATTGACTCACAGTTTTAGCTTTAATATAAACACAAAACATTTAAATTTACACTTTTTTTGGTGTTTCGCCAAACATTTCTTTGTAATTGTCTGCTTGAGCTGCACAACGCATGTCACTTCAGCATCAACAACTACTTTGCTTCTTGAAATAAAAAGAAACTCACACTATTCCCATTTTCCATGACTAATCTTCTCGAGAAGTCTACAACATAAACAAGGCAAACTCTTACAAAAATCGGACAAAATGACAAAAATAAGAGAAAAAGCACAAGCAAGATGAAAAGGAAACACAAAATGACAAAAGTCAATAAAACAAAGACAATAATCAACAAAAATGACAAAATATTACAAAAAGGAGACACAAAACAACAAAACGAGACACAAAATAATAAACAAAACGAGACAAACAACACAAAACAAAACAAAAAAAAGTGACAAAAATTTGACAAACAGTTACAGAGCAACAGAAAAATGGACAAAAAATAACATAACACAAATGAGACAAAAATGACAAAAGGTGGACAAACAACACAAAGAAGACAAAAAATAGCACACAATGACAACAACAATGCTCAAAACAACAAGTAAAGCTAAACACAAAATGACAAAATACATAATATAAGTTACTGTAAGTAAGACAAAAAAACGCAAGCACAGAATGACAAAAACGTGAGACAAATGACAAAAGTCAGAAGAAAAAAGAGACAAAAACAGCAAAATCAAGACCAAATGTTACAAGAATGAGACACAAAATGACAAAAGAACAATTAGCAATCTAGTATTACTTTTTGATCAAAACAAACTTGTCATGGTCTAGAATTATTTAAAAGTGGCTTGTTAGCAAAACAAACAGTTAGCTTCCAAGCTCAGTGTGTGAGGATAGCTCAGCTAGCTAGCTGATGCTTTAACGTACTTAAAAGTTTTACTCATTTACAATTTGCAGTTGATGTCTTCTCTGTAATTTTTACACTTCCCAAAGTCGTCCTGCAGGACAGATTGGACGCTCTGGAGGGCCGGTTTTGGCCCACGGGTCGCATGTTTGACAACCTGGGTCTTTATGACAACGGCAACGTCAGAGCTGAATGTCATCTAGAGCTGAAACACTACTTTCTGTGACTTTACCGGTGTTACACCAAATAAAAGCACTTCCAAATCACTGTTTTGCATATTTTTTAATATTCTCTTTGAAATAATTCCCCATTAGTGCTTTCCACATAGAGGTTTGCAAGCCATTTGGTGAAATTCCTGCAATTGTCTTCAGATTCTTCACATAAATATATAGAATCACAGAAAAGCAATGTCAGTTCTTCTCAATATTGTCAAGTCACATTGGAGAGACATTCAATCCTTGCGACAATCATTAACCTGAGCCCAGAAAATGATAAATTGACACAATTTCTTGCATTATTTTGTGAAAATTTTGTAAAATTAGCATCAAAAATATGTCATAAAATCTGTCTTACTGTAATGTTTTGCCCTGTTTTGGTGTCATATATGAGAATAATGACACTAAATTGGAACATCCTCTTTAACTTCTCTTTATCAGCTTCAGTAGATTCCTGCATAAGCACTAGTATAATAAAACTACAGTAAAAGACGATTCAAACCTGAGCTGTTCTGCAGACAGACAGGTACAGAGGAGCGTTTCTGAAAATAACCGGCCGGCCCAGATATGTCAGACGGGGTTGAAAGGACGAAGCGCAGGAAAAACAACGCCAGCGTTCATCAAGTTCAATTACACGGAAGAGACATCAAACTTAGACGAGCAAAGCCGTGATAGCTTTGGGATTTTTTTCTTTGTATTAAAAGGCGATTTTGTGTTTTTCTTTCTCCCCCCTCATCTCACTGGAATAGACAGCCTATTACCAATAACAAAGATTTGGATGAAGACATGAGGAAGATTAAAGAATCAAAGAAATAATGAGCTCTAACTGTCCCTCTTTGTTATTTTTTTTTTCTTTGCTTCTAGCTTTGCTCCAGACATCCGTCAGATCCTCTCCAGCTGCCTCAGTGTGATGGAGTGGCATGCTGCTGCCATCTAAAGGCCCGACTGGACTTTACCAAACTCTCCTCTGTGTGTGACCCAACTGGAAAACGCTTCATTACAGGTTCTAGCCGATACAGCTCGACTCGCTGGAAGTGACATATTGAAATAAATGATTGGCTAATGGCTTTAAAGTCCCACTTGTTACCGAGGACGTATAGCTGGGCGTCTCTAGGTGGAAGAAAATGGGAAAAAATGAGGGATTTAATCAAAGAAAATAATGCCGCTGTGTCCAGTCTACATGAAACAACACAGAGATGATAATGCTGTAATCCCTTGTAAGCTCCATAACTCTAAGTCGAGTAATGAAACTGATGTCCAAAAAGTTTTTGTTCTATAAAATGTTATGCTAGAAGCTGCATATATCCACAAAAAATGGAAGCTATAGTTGTTTTACATGTCACAATATGAGCAAAAACTCTTTTTCCTGGGAGAAAACTGTAGATCTTTTGTGCAGAATGGCCTGATAAACACAAAAAGAGCAGCTCAGAGGTGAATAAAGCTCAAAAGAATTACTTTTATTTCTACTATTATTAGCTTTTACAATACAAACACAACATAAATGCATCAACTGTAACCTTAAATATTCATTTCGCAAGTTGCAAATACCTGCAAAAATGCAGCTACAACTGTTTTAGATGGGAACTATATGAATTAAAATCCTTTATACTTGGAGGAAAACTGCATTTCTGCTGCACAGAATGATCTGATAAACATAAAAACCATAGATCGGAGGTGAATAAAGCTCAAAAGAATTACTTTTATCTTCACTACTACCACCCAATATGATACATATTGACCATTTGTACACCAATTGTACCTGTAAATATTATCTGAAGTTGCAAATACCTGCAAAAATGGAAGCTAGAGTTCTTTTACATACATTTACAAGAACAAAAACCTCTAAATTTGGAGAAAATTGTAGTTCAGCTGCACAGGATTGTCTGAAAAACATCAAAAAGTCATTCAATAATAGATATCTTCCTTCGACCTTTGCTATTATTAGCTTTTTGATACACATTGACCATAAAAACACCAACTGCAACCATAAATACTTGGGTCTGAAGTTGCAAATACCTGCAAAAAATACAGCTACAACTGTTTTCTATGTCACGATATGAATAAAATCCCTCTATATGTAAAGAAAAGTGTAGTTCTGCTGCACAGAATGGTCTGAAAAACACTCTAAAAAGTAACTCGGTAATAGAAATCTTCCTCAGATGTGAATAAAATCTCTGAAGAATTACTTTTATCTTCACTACTGCCACCTTTTACCACCATATTTACACCAACTGCACCCATAAATACTTGCATCTGATCCAGTGTCGATTAGATGTTTGTAATTTCTGCACAGAGAACACATCTGGTCGGGTATTTTTAAATAACCACACAGCTCTGACACCGAGGCCTCGGCTGCCTGGAAGGCTTCTCATGTAAACCGTTACTAGGAAACAACTTCTCCCTCTCGCTGAAGAAGTAAACTAGAGTTTCTACCAAAGTTGACGACGATGCTGGCGTGACACGGTGTTAATTATGTGCATTTATGCTGTATAGTGTGCAGAAAAACACTAGAATGATCGAGTAGAGCACCGAAAAAGAAGATAATCTAATAAGAGATGTTCTTAAAGACTTAAACGATATACATCAGAAGGGTTGTTTGTCTGCAGTCACTTGGGTTTCACGTACGACCAGCAGAAACCAATGGTTGAAATTGCGAGACAGGGACTAAAAACAACCACACCTTTGTGTCCTCCACCACCTCCAAGTAATGTTTTCTGTCTGTGAATGATGTTTTAAATGCTAGAAATGATTGCTACTATGAACAAAACTGTTTTAATACCAGTTGAGTCATCAGATCATGAACTAGCACTGAAAATAATGACTAAATCTTTGTTTTAGAGCTTTAAAGATGTGTGTATAAGCTGCATCTTTCACTTAGCATGGCCTCCGATCAAAGATTTCAGCTCATATAAAGTTAATTCTTCTTTTCGAGGGCTGATGGACTTGACGTAGTTGTGAGCAAGAAAGTCGAGACTGGATCCCAGGCATGAACCTTAACTGGGTGCAGTAGCTTCACCCTTACCACCTCCATGCACCTCAGGATATTAATAACTTCCTGTATTTAATGTGTATCAAGGCTCAATCAGCGCTTCAGCTCTAAGAAGAAGAAGAATGTCTTTATTGTCATTATACAGAGTACAACAAAATTGCTATCGCACACTGATGGGGAAGCTGCCGTGCAAGGCGCTAACCACGGCTCATCAGGAGCAGTTAGGGGTTCGGCGTCTTGATCGGGGACACCTCAACATGAGCTCTCCAGGCCAAGGATCGAAGTGTTGACCCTCCAGTTGCAAGACGGCCGCTCTACCCATTGAGCCACGCCATGCCCTCCCCCACCCCCCTAAATCTACCTGTACATGTTGTGTAAACATTAAAATTATTACCTGTGCACCTTAACAAACAGGTTTAATTCTAACTAAACTTTTATTTTTCCTTTTGTGTCTGAAAAGTTAAGTCCCTCAGCAATGATCTAAATCAACTGAAATAACAGTTTTGGTGCAGTTTTAAGATATATAACCACCATGACGTTCTAACTAACTAACTGACTGACTAACCAACCGGTGCCAATATTCAGGTTTTGTTTGCCAAAGGTGCTTTTAATTTGGACTGTACAGTTTAAACGATCATTCTCCAAAACTGTTCTTCTTCTGTCTTTTAACAAAAGACGCCTTTTCCATCTGATGTTTTCAAAACCACAGCTGGAAAGCAACAACTTTCACTGAATAAAACTCGCCAAAACTGGCTCTTTTGAGTCATCTACTCGCAACTAATACAGTAAATAAACAGGATTACAACTCTGATCGCACATTTGTTGACACGGTTTTTATCCAACAGCTTTTCCAGCTTGAAACACTGTTTATTTCTTTGCCTTATAGCTCTTTAGATGCCACGTAATCTGTTGACGGTAAGGGATCAATAAAGTTTATCTCACCTTCTTAACTGACAGAATAATACTTTGATCTACAAATACATTTTGGTGAGCACTGTATATTTACTGAAAGGTCTTCCACCTCCAAAACAATAACGGATATGACTTTGTTCCATCGCAGGTGATCGACTAGTATGGGTTTTTCCAGGCCAATGCCAATTTTTGGTAATCAAGGAAGGCCGATGATCGATATTTTCAAGCAATATAAGTTAAATGAAATGTTTTAACAGCACAAACCTGTAATTCATAACTAGACTTCTTCGTTAATATGGGTAACTATAACTGAATGTGTGAAATAAAATCAGGAAATCAGTTTGTCTGCTGTTGTTGTTCTCCGTTTACTTAATATTTCACTATTTAAATCACTTTCATTGCTCAGTAACATCCAGATCTCAAAGCTTTATTAATTATTGTTTTCCAGACTCTGTTTCAGGTTAGTCTGTGGCTGCCTGCTAACTTCACTGCTAGCCATTAGCGTAGCATTAGCCACTGTGAGAGGAGCTAATTTCCTGGTTTGTGGTGATGCCTTGAGTTTTTTTGCCTCAGTTTTTGAGACTCTTCTGAGACCTGCAGTAATGCATTTAATCCATCCGTAATCTGCCAATAAAAACACAGACAATCGGGGGGGAAATTCTAAATATTGGCCACGATAATCGATCGATCTCTAGTAGGTGAGAACAACTGCATTAGCAGCTTCTTATTTACAACCACAAGCAGGAACCTAATCTGTCAGTTTGAGGCGCCGGCCTAAAGACCAACAAAAGAAAATCCAAACTCCTCTCGGCTAATTAAAAGTTGTCCGACTCTCAGAGAACGTCCACAAACACTCATTGCGGTTTAAACAGTGCGGATGTACCGTGGCGGCCCTTTACCCCTCCAGTGCCAGGAAGCGTTGTGCTGATGACTGCGCTGACATATTGATGTCAGGGCTTTATTGTGTGGGTTTGCAGTGGAGGGGGGAGTGTTGATTATCTGCTAACCTCTACGCCCCTCTCCCCACACAGCGTTCATGCGCATGTTTGTGTGTTTAGTCTAATGAAAGCCGTGCAGACCCGCGGCCTCCTTTCGCATGTTCACGCCAAAAAACCTCAATCAGCCCCCCCCCCTTTCCTCGTGGCTGCAACTCTGTCATCCCTCGCTCGCATGAAAAAGCAGCTTTGAAGGGTGTTTGTGTTGCTCCCCCATGTCTGACTGTCACCGAGCCGCTTGCCTCTGTCCTTGTTCTAAACCCAGATATTAAAGCTACACAGCGGCAGAGATGCAGCGAGAGAGGAGAAGAGAAGACGACAGAAGATCTGTGAGGAAGAGAAAAGAGAAAGCGAGGGAAAAAATATATATAAAAGCGGGGTGTGGGAGAGTAAAAGGAATAGTTTCTGAAAGTCAGACATCCAAACAGGCAGACGGATCACAAAGACGGAGTCGCGGTTAGATCTGCAGACAGCTCCCACGACCAGAAAGAGATGCTGATGGAATGAATGAGCAGAATGTAAAAGGATGACGGGCGTTTTGCTGCTCTATCGATGTCTGTTAATGCCACGGACCCCCTTCTTTTTGCTGCAGGGTTTGTCTGGACAGAACTAATGAAACCCAATTCCAGCAACAAATACTGGCTTTGTGAAGCTTTTAGTCTGTTCTTTTTCGTTTGGAGCTCACTCAGTTACAACCAAATTTTTGTTGGAGGTAGAAGCACTTCAGTTTTGTCACGTCTAAACGTCATTTGGTGCTACATCAAAACCCGACTGCCACACGTCTTCCGAGCTGGAAAATCCACTTTTAGGACATTTAAACAGATTTCTTTGAAACTTTTTTAAAGGGAATGTCTTCATATATACATCGACAACATGTTTTAAAAATTAAATATGTTATATTACTCCTTCAAATTTGATAAAAGTCTTACTTTATGTAAGTTGTGGTTGAATCTGTCTGCAATTTGTTGACATCTATGCTCCACATACGTACAGTAAAATATGCAAGGAACAGCAGAGAAACACCAATAAGGAGCATCTGGTTGCAAAAACACAACATCATTTGTATTTCTATGGAAATGCGACAGTACTAAAGTTCTTGTCCTCAGCTGGAAACAGCTCCCTCTTTAGCGCCTAACTGCTGATTTTTTGTGGATTTTGTGGTCAACAGCATCTTTTGTTGAGCTGAAACATGAGGATACTTCAAAAAATACCAGAAAACTGAGGCTTTAACTCCAGTTTGGGGGCCTAACTGTGGACAACTGTCGATTGCACGTTCTTTTATACAGTGTTTCCTCACCTAACTTGAAATTAACATGTGACCTACCGGATGCCTTGAATAAAGTATCTATCCATTGAATTTCTTTGCAAGTGATGTCATTAAAAAAAAACAATAGGTGAGAGGAAAACCCAAAACAAAACGGACAAGAAAGAAGCCAAAGCTGGACATGGATGCGTATAGTTTCAGCTATGAAAATATGTAGCAACTCACTTTTTTCTGGTTGAACTGCCAGGCTCATCCTCCTCTTCATGTCTTTGCGGATTTCCTTGGGGATCATTCACCTTTTTATGTAGTTTCTTGATCACAGCTTCTTGCTCGTGGATTTTTTTTTTTGACTGTCAAGCAAAGACAACCACTGTTTTTTTTTCTTTGCAGACAGTGATTTACGACTTTAGAGTCAACAGTTATGCCCCAAAATGGAGCTACACCACTTCTTTCCTAGTACTTTTTGAAGTATCCTCATATTTTAGTTACAGAAAAAATTACCACAATAACACACGTACATCATTAGCAGTGTTTTACAGTTCTTGCCACCACATGAAGCAACACAATTAATTTGTTTGACCATTTAAATCAGCTTCACAAAGCTCGGCACGGTTCCACATCTGAATGCCATCCAAGGATTTCCAGTGCTTTTGCCAGTGTTGCTCTATATGAGGAAAGCTTCCACACTGATGTGAGAACTGTTCACCTCGTGGAAGACGTGATACTAATTAGCACAGTTACCGAAGAGAGTTTTCAAAACATGATGCAGGAACTTGACAAGCAGAATGTAACACCTGTTTTTTTTTTTCTCAGGTTGCTGTTGCAGAGCTGTATGAGAAATCGAAAACAGAAGTTGAAGCAGAGGTGCCACATGTGGAATATATACAGCTACTGAAGACTTGTGGTTCAACCAGACAACGCAGCACAACATAAGTCTCGTTGTCCACTGTATCAATGGGAACTTCCAACTGAAAAGTTGCTGTTTGCAAATAGCATTTTTCCTGGATGATCATATAATTGAGAACACAATAAAAATATCAAGCTTCTAAAACAACAGGCAACATAATGAACATGATGAAAGCTGAACATTTATCCCAGGGGGCCAGGCTGCAGAGCTTTGACCACAGCTTGCATCTTTTTGGTAATTTATACACCTGCTGCTTTTTGTTGCAGAAAAACTAAATATTTTCATGTCAGTTTTTTGTCCTCATATCCTTCAGCCCTTCACCAAACCACAAAATTTCAGCTCTATAACTGAGACAAAATTTTCCTTAGTTATGTAGTTAACGTGATTTAATAGATGCAGGAAGTTCACTGGACAACAAAGCCAGCCTCTGTGCAGTTTTCTCCACTAAACTCTGGTTAACTTCTCTCTCCTTTAATGAAGTTGTAATCCACAGTGACAAAATGATCAACTCGTGTAGAATCAAAGCAACATTTTTGCCCTGAGCTCAGTCTGTCAGGTACACCGCCGTCTTGCTTTGTGTACAAAATGCACATATTTTACTTGAATAATTCAAATTTTGACAGCAAACGCCATCCTGGAAACAGAAAAATGTTAACATCTACAATTTTCAAAAAAAAAAAAAAGGAATAAATAAAAAACTATTATTTTTAATTATTTTCTAATTTTGATATTCATATATTTATAACAAATGTGTGTGTGTATATATATATATATATATACATAATATATGTATATAGAAGGTTTATCATTTAACATTACATGTAAAAATATACATTTTTGTTATTATTTTCATTATCTATTAATATTTTCTTAATATTGAAAATATTTTTATTTTTCTAAATTATTTTCTATTTTAAATATTGAAATATTTATCACAAATGCTTCATATCTGTAGAATCTTACATAATAAACACATTATATATATATATATATATATATATATATATATATATATATATATTTACCTCCGCCAAGGAGGTTATGCGATCGGGTCCGTTTATTTATTTGTCTGTCTGTGTGCGTGTCCGTGGACAGGATTTCTCAGAAACTACTTGTCGGATCTTCATGAAATTTTCACCAGAGGTGGATCTTGGCCCAGGGAAGACTCCATTCAAATTTTGTGTTGATCCGGATAAGGATCTGGATTCTGGTTGAAAAAAAGATCTTGCTTTACCATCCACATCTTCCCTTGGCGGAGGTCAGAAATCTCGGATTGCTCTTGTTATTTATTAATGTGGCAGGAGCTGAGAACAACCATTTCTTTCCCTGAAGCTTCCATGCCTCCTCTTCTTCCATCTTCTCCTCTGTAAGTTCACCTTTTCCACAGAATGTCTGAGCTGAAAGGTTGAAAGGCTGGATTTCCTCCTGAGTGAGTATCTGATCTCCTAGCATCAGCAGGTCAACCACCCAGTGTCCAGCTGAATTTATTTTCTGTAAACTTTTTCTCTAAATGTTGTTTTGAGGTTTTCTAAATGTGACTGGGAGAACCTTGGCCCTTAATGGTTGCAGATAGAGAACCTACAATAATAGAAGTATGTAAATTGACCCCAAGATACTTAAATATCAACACTAACTTCAAATAAACCAAATTCTCATTTGTACAGAAATCCTCCTCAGTTAAACTAATGAGAATCTTTCTTTTTTTACATTAACAGCACAGATTCCACCGTTGCATTGCGCAAGGTGAAGTGTGTGTGTGTGCTTGTGTGTGTGTGTGTGTGTGTGTGTGTGTGTTTATGTGTGTGTGCAGCGGTAATTGCTCAGCTCTTTATTTGTCTCACTTGCACTTCCTTGGCTCGGCGGCTCTCCATCTCAGTTTTCGGGGGCCGCTGTATAGCTGCAGTAATTGCCACCAGAGCAATTGCTCCTCATTAGACGCTATGGAAGCTGTAATTGGCCATCCCAGGCACAGCGATCAATGCCGTCGTTATTACCAGGATTTCAGGCAACCGGGAGCCCCAGACGGCGAGGCCCGGCCGAGGCCAAAGGGGCTGCTGGGAGGAGGAGGAGGCAGATCCACAGCTTGTTATGTCTGGGTGTCTATTGACAGCTCAGTGTCCAACATGCATCCAGCTCGTTGACACTTCCCTTCCTCCTCCATGAATCCGTCCGTCGGCCTCTTCCCGTCTCTCAGCCGGCCTCGCTAATGGGCCTCCTTTTGCTCCATGTCTCCCACTGCCATAGCCGAGTCAAAGGGTCACACAGTGTCCAATCTACCGGAGGAATCCCAGAATTACAGCTGCTGCCACGACACATCTGGTGTCAGCGTGTCGGAAAATGGATTAAACAGCTGCATGTTCTACTTATTACACATAACTGAGCAACACAACTCTTAAAATACAGATCATTTGAATGATTTAAACCCATTCAGGTGCTGAAATCCACCAGATGATTTGGAAAACACGTCATTTTTGATGTTTTTCACACATATACACATACTTTTTATTTTTTTACATTGTTTAACATTTTATATATTGCATACACATACATTCAAACTTTTGTGGTCAACTTTATTGTGCGTGTGAATTAGCTAAGCAAAATATGTCCGTTACTCAAGCTAAAATTAAGCGATGGTTTGATAAAGATGCTAAAAACAGAAGCTTCAGCCCCGGTGACACAGTGTTAGTTTTGTTGCCTGTCCCCGGTTCGGCCCTACAAGCTCGTTACGGCGGTCCCTATGTGGTCAAGGAGAAACTAGGTGATCGAGATTACATTGTAGCCACTCGTGACATGTTAACATGTTGAAGCCTTACGTCGACAGGAAATCTGTTCATCCGACTCTTGGCAGTAAACGGCACAACACTATGCTGACGCTGTCCAGTGCTGACGCTGTCCAGTACTGATGCTGCGGTGAGTTCCCAGGTGGCGGAGGAGCTGTCCGGTGCTGCAATCCCCGGGATGCTGCTCACGGCGGCCACAGCTGGCCTCGAGGACGTGGTGGGTCCATCCCTGGCTGTGGTCCAAGGCAGACTGCAGAATTCTGCAATATTGTCGAAACTTGACGAGCGTTTTTTTGCATCTCATCGAGTCCCAGCGTGAGGATGTGGTCCAGTTAACTAAATCAAATGTTTTATTGTTTTCTGATGTTCCCACAAGAAATAATGTCCTTGAGCACGATATTGATGTAGGTGACTCTCCTCCGATTAAACAGCATGCCTACTGGGTAAATCCAGAGAAGCGTACTCGCCTACAACATCAAGTCGACTACACACGTGGACAAAATTGTTGGTACCCCTCAGTTAAAGAAGGAAAAACCCACAATTCTCACTGAAATCACTTGAAACTCACTGAGTTCTTCTCTTTTCAGGCATTTGATTCATCCCCCCGATTAGTTGAATTATTCATAAATAAAGCTGTTTTTTTGTCCCTTCACTAACTCTGTGTCCAGTTTATATGTTGTCGGTCTCTTTGTTTGTTTGTTTGAGCCTTAATTTGTTAATTTTAAAGAGGCCGTAACATCAACTTATAGACATCAATAACTGAATTTTGACATATTAAGGAAAGAAAAAACAAGTAGAATGAGAGAAAAGGTGGCTGAGCTTCATGACTGACAGTGAATTCAGCATCATTAAGGACCATTCCCCGTCATAAATTAACTTTATTATGCAAATTAACAACCAAGACAACCTTATGACAGTATCTTTTTTTCCTCAATGAACTCACAGGGACCCAAATCAGGCTTTCAAGAGTATTATTCATGAGGCCCCTTTATAATCTTTCACAGAAAGATGAAACCTCTGGAGAAGAATTTTTACTTTCTTAGAGTCAACCACATTATCACTCCCTTTTTACCTATTACCAGAAATATATAAAAGCCTGAGACGTCCTCCAGGCAGACCCTCTGTTGCCTGTGTCGGCTCTCTTACCTCTTTTACCTGTCTGCTTTTGTGGATTAATTTATCACACCGCGAGCTGAGAATCTCTCTCCCTTTGGAAAAGCTCGCTTTTCTTCTCTAATGCGGAGCAGCTTTATGGAGTCGGTGCTATTTATACTCAGGCCACATGATGGAGGTGTTGAGTAAGCCGTCGCTTTGTCCCTTTCAAAAGACATTTTCCTCATATTACCCCTGAACATTGTCTCTCAGAGTTGGATAATACCACTTTTAATACTCATATCTGATGTTTTTCTTAAAGACGTGCTGCTTTTGTGCCTATTTTTTGACTTGAAGTTGCTTTTTTTGAGGAGAATTTGAAAAGCTTTAAAGAAAATGCATTAAATTCACCTCGGATTATGTTCTGAATTTTATCACAGACGACAAAAATTAAGTCTAAAACTGGATTCGCAAAAGCAGAAGCCTCACAGGGGAAAAAAGTGGTTATAAAATCACATAAAAACACATTTTCCGACCTCCCATAATGGGTTTGATGTGCAGTAAAAACCCTCTTTATGTGTTGTCTTTTAATTTGGCACCACTTTATCACCAGCGTCCTCCTGGAATATTAATCCAGTGCCTTAAATCAACAACTTTTACAACAGATTATTGTCTCAGCAATTAAAAAATATGTGTTCGCAAACATTTAACACAAAGATCCTCACTTGCATAATGGATTTTTTTCTTCACCTCGGGCGATATTAATCCTCCAGCTCCAGTCTGCCGGCCGCAATTCGATTTTTCCTGTGAAATTAATCAGCGCTTCATTAGACTAACACGTCATTAATTAATAATGCTTTTGGTACTGGGTAATAGGAGATAATATCCTTGTGACTAAATTATAGTGGTACCTTTTAAAAACAACACATTTGTTATGGTAAGCCTCTAAAGCAGTTTCTGAGTGTGTGTTTTTTTTCATTTTTACTCAGTGTGGACTCAATTTTCACTACAATATAAAGTACTGCACCTCTATGGAAACTCAGAGACATCAAAAATGTCTTCAATCCATGAAGCCCCCCCAAAAAAAATAATTAAAATGATGCATTTCTTGATTATTATCTCACAAAATTGAAAAGAACTCGAATCAACATGTACAACATTTAATAAAGTGCCCACATGTGTTACTAATACTAGAAAAAAATGGTGTCCACATACTATAGATATTATGCTACTTATATTTCTAATTTATTTTCATATTTGTCACATACACTGCCTGCAGTTCAACTGAATCGTGCCTGAATTTTTTTCATAAGACTGTTGCACACAGTTGAGTCATTCATGGCTTCTTTATTGCACCAAAAAGTGCAATATTTTTTGTTGTTTTTACAGAATAATGCTGGTTTAAACAGTCTCTTTTTGACAAATGTACAAGTCAGACTTAAATAAATTACAATTTCAAGCTCAGATTTGATTAAGTTTTCAATACAGAACTGCACGTCACACATGCTTGGTCAAATATTATAGAGAACAAACAGAAAATCTGATAGTTCTTTGTGTTTTTACAGTTCCTAAATGGTGTCAAATAACCTGCCTTTTAAACCCACCGGTGGGTTTTGGGGATTTGAATTTCAGATTTTGCCTCATAAATATAAAATCTCGATAATTTCTCATCTGATCTCGGCTCCACAGAGATCTCCTGAGCGCGTATTGAATTCTGAAGGCTCAACATTATCCAGGTTTTTAATAGCGCCCAGTTAATCGCTGCCCTCTGACGGTGTGAAAACTCGACTGCATGATCTGTAATTAACAACAGGAGCTCAGGCCCGGTGATCGGTGATCAATGAGATCATGAAAGGTGCAATCAGCAGCATCACTGCAGCGGCCGATAGAGTCCAGCTCAGGAAAATTACACGTGATGAAGGGATGGAGGATCATTGAACATCGATAAGGCGTAGTGATTTCAGTGGTTTATGTTCCAGTGTGAGAGTTCACAGACAGCAGCCCTTCTGGTAAATGACAAAGAAACTGAAATTTTATACATTTTCTGTGCATTTAAACACATTATATCACATCCAGACAGGACATATTAAAACATAAACATAAAACATGAAAACACCAAAGAAGCTAAATTAAAAGGAACAGAAGGTACTCCATGATGAAGATTGAGTTACGGTTAAATAATCATAATCACTAGTACAAGGATGGATGCAGTAATGTGTATTTCTTGTGTTACACTGCCCTCTTTAGGATGTATGGAGGTTGAACAGAAAAAAACAAAAACATCACTGTTGGATCCACAGAGGGGCAGCATCTACTTGGAAATAACTGTTTCTTAATTGCTCAAATTGTGCCTTTGAACTAAACCCAATATGTTTACCCCAAACTGGAAGCAAGTTTCCACTGTAGCCTGACATTCATGGGAATATCTAATAAATGTTAAATGTGGTTTTAGACATTTTTATATTCATATTTTAATAATAAAACAAAAATACCTGATCCCTATAATGAAGAGGTGCTGTTTTGGAGCATTTGGCTGGTTTGAAGCTCTTTCCAATTATTATCAATAGGAATACTTATAGTCAGGTAACAAGTTCTTTTTGTTCTTTTAGCTAACTACTTGTTACTTTTTGCTAACTATTTATTGCTTTCAGTCATCTGATTATCATTTTTAGTCAGGTATCTGGTATTTTAGCTACGTATTTGGTACTTTAAGCTGTCTATACATTACTTGTAGTTAGCCATTTGGTACTTTTAGAAGAGTATTTGGCTAACAATGTATTACTTTTAGTCAACAATTTGGTACTTTGAGTCCACTGTTTGATACATTGAACAGTTATTTAGTTCTTGTAGCCAACTACTTGTTACTTTTTCCTAACTGTTTGGTACTTTTAGAACTATTTCTTATTTTTAGTCAACTATTTGGTATTTTTAGCAAAGTATTTGGTACTTTGAGCTGCTTCTAACTTTTAGTCAACAATTTCGTACTTCTGGCAAAGTGTTTGGTACTTTGAGTGAACTCTTTATTACCTTTAATCAGCTGTTTGGTAATTTCAGCCAACTATTTCATGTTTTTAGCTAGCTACTTGTTACTATTTGCTAACTATTTATGACCTTTGGTCAACTGTTTGGTACTTTAAGCTAACTGTTTATTACTTTTAGTCGACTATTTGTTATTTTTACCCATCTATTATTTTTAGACAAATTTTTGGTAGTTTTAGATAACTATTTTGTTTATTCTAGCCAACAATTTATTAATTTTTGTTGACTATTTGGTGCCTTTAGAAAGCTATTTGGTAGTTCAAGCTAGCTATTTATTACTTTTATCCAACTATTTATGCCTTTTAGCCATCTATTTGTTACTTTAAGACACACATTACATTCAATCAACTGTGTTTTAGCCAACTATTGCTATTTTGAGCTAATCATTTATTACTTTTGGCTAATTATTTGTTTCTTTGAGCTAACTATTTCTTTTGGCTAACCATTTTATAATTGTTCCTATCTAAATTTTGGAAATATTGCAATCTACACAACTCAATAAAGCTAGCTAAACTAGTCATTCTAATAAAATAAATACAACAGAGAGTAAATGCAGGTGTAAAGTATCAGTTCGGCATCTCCTTATCTTTACAAAAAATAAAATAAAAATCCTGGAGGAACCTATTATAATACGATTCCCGCAGGAGCCCTTTTGAAATTATTAGAGATTCTTCCAGCACCCTGTTATCTGAATCAAGTTCTCCAACGCCTTACTGAAACAGCTGATGTTGGTTTTTCCTTTAATATGTCATCCCTTTTCCTTATTCTATAATAGCTAGAGAAGCTCAGAAACCTGACAGAATACATTGTGGTAGGTTTGTACTCCAGACATTAAAATTCATTCAGCAGCTTGAGTCCAACCAGCCCAATAAAAAAATCCAGTAAAATGTGTGCAGCAAAAATGACTTGATCAATGGCAATTAAACTTTAGAATGAAAATGGTTTGGAGAACTGAGGGACAAACTCCTGCGTTCGGACTCCTGATGGATTTATAATTTATTGATGGAAAGTGTGTAACTGTATTGACCAGGTGTGCGCACATAATTAGAAAGCTTATTTTGAGAAGGAATTTAAATGAAGCCATTTTTATTAATGAGGCCCTTGGGCGGTTAGATTTCGTGGCGCCGCGCGGAGAATACAGATTCTTCAGAATTATCCATTCATCTGCTCGCTGTCTGGTCCTTCTTATTTCTATTCAGGGTCGTGAGCATGTTCCAGATTGTGAAATAAATGTAAAACACGTGTAATATTAGAGCAGCGGGGTGGAACATGGGCTTAGTCTATGTGGTGACGAGGACAATTACTCTGACAGCTCAGAGATTAAAACAGATTTTAATCAAATTTACACTATAACCAATTTTTCAAACCTTCTAACACCGACCACTGTTGATCTTTTGATTTCATTTTCTTTCCTCGTTGTGCTTTTACATTATGTTGCTCTGTGATTTTTCCCTTTACATCTCCATTCTGTGCAATATAGAATAAAACCACTGAAAATGGTGGGGAACTGTTGCTCTTACAAGGATAAATAGTCAATTGAAATAATGGATCACCATTGATATCCATCTAAAAAAAGACAAAAGGCTTCTAAAATGTGCCACAGAGTTCTAATCATCTTCTATAATACTAATGTAAATGACTGCCAAATCATATTTACGATGTGTTTGAGACACCCGATCACGTTTTATGGGTCCAACTCAACTGACTGACTCAAAAACTTAAGTGGGGCAGTGCCAGGCAGAAACAGCTGAGTTCCTTCTCAGAAGCCTGGAAATGAATGATAAACAGGTAAATAAATGGTAAATTTCGTATTTAGCATCATGTCTCCATCATGCAGTATGTTGAGTTTAACTCAAGTCACTATAATAAAGCACATTCAAAATAATGACACTGAGCAAAAACTGCTTTCAAATTGAGAAATAAGACCCAAAAGGTTTAAACATTAATGTTAAGACCTTGTAATATTAAAATGAGAACAAAAATTTGAAAGCTGCATGTAATATTTTATTAAATTCTACCCTTTTTTGTTTGACAAAATAGTTGTCAGAAGTACTTGATGTTCCGTAGACCATGAAGCAACCAAGTACTCGGTCAAGTTGATGGATATTTTATTAGCCAAAGTGACGTTTCCGGACATCCAGAGCTGTCTGAAAAGATACTTTAAACAACAAATGGTGGCACTGTGCATATTCAGGTACCTTTCTGCGATCCTAAATGACATCCAGCAGCTTGTTCTCAGTTTTCTCTCGTCATCTGTGGCATCGTGTCATTTGAATAAAGCAATATTTCAGTATATTTATGATAGATATACAACTAACAAGCTTAAATGCTACGGTTAGGGTCAGCCTGAGGTAAGTTTTTGAAAAAAGCATCTGGTTTGACATTTTTCAGCATTATTTTAGAAAAACGGTCCACTACTGTTAGATCTGACTGCATTTTACAGGTAATTCTGACATTAGTCACAGTCTAATCTTGACTTCATTAAAATTAAAACCATGTCGTATTATATAGAAACAACAGGTGGGGCAACATTGCTCAGTTTACTGTTAGCCTACTACTTTTAAAGTCCTTCCTTTACATAGAGACCTGCATGCTGAATTTGTTTCGGACCCTCAGAAACAAGACAGTACAACACGAAAGAGAGACTGGAGACTCTGCCTTCAGTTAAAGTTTTGTAAAGGCCAAACCTTCACTGATTTTCACACTTGTTTCCAAAATCCTGCATTTATGAAATCTGATGCACAAACACTGCAGATCTCCTGCAGGACTCGGTTTCTCCACATGATGCCAGCGCTGCGCTGCTAATGCTTCGCTCTGTTTGGTCTCCTGCCTCTCAACAGCTACCGCAGACTGTCTGCAACACAAGTGAACTCATGTGCACAACTTGGACAGAAATACAGTTGAAAGTTTGTTTAATTGAAGAAGGATCTAGTATTTCAGGGCTAAAACCACCACCAACATTAGCAGCAGCAGCAGCAGCAGCAGCAGCATCTAAGTTTCTGCTTCCACTGATGCCTGTAACTGCAGGATGAGCTCCCGGTAACTCCCCCATCTTCAGACCCATCAGTCCATCCCCCCTTATTTCTGATGCATTATTGGACCACTCTGTAGGGCCCAGGAAGCACCGGGAGATAAGAGGGGGAAAAGGGCAGCGGGCCAGGCTCTGCGATCCCTCAGATAGCGCCTAATCACATTCATTACATCAATTAAGGCAGGCCAACACAACACCGGACCGGGAGTCAGACCTCCATCTCCTGCTGATCGATGCTAAACACCGTGCACATCCTCTGGACCTCAACCTGCACCCTGAGGATCGGATTTACGCTCCAAACTGGTCGTCTACTGGGTGAAATTCCAAAAACTTACAGGTGCTGAGGAATTTATAGGCTGTTATGTGACCAGGGGATGGTTCAAACTGCATTTGTGGTGACTTACAGGTCAAAAGATGCCAAATGTGCAATTCAGTCCATGTGATTACCAAAGTAGAATCCGTGAAATGACAAAATATCATTTTTAGGTTATCACAGCATTTATGCAGTTACTTCCACCTGCCTGACTGGTCCTTTATTGGGTGAAAATCCAGAAATTTACAGGTAATAAGGAATACAGAGGCCACTTTATGGCATTTTTGAAACTCTGCTGTGACTATAGGATGGTGCAAACTGAATTTTTGATGATGTAAAGGTCAAAAGATGCCAAATGTGCAGTTCAAATAGAGGTAATTTGGATCATTTTGACTTTGAAATGACCTGTGTTAAGACACTGTTGCCAATATACTGGTGCACCAATCTGTCCAAGTGATGATTTACTGGCCAAATTCTGCCAAACAGGAGGTTGAAACAGAGCTAATTTGGTTAATTTTGACTTTGAAATGTCTTTTGTTAACACACTGAAACAGCTGTTACTGTTATATGTCCACATAACAGTATATTAACCCCAATATATCTGTGCACTAATCTATCCCATTAGAGACCTTTGAGGGTATTAAATGGTTCAAAGCAGGAACTGAGTGCATATCCTGAAATCCCCTGTGTGCAATTCAATCCATATGAATGCCAAAGTAGAATCTTTAAAAGGTGAAATATAATTTTTAGGGTCTCATAGCATTTAAAAAGGTACCCCTACCTGCCAAACTGGTCCTTTACTGAGTGAAAATCCAGAAACTTACAGGTTTTAAGGAATTCAGAAGCTATTTTATGATACTTTTTAAACTGCACTGTGATATTAGGATGGTACAAACTGAATTTCTGGTGATTTGCAGGTAAGAAGATGCCGACTGAGAGGTTGAAACAAAGCAAATTCAGCTCATTTAGAATTTTAAATGACCTTTTTCAGTACACTGAAACAGCTGCATCATTTAGATTAGATTAGATAAACTTTATTGAGGAAATTTGTCTTGGGCAAAGTGCTACAGTCACATCAACATTTAAAAAAAGACAACATACAACCACAGTAGCAGGAAAGTACAGCATTTAAGAAGAACACTGGCATGTAGGATACCCATTCCTGTTGAGCAACACAAGTAAAACACTAAGTGCAGGTATGTCAGTCCTGCGGTAGCCGGTAGCAGGTACCCTAGTTCAAGCTGTGCACTATTTGCCAGCTGTTCAGTAGTACAGTAGAAACGGGAATGAAGGAGAGTTTAAAACGGTTACTCTTAGCGTGACACACTCTGTAGCGTCTACCAGAAGGTAACAACTCATACTCTGAAAAAAGAGTGTGAGAAGGATCAGACAGTACTCTGTTTGCCAGACTGAGCACTGACTTCTCAAAGATCATCTGAAGGGATGGGAAGTCCTTCTTGCCAATTACCTTCATGGCTGTTTTTTCCATTTTAGCTATTCTAGCTTTAAGCTGGACAGAGAGAGTCCCAAACCAAGCTGCCATACCATATCTAATGGTACAGCCTAGCACTGCATCATAGAAGGTTGACATAACTTCCATACTCACACCAAAAAGTCTGAGCCTACGTAAGAAATGTATTCTTTGGGCCAATTTGGCACACTGGTAATCAACATGTACATTCCATTTGATCTCTTCCAGATATCCCACCAGACTACAGTACCAACACCTCTCAGAAGACTAAGAATTACAGTATCATCAGAAAATTTTAAAATGTAATTATTTGGCTGACTGTTCCTGCAGTCATCTGAATAGATGTTAAAAAAAGGAGAACTCACGCTCCCTTGTGGCACACCAGTGCTACACCGTCTAGTGCTAGAAAATACAGACTTAACCCTGACCTGTTGAGATCTGTTAGTTAACAAAGAATAAAACCATTTAATTATAAACAGATTGACATTCATGCTGGAGAGTTTTTGTACCAGAAGCTTAGGACATACAGTATCAAAAGCAGAACTAAAGTCTGCAAAGAGAATACGTACATAGGCCTTTGGTTCCTCTAAGTGCTTACTACTTAAGTGAGTCATGCTTACAACAGCATCCTCAGTACTTCGACCAGCACTATATGCAAATTGTAAGGGGTTAATACACTCTTTCACCTCCATTGGTGATATAGGGCTTGTTCGGAAAGTGTCGAATTGTCTTTTTAGGGACAATATTGTCCACACAGAAGTTAATTTAGTCTGTAATAGTCTCAGTAGCCTCGTTCAATTCCATGTCATGGAAGATGCTCCAATCCGTGCAGAGAAAGCAACCCTTCAGAGTATCCACACAATCCTCTGACCAGTGCAGCACAGTTTTCCGAACAGCCTTACTAGACTTAAGAGCAGAAATATATGTGGGCATAAGCTGGACAGTCGCGTGATCAGAGTTTGCAAGAGGAGGAAGAGCCTTCGCTCTGTAGGCATTTTGATGTTGCCGTAACATTTGTCAAGCACATTATTATTTCTCGTACTACATTTAACGTACTGGTGAAATCCAGGTAACTCAAGCTCGAGTCTACAGTGGTTAAGATCACCTAGCACAAATGTAGGAGCGCCAGGAGTATGTTGTATTTGAGAGTGAATACAGTCAGCTCGCATGCTGGCTGCTCTCGCTGCATTAGCGCAAGGTGGCATGTAAGCGGCACAAATAATAATGTTCCCGAATTCCTTTGGTAAATAAAACGGTCTCAAAGAGAGACAAAGCAGTTCAAGGTCTGGGTCACAGTGCTTATCTCTGATCGTGTATTGACCGCACCAGCGTTTACTCACGTAGAGACATAGACCTCCTCCTCTGGACTTCCCAGACGTTTCTTCCCGATCCGAACAAAGTAATGGAAAAACCCTCAAGATCAAGGGTAGAGCTGGGTATATCCTCATGTAGCCAAGCTTCAGTAAGCACCATGATGTTAGCCTCCCAGTACTCATGGCTGAATCTTTACAGTAGACGTAGTTCATCCATTTTACTTCGAAGGGACCTCACATTGCTTAGGATGATAGAAGGCAGAGGAGGCTTATTGCCCTTCCAGCGAACATGTTGTCTGACGCCACCTTTCCAACCTCTTTTCCTCCGTCTCGTTCCCCTGGCAGAACTGCAGGAGATAGCCGCGGGGAGGTTCGCTGGCTGAGTTCTTCCTTCAGGCCGTAGAGCGAGCAGAGCCTCTCTCGTATAAGTTCTTGGCGCAACATTGTTAGTAGAGCGAGATCCAAACTCACTGATACACAGGAGCTCTCTAATAAGCAGGGACAGCACAAGCAGAGCACACAGTGCCACAGTAGCTCCAGATACATACAGCTTGAAGTTCTTGAGTTAGCCCCGAGCCCGAGACTGGCTGGTTAGTCTAGCTAACTAGCACACCACACAGTAGCTTACAGCAGAGCCAGAGATCATAGCGTCCTACAGTGTCAGTCGTTCCTCTCCTCTTTGCAATGCAAAACGAGAAAGTAGTCGAGAACGAAGACAAGTAAAACACTAAAAACACTAGAACGATAAAAACACGATGCAGCCCAAGTCTCCACTGTGCAGCGCCTCCAGGTGTTGTGATTTGTAGATTCTCACAATAGTTAAGCAGTGGCCCACACCTGAAAAACTAGTCTTCTACTCAAAGAAATTCCAGAAACTTACAAGTCTTGAGGAATTTTGAAGCTATTTTGTGATATTTTTGAAACTGCACAGTGACCGCTGGATGGCAGAAATCATATTTCTAGTGGTTTGCTGGTCAGAAAATGCCAATTGTGATGGTTCAATTGCATCAAATTTGGTTAGTTATGACTTTTAAATGTTCTTTTTTTACACATTGAAAAAACCTTCACTGTTATATGCCAATTTAACCCACTTAAGACATTGCTCTACAGCTTGTGTGGGATTGATTAGTGCAGTTGATTAATATATAACCCCAATAAATTGGCACATCACTCTATTCAACTAAAGATCTTCAAGTCTTTAGGATATTAAATGGTTTAAAGCTGGAACTGAATGTGCATCCTGAAATCCCCTGTGTGCAATTCAATCCATATGATCACCAAAGTAGAACCTTTAAGAAGGTAAAAAATCTTTTTCTTCCTATGTTCTCGCAGCAGCTAAGCTCCGTACAATGGTTTTTGAAGAATATAAAGCAACACAAATCATAATCTGATCTGTCTGGTCATTAGATGTACTTTCAATGGTATCTTTGGTTCTACGACAAACCGCGGAGCTGCTTATTCTTCCTGCTGGGGAGGTATTTAGAAAGAACACGTGGAACTCAGATTCCAGGTGGGAAACTAAAAGGAATGTGGAAAAAAAATCTCCATATCTGTGAGTTTTACTGGATCCATAATCTCCACAGTGGAATCCTCTTTAGAAGAACCAACCACATGATGAGAATATGTTCTTTTAAATAATGGTGAAAATGTGTTGCTAGTAACTCACATAAGTAGTAGTAATTTCAAAAAATTGTATTTCCCAAAAAGTTAAAGCTACAGTTCAGGACTTTTACATATAAATATGCATCCATTACATTCAAGGCCTTACCAAATAGACTTATCATTGCTAGGTAAATCTACCAGTATTTCCAACAACTCAGGAGCTTTAAATCAAGTGTCTGTGGTGATGTTTCTGTACATAAACTTGCAATTATTGGTTTCAGAGCTGAAAAAGAGCAGCAACAATAGCTTTGGAGATAGACAAGGCAACAGGAACTAGAAATATGGTGGAAAAACCTCAAAAGAATGCAAGAAAAGTTCCTGATGCTCTATAGAAAAAGAAACTCTGCTTTCAGAAGAAGAATTAGATTTTAAACGAGTCCGCAGTGACGTACATTACGAGCATGCTTTAACATCCATCCATTCTCTATACACCGCTTTATCCTCACTAGGGTCGCGGGGGGTGCTGGAGCCTATCCCAGCTGACTCGGGCGAAGGCAGGGGACACCCAGGACAGGTCGCCAGTCTGTCGCAGGGCGCATGCTTTAACAGTGATTGACAAAAGTTCTACACTGCAGGTTTGAGATTTTACAATGAAATGAGCACCAAAGCAACCAAATTAACCCAATAAATGGCTTCAGGGCAGCAAATGAGCTGCTGGGGCCACTGCTTGGCCCTTTCCTTTACCTTGTCCCCAAGTGGATTTGAGACAATTTGATGAAAAACCAAGTGGATTTACAGTAAAGTACAACATTTGCACAGTGGAAGCAAAACCAAAGAACCATCTGCTGATCAGAAACACACAACCCAGGTTTAAAACATAGAGAGACCATGTTTTTGTTCCATTGGTTCACCTGTAATGCTACTGTCAAAACAGCAAGGTCAGTGGTTCCATTCAAAACAAGCTGTACAGATCAGCATCTTTTCATCTGTCATTGCTATTCCTAATGTTTAATCATCTTTTCATATTTATTTGTTGCCCTTTTTCAATGCTTTATTGTCTGTTTTTAGTTGCGCTTTTCTAATGTTTTATTGTCTTTTGTAACGTTTCATTGTGTTTTTGTTTTATTGCATCCCTTTATTAATTTTTGATTGAATTTTGAATGATTTATTGTCTTTTCTAATGCGTTGTTGTATTTTAAAGTTTTCCTTCTGCCCATTTTGACATTTTGTCATCTTTTTTTGTCATCTGTTTGTGCCTTTTCATGTTTCATTTTCACTCTTTTCAAAGTTTTATTGTCTCTAATGTTTTGTTGTCATAGTATATTTTATCATCTTTTTGTGTTTTATCATTGCGCTCCTTTTTCAAGTTTTATTGCCTTTTTGTAACCTGAGTCTTTAAAAACACTATAGAAATATTAATGAATTATTTTTCCTACTCTTATCTGGAATTATTATCATTATAATTACTACCAATACTACTACTAGTATTTTTCTTGTAAGGCATTCTGGTACTTCATAAAAACAATTTGTGCACATGAATACCTTGAATTATTAGCAGTTCTTGTACCCTTGAATTTAAATCTCTTGGTCATGATTTGTGCACCTAAATGATTTTCTCAGGCAGCATATTAGAAGTTCTTGTACATTTTTATTCCTGTCAATGGTGAATATAGGTATATATTATTTAAAACAATGTCGATAATGACGCAAGTATTTTTGCATGCCAAAGTATTCAAGACGCGCACGTACACGTTGCTTAGACACAGAAGGTCACTCAGAGTCTGAGCTGATGACACTTAAGTGAGGTGTCACCTGATTCTGACCTCATGTTCACCCTGCTAGCATGTGCCGTATCCCTGTAGGGGTTTGCGTGAGGATGAAGAAGCAGGTGACACACTCAGGTATGGACGCCATCTGTGGAATGTTTGCAGCATTGATCAGATGTCTGAGGGGGATCGCCGCTGTGACGGACAGGTATGCCTCGTGTTTTTCAAAACTAAATGACTCGTGACCATGTACAGTCCATGTGAGTGTCATCATGACCTCCTGACTGACTTCCTGCTGCCTCCTTCTTCTTCTTCCTCTTGCGACAGAAAACCTGGTGACGCCCGGAATGAGCGACAGGCGAAGAAGAGAAGAAATGGCGCCGAAAACTGGAGGGAGATAAAATGGATAGATAAGGGCCGGGAGGCATCGGAGGAAGAAAAAAAAATGGGGGAAAGTGGATAGATTGCGACAGAAGAGAGAGGGAGAGCGAAATGGGGGAGGAGAAGAGTGATGCTATTGATACACTGAAGCTGCAGCGAGGAAGAGGAGGAGGAGGAAGGTACACTCCATTTTTCCCCCCCTCAAAGTGCTATCGGAAGACATACATTACAATGACAGCACTGTGACCACGCCAAGCACATATTAAAAAAAAACACAACACAGCAGCTTTATTTCATTCCCCACAGATAGTTATTAATAAAAACCAGGACAAGGACACACGCTAGATGAGAAAGAGCGATGGAGAGTCTGGAAGAAAAAGCAGGAAGATCATGTTGTGAGGAGGCTTGTCCGCATGACGACGTGAAGTCGAGAGCAATGGGACTCACACCTCGATTTGTCAGTGTGATGAAATAAGCCACTGGCCACAATCCCACACTCCACACTGTCTCCTGACATCTAAAGCATCTCTTTTTCCCTCCTCTAGCCCTTCCAAAGTATTCATTTATGGCCTTATTTCTCTCCGACTCGCTCTGCCTTTCTCTCGGCGAGTCTCGCTGTTATCAGTATCTGACACACAGTGAATCAGGGAGTATCTAGCGGCCCGCTATCAGACCTCTCTTCATCTCTTGCTGCCCCTCTGTGCTCGGGCCTATCAATCAGAGAGCTGCTGCCAGGACAGATGCCACTGACGCCACGGCAACCGTCGACACAACCCGCGTCCGCCGTGATTAAACGGAGCTGAGACAATTAACAGGAGGCTCTCCATCACGGCAGGGGTGCACATTTGGCTAAAAATGTGATTGTAATGCGTTTAAAGTTGGGTTATTTAATCAGATATTGGCAGGTGGTGCAAAATGTTACACAGCTAAGCCATTAGCCTGCAGGATACCACGTCATTGTGCCAAAGAATGCGTTCATATGGACTAAATATGGATCCTGTAACTGTGGAGAAACTAGTCAGGATTCTGAATCATGTTCTACAAGCTCCTCCTCTTGCCACTATCCATTCAGAAATCATCTGAACGATTTTTGGCTCCTGTAAGACGCATTAAACACCTTTATTCAACCACAACAACGGCGTTAAGAAAGATTTTGGAGCGTTTTTGTACCCTTTTTAGGCAAATTCAGTGTTTAAATGATGTTTTTTGGTCAACTTTTTGGTAAAATTGCCACAATGCGTTGCCAGTTTTTGTATCTGTTGTTGCTCATAAGGCCTAAATATGGATCTTTTAACTGCTGACACGCCACTCTAAAGTCTGAATCATGTTTTACAAGGTCCTCCTCTGAACAATATCCGCTCAGAAGTCATCTGAACTATTTTTTTCAGTCCTGCAAGATGCGTTAACACCATCATTAGATCACACCAACATGTCTAAGAAAGATTGTTTCACTGTTGTGCAAACATACCTAACATATGTTTAAATAGAACTATCAGTTGGCTTTTTGAGGCAATTTCAGTGTTTAAATGGTGTTTTTACGAATTGTTTTGCTAACACTAGCACAATGTATTCTTAATTTTTGCCCGTAAGGCCTAAACTATGGAACTTTTTACTCTTGAAAAACCACTCTAGATTCTGGATCGTCTTTTACAAGCTCTTCCTCTTAACACTATCCACTCAGAAATCATCTGAACTATTTTTTGGCTTCTGGAAGATGCATTAAACACTGTTATTCCACCACACCAACACCTTGTCATTGTGCCAAACATACCTAAAATAAGCTTGAATATCAGCTTTTGGAGGCAATTTCAGTGTTTAAATAAAGGTGTTGGAGAGTGAAAAATTGACTAAGAAGATCTCCTTTTTGTTACTGTGCCCCAACTGGACTTTATTTTGGGCTTTTGAGGCAATTCCAGTGTTTAATTTGTGTGCTTATGGATTGTAATTGTCTTTAATTAAGATATTAGGATGAAAATTTCAGAGAGAAAACAGTGCAATATGCGACAAAAGTCACCAGATGGGCCTGAACAAGAAACAAAAATGTTATGCCTCCAAACTGTTAGCTTGCTGGTTTTCTTGCTAAAAATGTGACAATGCATTGCTAGTTTTTTAATATGATTTTACTAACATAGCTTAAATATGGATATTTTAACTATAGGCAAAATGGGAATAAAGAAAAAGTAAATGATGGATATAGAAGGACACTGAATTCTGAATCATGTTTTGCAAGCTCCTCCAACATTCATTATCTTTCTATAAGTTCCTTATGTTGTCCAGTAAAAGTGCTTATTTCACCTTGTAGGAGCAAATAAAAAATGGTTCAGAAGATCTGCATTTTGCTACAATCCCTTGCATATCTGGAATATGCTCGAATATGCTTCGATATAACTTGAAGTTGACCTTTTGTGGCATTTCCAGTGTTTACATGCTGCTTTTGTTGATTGTAAATGTCTTTAAAAAGACATTTGCTGGTGGAGCTGGGAGAAAAGAAATGGTGCAACATGCAAGATCAGTCACCACACAGACCTGGCTGATAAGTCTTTGCTGAAAATGCCATAATGCAAAACTAAGGACTTGTAAAGACTTTAGATTATAAATCATGCTTTAAAAGCTCCTCCATTCTATTATTTATGAAATAAATGTATTTAATGCACCTTGCAGGAGGTAAAATTTGGTCAATAAGATCTGCTTTGGTCACTGCAGCCCACATTCCTGGAATAAACTTCAAAAAAAACTTTAAGTCAATTTCTTGAGGCATTTCCACAGTTTAATTTCTGCCCTTGTTGGTCACTGTAATCACTTTTAAACTACTTTTTTAATCGTTGCTAGTCTTACTGTTCTCTCCCTGATGATTCCTACAGTTTCCAGCACTGTTGCTTCTATCTGATGTAATCTGTTTTTATTGCTGGTGTCTCTGCATTGACTGCATGTGTCTCACCGCAATGTAAAATGACAGTTGTCCCTCAGTGTGTTTCAAATAAACTGAAATGAAATGTGAGACCATGATGCTGTCTGTGTGAAGCTGCAGTCCAGACAATTGAATCCTGTCAGTTATGTCAGCTTTTATAAGGAGAGTCAGGCTGAGATGTTGAGTCACTCTGGGGTGGAAAAGAAACTGATTCTTTTTTTTTCTGCTTAGAAAATCTTTGGGGACCAAATAATTGATTTCTCTGGTCACTCACTTTTATCATTTGATGTTGCAGGAATGATTGTCATGGAAAAGTACAACATGAAGGCTCCAATATAACAACCACTTTTTATGTAACCAACAACTGATTAAAAAAAGAAAAACTAGATTGGTTGTTCCAAGTCAGGCCTTAGAAATTGTTGATATTATGTTAAGTTTAGGGTATAAGTACAGTTTTTTGAGTGTAGCCCTCTTACAGGCTTCACTATTGGTGGTTTTGGAAAGTGGTAAGACTGCAGTTTGAAGAAAGCATGGCCACCCTGAGCCACCCCTTGCCTTTATTCCTGGAGAAATGCCTTCTACAAATAATATGACCAAATGTGTTTCTCAGTAACAGGCCACCAAACACATTAGAAACAGACAGCAAAGTGAAAATAATATTTTACATTGCAAGAAAGACCAGGCAGCAGAGACTCACATCATTCATTTCTTTTAACAGCCCCACATCACTCATGTTCTTCTTTTTACTACTTGGTTGAAATTTTAAAGAAAAATGCTGCAGAAAAGACAACCACAAGCTGGCAAATGCCACTAAACCCCACAATAGCATCACAAATGTCTTTTCAAACCAGGTAAACAGGGCTAAAGGAAGACTGGATACTGAAAAGAGTGAAGGAGATAGACAAAGAAAGGTGATTATGTGATTAGTAGTGGTGAAGTCACATGACAAACTCTGCCAGATTCAACATCCACTAAGCAGCCACACCTTTAAGACCACCAACTGGTGAAGATCAAGAACAACAGTTGCTACTGGGTGGGAGGTATCAGGCAGCAAGTGAAGCAGGAAAACTGGACAAGTTTAAGGATCTGCAAGACTTGAAATGGACAAAACTACTGTGCGCCATTTACTCTGGGAAGAGAATTCAATACAGAGATAAGAGCCAGTGGAGGCAAAGTTCTACTGGGAAACCTTGAGTCCTGCATTCATGTGGATGTTACTTTACCACCTGCCATGCTGCAAACACTGTTCAGAAGGGTTTCAAGAACAAGACACAGAGCTCAAGCTATTCCCTCAACCTCCAAATTCAGCAGATCAAACATATGTAGCATCTATTTGAAAACAAAGTCAATACAAGAAACCTTGCAACCTCCAGAAACTGAAGGATCTGATGCTAAATTGCACATTATTAAGCAGGTGGTTTTTATTTTATGTTCACTGAATGCAACACCAGCACAAAAAGGTAGGCTGTTTGGCCTCCAGCTTCAAAAGGCCTAGCTGCCACCAAGCCAAACCCTGCTAAGCTAATGGCTAACTACAGATGCAGCACTTCACCCTGCTAATGTAGAACTCCAACAGACTCACCTGGTTGCTTCAGGATTTCTCTGAAGAGGAGGCTTCTACTGACTTTGACTGTTTACATCCAGATGTATCATTGTCTTCACAGATCACTGCTTCACCTCAGCTAAAGGTAAGAGCTTCTGTCGGTGGTGTTTCAGCTTTGCATTGAGGCTGTGACCCTCTTGTTGATTCTCTGCTTTGCAAATGCTGCTGGGTCCCACAAATCAGACTGATGGCTGCTAATTTCTGCTTTTATGCTGCTGTCTGTTTGCTATTTGTAGTTTTCCCATTGGGATTAATTGTGAACTAATGTCTTCTGCCGGTTGAGCTGATTTTTCTTTTGGTTTGGCTTTTGCACAGATGCATTATGATGCTTTCAAGCTGCTGATTTACATGAATCATGAGGGCAGAAATGGTTTGTTGCAGTTCTGATGATGGTTGCTGCTGAAGCAATTGCAGTTTTGAGGACTTAAACGTGACTTTTTGTCTTGTGTGTTGCACATTTGTGCAATGATTCTCCTGCAATGTGAACTTTAGGTAAACACAACATGGATTTTGTCTCATTACCTTCACCTAAACTCCATATTTAGCTGCTCCTAGTAGATCCAGCTCACATTTCTGCTTCAATTTTTAGCTGATATTATCTGATATTCATGTACTGATGCTCATGTTGGCCTAAAATGTGGTCTTCAAGCTGGAGACCTTAACTTCACTGCATCTTGTTTTGGTATTATGGCTTTTCTCTGGGTTGTTTTCTCCTGACAAGGTCCTCACTTGTGTTCTTTCTACTCCCAGATGTACTTCACTTTGGATAAAAGCGTCTGCTAAATGAAATTGTAGAATCTTCTTTCTCTAATTTGTGTACAGTTTGTGTGTCTATGCCTTGGTTCTGCAGTGTTGACATTCTTTGCTGAAGCTCTGAATCTTCTATTTTGGGATTTGCCAGCTGCTAATTTCATCTTGTAAGAAGCTGCTGATGAGGATGTTGATTTTTCTTGTGATTGTTCGTCGTCTAATACTCCAACATTGTTGGTTTAATAGGTGTTGCCGTCTCTCTGAGGGTTTTGCAGCCGGCTGATGCTGCTGTTTAGGGGGCTGCCTTGAGGGGGTTTTGCTCTCTGCTGCTGTTCTTGTAAGTTTGCACGCTTCAGGACAGCTTTGTGGAGGAATAATCATGTTTGTGATGTGCTCCCTGCTGCTGCTGCTGCTCTGTATTTCATGGCTTTATTAGCTGGCTGAGCTTATGTCGCTTTGGTTTTAAACTTGCTTTGAGTTGAACTGAAAGAACTGCAGGAGTGACCAGCTAGTAGTACGATAGGAAATATATTTCATATGAGGGATTAGCATGAAGGTAGATGGTTGTCTGGAGTCAATAACCAACAAACTGTGGATAATGGGCAAAAAAATATTATTTTGAAAATTCTTGTTTGGGACTTTGTCATGTTTACTAGCAGGTTGAGTATCTTAAAGTGGAACTCTATGTAAATTTTGTTAATTAATTAACACAGATTTTGAATGTTTGGAAATTTCGCTTTTTTAGAAAAATCTGCTAGCTTATTAAATATGAGCTGGTATTTTTTTCTCCTTGTTTATCCCCATTTTGACCCAATATTACCTCCTTTGCTGATGTTAAAGTGCCGTTTCTTCTCTGCATACAGGTTGTTTTTTTTCTTCTATTAGGTTTGAGTGCTTAATATTCACATCTCTGCTTCTGATGATTTGATGAATTTAAGGATAAACTTTATTGATCCCACAGTGGGGAAAGTTCACCTTTACAGCAGCTCCAGAGAAAAAGTATAAAAGTATAAAGTCAGTGGCTGTTTTTGTTGCTTTTTATTTGCATTTTGACTTTCTGTAACTCACTTTCTCATGATGTTGTGCTCATTTTTGTTTGAATTACTGCATGTCCAGTTGTGTTACTGATTTAAGTTGTGATTGGAGGGATTTAGAACTTGTATGGAGGTTTAGGGAGTCTGCGTGTGTCAAGCCACTGAATTTATGGCAGCAAACTCATGATTTTTAATGTCTGCCATCTTCTGCTACTTTCCAGGTATTTGCTCTGTGCCTGTGCTGATTGTGCTGAGCCTCAGGCTTGACTGTGACCATAGCTACATTGTAACTTGAAGCAGGGTAAAAATTGTCTATTATAAGTTTTTCTTACTTTTGTTGTTTTTGTCTTTGTATCGAGTGTGTTATGGATGTGCATGACTCGTCAACTAAACTCTTAAACGTTGCTCTACTCACTAGTGTGCAACAGAAATATTACCCAGTTAAACACATTTCTAAGAGGTTATCGGTGTAAAATGCTGGTTAACTGTCATATCTAACATGTGTGTCTTGTAGGGCTGGACCCAAATATCCGAATATTTGGTCATTGTGGTGGTATCTGTTAGCCTAGCCGTGCTAGACCCATGTTCTGAAGGCACAAGGGTCTAGGCACACTCGACAGGGAGGCAGGCGGGCTAAAAGGTTGTCTATCAAATCCCTCTACAGCAATTGGGTAGGTATACAACCAATCAACGCAACGAATAGGCTGACGTAGTTCCTAGAGTGCTGGCGGATTGTGGCTAAGTCCCATTAGCTTCCCAACCAGTGGAGCCAACTGGTATATTAAGGATTTGCCATATCCCGTCGGCATAAGTCCAAATACGTCTTTCTTCTCAATGAAACACTTGAGTGCCGTCCTTTGTTTATCTTTCAAGTTGAATTTTAGCTTCAAATCTATAAGGGCTGTGGCCAAAGCCGAGTCGAAAGATAACTGTTTATTGTGCGCCGGTTGTTTCTGTCAGAATTGTCGTGCCTCTGTCGTCACTTTGTTACGCCCGCCTTCTGACTCTACACTTCATGGTGATTGGTCCAGCCAGTTTTAGGAGAATCCAGCCTCGAGCCTTATGGAGGGTAACTATACCCACCCTGGCAGAGAATTAAATTCATTGCCGTGGGTTGTCTAGCGCGGCTAGGCTAGGTATCTGTATGTTGATGTCTGAAATCACGCTTCATTTTGCCTGTGTTTAAAAACAAAGACAAAATGCCAAAGACATCCTTGCTAACATGCTAATGCTGTCGGACTCTGACGATGAACACCTCCCCTCCCCCCTTTCCCCCTCCCCCAACACACACACATTTCCGGGGACAAGCCCGATATTCGTCCCTAAAATTGGGTCCGAATATCCGAAGCCCAGAAGTTGCTATTCGGACCAGCCCTACTGTCTTGTGTGGAGAGTAGCTGGATAGTTCTGGGCAGCTGCAAGCTCAGCAAACTGTAGTTGCCTTCTTACTGTGCTTATGTCTGGATGGTATAAACTAGTGGGGCACAAAGTTGATGAAATTAGCAGTATTTTTTTTTTTTATCACAAAATAGATAAAAGAAAAATAATTGTACTGAGGCATTGTCAGAACAAACCAGTCTGTGGAGCAAGCACCTTCAACACAAGAATGTGAACATTGCATTGCTATAGCTGCAGGATTTCTGTTTAAAATGTTATATGCTTACTTTGATTCAATGACCTTTTGTCCTGGTTTGTAGGATAATGTGCAACATGCTCATATGAAAGTCTCACACATTTCAGCAGCCTTTAATATTCTATTTGGTTACTAAAAACAAGTGATTAAGGTTTTTAAATGACCCTGAAAGAGCTATGAGCGATCATTTTTGAGAGAATGTTCAACACTATTGGAAAATTGTGCTTATTTTGACTGGTATTTTCTTACTTTTTAGACTAGTCAGCTTGGCTAATATTTACATTTTCCTTGAAATGATGTTGAAATTAGGCAGAAATGAGTCTCTCCAGTGTGTGCAGCATCAACTAATTTACCAATTCCCACGTATTCACCATTTTACCATATATATACCATAAGGTTGTCCAGATTTTTCCATTTTTCAGAAGAATAAATCCCCTTTAACGCTAATATCTGCATCAGTTTAGGCCTTGCAGTGGTCAGGAGCCTTGAATCTTCAGTTAAGTTAAATCTAATACACAAACATGTGACGAAAGGAGGGATAAAAGTATGTTTCAGACTCTCATCAATTATTGAAGGGGCCACTAGATCCAGATCAGATCAGGCCTGGGACAGTAGATAGTGTTTCATAGTGGCTTTGTCTTTAAATATTCCCCTAGATTGAAAGCTTCAAAGTAAACTTCAATTACTGCAGTGATTAGATCTGGCCTGCTCCATTAGAGGACATTCTAGCTTGGGGGGGCGGACAGACAGCGAGAGAAGGGCGAAGACTCTTAGACCCCCAGCCAAGGAATTACTAACTATTGATCTTGCTGCCACAAGCCATCTGACAATGACATTATAGTTGTGCAGCTTCAGAAGCGGTGGTACAGTGGAGCGCAGGGGCTGCTGTAGTCTGCAAAGCACTTAGACATGGGGATAAATCCTATTTCATTTGGGATGAGGATGGAGAGCAAAGGCTTTCTGCTGGCTCTGGGTTAAAGTTCCAATTTGATGCAGTTTTTATCACTTTGTTTTGAAACGACTCAGTGTAAGAATAGTAGTTTTCACTGTTTCTGACAATGTGCTCCTCCGTATCAGTAGCTAAAGAGCTGCTGTGTTTCTGGGCTTTTTTTGTTTTTTTGGCAGATGTCTTGCAGCTTAACAAGCTAATGAATTTCATTTGACAAAATGCTGCCCAGCTGTGATAACTGGGTGCATGTGTATTCTTAAAAAAAGACAATTCTTTGAGAGGAAGTTGTGTCAGGATCCATCTAGTTTTGCTCCTGTGAAATGTCTCAATAGAAACTGTGTCTTTTTTTTTGATATATTCTGGATCTTACAAACTCAAACTGCTGTAGAAAGTACATATGGGATGATTACAATTCACTTCTACAAGTTGAGGGTTTACTATTCTACCCACCTACTGCATGCTGAGATATCCTGCAGATTCCTACAACTTGGAATAAGATAACAGGTTTAGTAATTGAATAGAAAAAAATATTTTTACATCTGGGTTTGCATGGATCCAGGTGTGATTACAGTAAATTTGTTTATGTTAACTGGTTAAGATGATTTCAGTGAATTTAAAAAATGATGAAAATTGAATGAAATAAGCATGTAACCAATAGTAAACAGGTCAGTATCTTTCAAACGGTGCATATTGGGTTTAAAGCATCTGGTGGACTCTCTGGGTCAGGAAAAACACCTCGCATTTTGAAAATATAACATTGTATTCTATGAAATGGCCAAATGAAACTGAAACAAAATATTCACGTGACAATGAATCATGGGCTTCTCTTGAGTTTACTCAGTTGCAAACATACTTGTGGCATGTAGAAGATTAAATCACCTGATCTTGGCCTAAAGTCTTGAATTAAGTTGAATCTAATGCACAAAACAGCATATTTTATCCAACAGTCTTCGGATTTTATGCTGTCCTGTATATAGCAGTACACTGTTCCAATACCTCATATCACTAACTGAAAAATTGTACTTTAAATGTGGGCTCTCGGGTCCAGGTTGACTGCTTGATTTGCTCTAATCTGACAATTTTTCTCACTGTTTGAACAATCCCTGCATTTACTTGTTTTAATGAAAGAAAAGCTCTACAGTTTTCAAGGATTTTCAAGGATTAATCCATTGTTCTTGACAGTAGCAGACCTGTGACTAGCCCTGGAGTTTCACGACTTTGAACTCACCTAATGGAGACTGTCTGATATCCACTTTATTCAACATTTTCTAGAAGGTGCCTCTAAACTCAGACCATCTCAAAGACATTGTAGTTGTGGCTGCATTTTGATCAAATAGACAAAAAGTGAAGTTTTCAAGCAGGAGTTTGTGTATCGCAGCTTTACAACCAACAGTAGACTGACTTGCCTTGTCTTTATTACTTGGTTTTCCTTTGTTTTTGTATTATTTGTGTTAGGGATGTGCTTGATTCATCAACTGAACAATTAGACATTGCTCCCTTCGCTATTTGGTGTCAGACGTACACTACCGTTCAGTAGTTTGGCGTCACTTACAAATGTCCTTATTCTTGAAAGAAAAGCAATTCTTTCAATAAAGGTAACATGAAATTAATCAGAAATACAGCTTAGACATTGTTAATGTGGTAAATGACTATCCTAGCTGGAAACAGCTGATTTTTAATGGAATATCTCCATAGGGGTACAGAGGAACATTTCCAGCAACCATCACTCCTGTGTTCTAATGCTACATTGTGTTAGCTAATGGTGTTGAAAGGCTAATTGATGATTAGAAAACCTTTGTGCAGTTATGTTAGCACGTAAAAAAAGTGTAAGCTTTCATGGAAAACGTGAAATTGTCTGGATAACCCCAAACTTTTTGACCGTAATGGGTATATATTAGAATAAATCAAACCAAAATCCTCCTTTTAAAAGCTGCTGAAATGCCTTTTTGTCTCGAGTTTGGCCTCGAGTCCGGCAGACGGAGTCAAAAAAACAACTCCAGCTTCATAATGATGATAATGATCCTGATGGTTTTCCTCGTCACAATGCCAATACTGTTAATAATGACAGTGATGATGACGGATCCGATGATGATGATGATAATGGCGGAGCTCCCAGTGCTGGCACTGTGTCGATGCTGCTGATGATTGTGGAAATGAGCATGTTGATAAGGCCGAAACATTTTCTTTGAGCACGCGCTGCTTCTGCTTCTGCTTTCCCCCCCTCTACACCCTCCACTGTAAGTCTACACTGATAGTCCCACTGACCGGCTTATCGCTTTACATCTCGGACATCTACTTCCTCTTTCCTCCCCGAAAACCATTATGATCTGCTCTGTACACAGATCCATAAATAGATTTTAAATAAAGGTCCAGAAAGAAGAAGAAGAAGGAGGAGGAGATGTTTGGTGGAGGAAGGGGGGCAAAGTGAAGCGAAGTGAAGAAGAACACAAGAAGTAGTGGTGAAAAAAGGGGGGAAGCTGGAGCCGGCAAAAGGGAGGGAAAAAAGAGGGAGGCAGGGGGAAGATAGATCACGGTCCTGAGCGATTGTGACAAGCATAGACCCTATCAGCCGCTGTTTGTTTGCACACTACCCTCTCTGCATTAAAGGAGCCGTCCAGGCCGCCGGCAGGCCGCGAGCGCTCCATCTCATCACCTGACACGCCAACAGATGTTATGGGCTGATAAGAACCCCGTGGCCCCCTTCCCTTTTTTTTCCTCTCCTCTCCCTTCCCTTTGCATCTACGATTACCTCCGCACAAAGAAAGAAGAGGTGGGGAGGAGGACGGAGAGGAAATCAAATACTTCATGATGGCCTGGTGTAAGAAGAAGAAAAAAATAAAAATGAAATAGATGGAAGTGGGTGGGAGATTGGAAAAAAGGGGAGAAGGAAAGATGGCCGGGACACACTCATTTGTCCTGTATGAAGTGGTAAATGGCCTCGCAGTGCTTCCTGGCCTCATGCTGTTTGTCTCCGTCCTTAATCGGCTTATTCCATAAGCGCTGCTGCAACCGTCGTCATTAGGCAATGATAATGATATTATTTAACAGGGGATGAGAGAATTAAGGAGGCGCGCTATCTGATGGCGAGTTTTGTTCGGCCGCCTCATTTCCTCATCCTTTGGAAAATGTAGCCGGCCGATAAGAATTGTTGTTTTCACAATAAGACGCTTTAATAACGGGGGGGACAAAAAAACATCATTACTCCAACTTTTATTGAGTATTACATGCCTGGTTTGTTCTCCGGCTAAATTGGGATGTCAAAAACCAAAAAAATAAATAAATAAAACTGAGTGGAACATCGGTCTTGTTATGGCGAATGTAACCCAATCAGTGCGGTAAATGCACACATATCTCTCCAGACTCCCACCGGCTTCCTTCCTGATCACTAATTTATGATATAATTTAACAACAGTTTTCTATATTTGTTCCGCCGAACACTTTGCGCGGCGTCGAATTACGGCTCGACAAAAAAAGATCATAGAAACCCAATATTCTCAGCCAATCTGAGTGGAGAGATTGTTTTTCTTTTCTTTTTTTTCTTCCTTCTTCTTTCCACTGCTTGACTCCAAGAAGAAGAAGAAGAAGGTGGTGGGTGGTTGGGGGGGGCATAGATGACATTACTAAACACAAATCAGCCAATAGAATAAACAAACTCGAGGGGTGGGGTGGGGGGGATGAACAACAATGCAATCTCCATCTAAACAATATGGAGCGCGTGTGCATGTGTGTGGCTGCTCCTTGATGAGGCTGAATATGTGCGGATGATAAGGCGAAACCAAGGTAATCAATGCGGTAATGATGGAGGAGGCGAGGCAGGCGGGGGGCCCTATCGCAGCCAGTCATCAATGGAATTTCTAAAGCCTGCACCCTGTGTTTGTGTGTCTGTTTCTGTGTGTGTGTGTGTGTGTTGGTGCAAAAGCGTGACAAACGCGTCATCTCGTGTGCGAGGGAGATAAGCCCTAAATAATTGCGGTCTGACAGGCCTGAATAATGGCCAAATTAGACAGAAGGTGCACATTATTACGAGCGGCAAACATTCAAGGCTGGTTTGAGATGTAACTGGGCTTGATTAAGGCTGCCGCTGATGATGATGATGATTGTGTTGTTGCTGCACACACACACACACAAGCTAATCCCATTTCCTCTACTTTCTTCTTCTTCTTTTTCTCGCCGTGGATTAGCATTTCGCCGTGTTACCTGTGGACGACCTCCTGTTGAGCGGCAGCCCACACACTGAGACTAAAAAGGAAGGATGAGCGAAGGGGTAGAACAAGCCACGGCCGTTGATAATTGTCGGATAATAAAAGAAAGGGGAGGGGGGAGGGACGCAAGGTCAGGGAAAGGACGAGGTGAGGATGGAGCGATGGCGTGGCGGCTTTGATGTGGATCAGCTCGGGGTTTTCGGTGTTTTGTCTGTGCCGCAGTTACGCCACGCTCAGGTACAAAGATGAGAAAGGCGTTTTTCTCTTTGCTCGATTGATGCTAACCCGAGGCCCCCAACCAAAAACAAGGAGCCTGCATCATCCGCGGATCAGAGCGGCGGTGCAGCGTGACCCGAAGAAGGGGAGAAAACTGACAGAATCAAGCTAAAATAGACCAAAAATCAATTTCTCCACCTGACACTAACCTTTATGGCACAAATCATAGCACGTACCAAACTAAATAAAATCAAACTGGAGTCTTTTTGCATCATCCATGCTCTAAAAAAGTATTTTTTTGACCAATTCTGGTAATTAAATGTCATTCTTTAGTTTTATTTGATTTTGAAACGCCTAATTTGACACCAGGGTTTCAAAATAAAAGCCTTACCTCATGCTTAAGCTACTTGTTTTGATCAACAAAATCATGCCTAATGTTTTATTACTTAAGAATCAATGCAAGTATTAATTAATTTTCTATTCTAGTCTTATTTTAGCTTACTCATAATAACACATCCTATGTATATACTCTCCACTACATATGCACTTTTGTAAATGTAGTTGAGCAAAAACAGACTTCAAATCAGTTTCTCCCCCTGACACGAACTTTTATGACACCAATCATAGCACGTACCAAACAAATTTATATCAAACTGGTGTAATTCTGCACCATTCATGCTCCAAAAAAGTCTTTTTTGATTAATTTGGTGATTAAATGTCATTGTTTAGCTTTAATTTATCTTGAAAACATGCCTAATGTGACTTTACTGCTTCAGAAACTTTGCTAGTATTAATTCTTGCTTTTCTATTCAAGTCTTATTTGAGCTTATTTTCAATTTAGCATGTATTGCCCCTGTTAACTCTCCACTACATCTGTATTTATATGGATGGACTGAAAATCAGTTTCTCCACTTGACACCAACCTTTATGTCATAAATCACAACAAATACCAAATGAATTTCATCAAACGGATGCAATTTTGCAACATTCATACTCTAATAAAGTAATTTTTCACTAATTTGGTGATTAAATGTCATTATTTACCTTTGTTTGATTTTGAATTATGTCTGATTTTGCACCAGTTTCAAAATAAAAGCCTTAGTCCATGCTTAAAATGCTTCTTCGTGACTATCCATCCATCCATCCATTCTCTGTAGACATTACTTTATTTTTTTTCAGAATCATTGCAAATTTTGCTTCTTTATTTTCTATTCTGCTCTTATTTTAGCATACTCATTTTAACTTAAGTAATGTATACTCTCCACAAATGTCATTCTTGGGCTATAATTTATCTTGAAAACATGACTTTTTTTAACTTCAGAATCATAGTCTGTATTGCATCTTACTTTTCTATTCTTGTCTTAGTTGTGCTTACTTTCATTTTGTTGCTAAAAACTGACTCTCCACTGGATGTAGTGAAGCAACAAATAGATCGAAATTGTACTTTTTCACTTGACATGACATGGAGCATAAATCGTAGCCAAAGCCATATTAATTCTATCAAACTGATTTAATTTTGCACCAGCATTTAAACGTAGAAGCCACAATTCATGTTTAAAGACCACATTTTTGATCTCTTTGATGATTAAAAGTCATTCTTTAGCTTTGATTTATCTTGAAATAGTGTCTAGTATTACTTTACTTGAGTGTCATTCCCAGTGTTACTTCTCACTTCACTGCTGTCTTTTTTTTTAGCTTATTTATTTTAATTTCAATAATGTGTTGTACAAATATACTCAGCTTTATGATACAAATCACAACAAACTAAATGATGTCAAGCTGATGATGTGTTTTGAAATAAGTCACATTTCATGTTTAAACATTTTTTAAACTAATTTGATTAAATTTGTCTAATATGACTTTATTGCTTTATATTCAATGTGAGTTTCACTTTAGCAAAGTATGGCACTTGAAACTCAATGCTTTACTGTGAGGCATGATATTTGCGTTTGTGTGTTTACTACTCTGCAATATCTAGCACGAGAATTTGGGTGTGTGGCATTTGGATATAAGCAGTAGTGGATGCAGAGTTGTGAAGGCTTTCAGACCATGAAGACCATTTTGCAAAGGTATCTACAAGTCCCTGCCAACTACAGCCTCCACCAGTAGAGGTCAACAGGTGTGGATGGGGCAATAAGAGGTCTTTGTGACTGAACTATCTTAGTTACCTTTTATAATGGAGCAACAGGTTCTATTATAAAGAGGTATGATAAAAACCAAGGAGGTAGCATGCTTGATGTTTGTTCATGTAGCTAAACTTAGCGTTATGTGCTCTCATATCGGTTTAGGTCTTGATTCTGTTAAACAGTTTTCCTTTTGTCATTGACGAAGTGTCTATCATTGGTTGTTTTATTGCACAAGCCTAAACTAGAATATGTAAGATCATAGAAACTAGGGATGGGAATTTCGACTAATTTCCGAACCGACTAGTCGCAAATTTTATTGGCAACTAGTCGGTTCGGAAAACTTGCAATTTAACCCTTTAAGTGCCAAAGTCGCAATATTGCGACAAGCGACATTGCTGAACATAACAAGCCATAGCTTCAAATATACTGCCTCGTGTGCCTCATGTACTGTACACCAGGAGATGGCGGACATCTGGAACTTCAATCTGAGCATCAGTTGTGGGCGTGTTTTCATTCAAAGTTTTGGAGTTTACAGAGTTTGAAAACCGAGGAGACCAGACTCGCCGTTGGAGCGTATCAGAGCGCAAGAAGGCACATTTTAGAGTGAGAAAACTCACCATACCCAGAGGTCTGGTCAACGCTGACAAAGTACTTTGTCAAGTAATGGCTTACTCATATTCTGAAGTGGAATATTCACCCTCTGATGAAGATGTTCAGTCGTCCACTGAGACAGAAAGTGCCGCTGCGTCTGTGCGTAACGACAGCGGGTCGGTGTGCCATGACAGTCCACGAGCAGCACATACTGGAGCCGATGCTTTGCTTCGGGGTGGCAGGAAGGGACGTGGTGGGTGTAGCTGGAGTGGTCAAAACACCGCTAATGATGAGGGGGGGGGACAGCTGGGATTGAAAAAAGAGACAAGCATATGCTACTGGCAGGATCAACCAGGTAGCCCAGACAGGACGAGCGTGCGGCGCATGCCCGAGCATAGAGCTGCATGGCGGCGCCCGGTCGGGGGGGGGGGCACACTAGCGTTTAGCCGACTAGTAAAATACTAAGCGTTTAATAAATGAGTAGGCGGTTAAACGATTAAACGACTAGTCGTGCACATCCCTAATAGAAACGGCAAGCAAGATTTTGAAAGCAAACGACCAAAGCAAACCTACCTCCTACCCTCCAAAACACTGGAGTATAGCTGGAAGACGAATCCACAACAAAACAGTTGGTTGGGAGTGGAGAACGGTCTGTTATGACTACCACCTGTCTAAAAATACGCAAATAGACGTCTTCTCCACATCTGCATCACGTCCCATTCAGAGTAACATACTATAAATACTGTCTCATAACTTTTGCCCACAAGAAGGCTACAGTGCAGACAGGTGGTGAACATGAAGGCACATGTTCTAATGAATCTGAAGGAGGATGGAGACCATGCAGAGCACTGAAAGATGCACACATACACAAACATCTGGCATATTTAGCAGTGCAAGATGTGTAACTTGACCTACAGGAAGCCCTACGTAACAACTGTTTTTCCTTTTTATTATTAAAGCAGTTGATTTATAGAGTTCTGTCAGGATTTTCAAGTAATATAACAAAAATAAATACTATTTCTGTTATCTGACGATGTAAAGTGACACTTAAAAGATCGGTAACATGGGAAAAGAATTGAATGAAGCACTGGGTAACTATCTCAAGAGACTTGTAGCCATATGAACACAAACGCTTAAATGAGAAGCTCAGAAGTTGAAAACAAATTCAAAGAAACTCTCTTTGAAGCTTCACCTCTGTGTTCTAACTCTCCCGAGCGGTGAAGTTATGTTGTAGAAACTGTACTCTCTCTGTAAGAGTTTTGTCACAAGCTGGATAATTTCAGTTTTGGTGCAGAACTCCCCCAAATCTATTTCAAACAGCCATCAGATACAGTATCACCAGGAGTGATCAGATCCAGATCACATCCATAATCTCCATGCTGATCACTGCCCAAGCAGACGGTTATCTGAGAGCGATAGTGACTCGGAGATTAGTGTTTTTTAAATGCTTATCCGTGTAGACCTCCCCGAGGTAGTCGCAGCTCCGGAGTCTCCGTTGAATCGCGGCGTCAGATCAGAGGCGCAGACACGCACATCCAACATGTTGGCTTTTGTAGTGGGGGAGGAGAGAGGGGAGAGGAAGAGGAGGGGATGCTGCAGTGGATCATGTACATAATCACTTGTTTATCAGCGGAGCATCTTTCCAAATCACTAAAACACTGGCCTAATCACAATAACCAGAGCAGCTTCTCCTCAGTGTGCATCTTAAATCTGAATGGGGTCAACTCACGGTTGCACAAATGGACGCAGAGAGCCGATAACGACGGATATTTTCGGATAAAATCAGCTACTTCTGTGCGACTGTTTAATGCATTTGACCTTTTCTGAAAGAATCCTTGAAGAGAAATAGTGTATGATGTCTTAAACGTGGTGCAAAAGCAAAAAGCAGATGTAAATTGCTAATTTAGTTTTGTTAAAGGTGCATTTTAACAACTCCAAAACTGTCTTATTTGCACAAGTTACCTTGAATATGTAACGCCAAGACGAGAAAACAGAAAACTGTGGTGATAAATAGTGTATAGTTAAATTGAGGCTTTCAAAAGAGCTATTTTTCCCATTTTTTGGGGGTCAGAAATGAAGCCTACATTTTTCAAGCACTTGATTTAACATTGATTTCTATTTCTATTGTCTGTAACAACAAATGAAAAGTAGCTTTAAGCATCATGGAGGGTTGTTTAATTGGAATTTGGGGATCTATTTGTTTCATTAATTTTGATATATGGCCTTTGGTATCAAGATAGTTGCTTTTTAGTATGTTTTAATAAAAGTGAATGGAGTTTTAGATATACTTTGGTAGTGAAAATAGATATATTAACACATGATTACCAGTTTTCCACCAGCATTCCATTCCTGCATCATTTCCTGTGGCAGCACTTTTTAGCATCATTAATTGTTTAATATTCCTCATCGTTTTCGTTTTAGCCGAGCCAATTTTCACAAAGGAAACCTGGATATGTCAAACTTGTTTCGTAGTTCGGCCCTCAGGTAATATTGGTGACGGACTGTTTAGTTTCTGAAATGTTTTCTGAATGTTAAAATATGAATATAGTTAATTTTCTGAGTATGGAACATTGTGTAAAGCCATGTGAATGTTTTAGAATGTGTTTCCTCAACAACGTCCCCGAAATATCCTCAGAATATTGCAGCCAAATGTTCTACTTTAGTTAATATATAACATTGCAGGAATTGTTAAAAAGAAAATAAAAAGTCCACGAGAACATCTGGAAATCGCTTTTTAAATGTTGGTTTTAGAACATTTTCTGAATGTCGCAGCTAAAATTTTATGTCTTGGTTCACTTTTCACCTCACACGAATATTATTTGAAATGATGAATATCCTTAAAACATTCTTTGAACATTAGAAAAAAATGCTTTTGTCAAAACATTAGGGCTTAAAGGTGATGTTAGCCAATGTTGTGTCAACGTTTGCTGCACAATCCAAGCATCTCTTGGTGGAATATGATTGCAAATTGCCCAGATTTTTCAAAATTCTTATAATTTCTGTAGCAAATACCAGACAAATCTGCTCCTGCTCTTCACCTCGGCTGCCCCGTGGGCCGAGAGCAGCGTAAGTCTGATCCAAGTGTATTTGACTCGGAGTAAGAGTGTCTCTGTGTTTGGGATCAGGATGAGATCAAATCCTCCATACACAAAAAGCTTCCTGCTATGTATCTGCCGTCCTCATCTACGTTGGCCTGGTAGGAGACGTTCTAGTGCCAGTAGGACGGAGGGGGAACTCCAAACACTAAATAAGCCTTATCTGCTCCCAGAGCTCTGCTGAGATTAGGAGGCCAGGAGGAGGAGGAGGAGGAGGAGGAGGAAGAGGACTTGGTAGAGGCCAGGATAAAGGAAAGGAATTGTCCCTGCAAGGAAAGGAAAAGAGAGGAATCATCTAGGGAAGCAAAGAAATCATTTAAGAAAGGAATCATCCAGGCAAAGAAAGGAATCATTTAGGAAATGAATCATCTAGAAAAGGAAAATAATCATCTCAGAAAGGAAAGGAAATATCTCGAAAAGGAATCATCTAGGAAAGGAAATGAGGCATGTAGGAATCATCTAGAAAAGGAGTCATGTAAGAAAGGTAGAAATCCTCTAGGAAAGGAGTCATCTTGGAAAGGAAAGGAAAAGAAAATGAATCATCTAGGAAAGGAGTCATCTAGAAAAGGAAAAGAATTATCTAGGAAAGAAAGGAGTCATCTAGAAAATGAAAGGAGTCCTGTATGAAAGGTAGGAATTCCCTGTTAAATGAAAAGAAATCATCTAGGAAAGCAAAGGAAAAGAAAAGAATAATCTAGGAAAGGAATCATAAAGGACAGGAGGGGAAAGGAAGGGAAGGAATCATCTAGGGAAGGAAAGGAAAAGAAAAGGATTTGTTTATGAGAGGAAAGAATTATCTAGGAAAGGTAGGAGTCATCTAGAAAAAGAAAGGAATCATCTAGGAAAGAACAGGAATCCTCTTGGAAAGGAAAGGAATTAGAAGAAAAGGAATCTGCTCGGAAAGGAAGGAGCTGAAGCGAGCTAAAATGAGGGGAAAACAGGATAAATCAGTGGAGAGGAAAGGGAAGCAAAGGTAAGGAGGACAGGAAATGTGTAGGAACACAGTGGAGGAGAGATAAAAATAGGATGGGAAGGAGGCAGAAGAAAAGGTGTGGATGGAAGAGAAGTGAAGAGAACACCAGATGTGGGTGTCAGATGATGGATGTACCGGCTCTTTCAGCCAATTCCCATCCACGCCACGCTTTCTGAAGAGCGAAGGAGTCGACCCGGCCTCCTCCTGCCTATCTGTGCAGAGAAGCGCTTGTTTCTGATGCCATTACCCGGCCGAGGTGTGGGGTGAGAAGGGGTGGCAAATGGGGGAATTTGGGAGCGCTTGACGAGCGGGCGCATGGGGAGAAAAGCCAGTTTGGGAAGCAGCGGTGGAACCACAATCTCTGGAGTCCATTCTGTCCCTGCCGCCCCGTGATCCCCACAGCAATTAGAGAGAGGCCACGGGGAAGTCCAACAAATCACGCCTACGTGGAGACGCACTCGGGCTTACCAACAAATGTACTACAGACGCCAAGGTGCCACGAAACAGACAGTGCTGCTGTGTAAAGTGAGAATCCTGCAAACGGCGGATCAGGGGGGATTTTGAAGGTTCTCGGCCAAATGAGGAGTAATTTGATTTCACTTATTACCCCACTTTAACTGTTCGGTTCAGAGTTATCACTTTCTCTGTACTCTCTGGTTTACTTTCAGGATTGGCATGTTGGAAATGGAGTCAAAGGAAAGCCAGATTTGTTGTAGTATCATAAGTGCAGCTGAGACTCTTCAAATCGGATAGTTTTTACATGAGAACATGATGGATAACACAATAAACACCATCATCAGTAACTCTATGTTATGTTGAAGAAACGACATGTTAATTGATGCTTAAAGCGGCAAATATTTTGCTCATGCAGGTCAATTTAATCATTTAAGTGAGTGCTACTCCTGTAGAAACGGCTGTATTCTTTCTGCTAGTTGTAGCGCTTCAATGTTAGAAAAAATGGCCCTGAGTTAAGGTGGCCACTTTCAGATAGTATCAGTCCATTAAATAGTTATCACTGCAGATTATTCACATAAATATTGACCAGTATGGACGTCGTTCACCGTCCAGTAATTGCAGTTTATTGGCAGTAGAGCTGTCATTTTGCACTTGAAGAAACAAAAATCCCTTTTTTGGTGTTGAGTTTTGTTGAACTCATGTTGGTGAATTTTTACTTTGAAGGCTTGAGTTTAAATCCCATCTTGTACCATAGTTATAGTATTTGTCTAATTTGGTTCTTGTTTAACAGTGTTTTTGACAGTTTACTTGCATTTTGGTTCACTTGAGACACCAGAACTCCTTGGTTTGGTGATTTAGGGCCCCAAAAGCTCCTCTATGCAGGTAAAAACCCTGAAGTAAAGGCTAATGAAACCTGCTGGGTTGGAACAACTAATGGAATTCATCGATTGACTCGTCAACGACTACCTTTAACACTAAATTAATAAGTTTGAATCTAGGCCGTGTATCTTAAGATTGCCTTTAAGAGATAAAACTATAGAACAAGCAGAAAATGTGACATCAACAAAGTGAACTAAACAATGTCTGTGTGCTTCTAGATATCATGCAAGATATAAAGATATTATAGACATGGGGAGCAGCAATCTCTGTGGGGATGGATAAAATCCAATACATTAACAGTTCCCAGACAGATTTTTTTTTTTGGGGGGGGGTTAATAAATGTGGAAAAACTAGTAGATTTGACTGAAAATAGCCAAATGGTCAGGTACTTGTTAGTCATAGTTGACTATTAGGACTAGTTGTCCCAACACTACAAAATTGTGAATAAAAATGTAATAAATTTAGATAAACTCACACTAAGCTGATTAGGTATGCTCAATGGCTTAAATAAACTAAAATAGTCCAAGATTAAGTAAACTGAAGTATTTTAAATCCAGAAATGATGTGACAATAAAATTAATTTAAAGAAAATCTGCACCTTTTATCTTTTTAAGTATGTGTATTTTATTCAACACAGGCAAATTTCCAACCCGGTCTCACGGGGATTCGTGAAACTGTCACGTAAGTTTTAGTTTCGGTTTCGTGCGCACCAACACGATTTCGTCATGTTTTTCGTGCCGCTCACCACGAAATGTTTTTCACTGTGGTAATCACATCTGAAAGTGGTTTATACCGGCGGATTCATGACGATCTAAGCTGTCCATCGGCGTATACTGCTTGTGTGATCGCGTTTGCGGCCGCCGGCCGCCGGACATTCTTGAAATTCCTATGCAAATTGGTAAGTGTACCACCGGCTTATGGTTAGGTTATGGTTAGGGTTATGTTTAGGGATGATGTCATGCAAAATATAGCGTTGGATTCGCCACGGTTTTACATTAAAAATATAATATACACATTCTTTTGAAATACGTTCTGAGTGGCACGAAAAGTCCGCCGTTTAAAATACATTGGTGCACATTTCGTGGTGAGCGGCACGAAAAACATGACGAAATCGTGTTGGTGCACACGAAACCGAAACTAAAACTTTCGTGACAGTTTCACGAATCCCCGTGAGATCGGGCTGAAATTTCAGGTGGTCTAAACTAAGATGATCTAAACTCATGCGAACTCTATTAAGCAAAGCTAAGCTAAACAACACTAGCTGCTAAACTAAATCATACCATGGTATACTAATTTTAAAAACATGTTAAAATGAACTAAAATACAGGGATTTTGGGGGTGACTAGACTAATAAGTATGTTTGGTGTTTGTAATCCATGCATTTACCTTTTGACTATTTGATGAAGAAGAAGTTTTGTGTTCTCGCGAAAATGAAACGGAAATTAACAAAACTGGTTAAAAACATGCATATTTTCAGTCTGGATTCTTATGGTGGCTTTTCTTTGACCCTGATTAAAGTGTTTTGCGTTATTCCAGGAATGATATGCAGGAAAAACCCTGCAGTTGGCTTATTTAAGGCCAGAGTTTCCATACAATGTTAATATTCTGTCCATGGTTTGATACTCATCAGTGTGGAGTTCTTTGATTTAGTCTTTTTTTTTTTTTTTTTTTTTTTGTCTCTAAACCTCTTCAGCCTGAAGTGGAGTCTTTGGATTTAAATCTTTAAATCTCTCTTTAGTTTCTCATCTCATGAAACATTCAGTTACCTCATAAGAGAATTTCCCAAATCGACTCTCCTACATAGAAGAGTGTAAATCAATATTCTACAAATAAATCCACCCACTGGATTCTCACTCTGTCGCAGACCCTCAAACACAGTCGCGTCATTGCAGTAATAAGTTAGTACCTTCGCTAATTTCTCTCTAGTGAATGCGACTCCGCTAAGTTCTTCTACTGTGTTTTCCTACTCCTACACCGTCCATGAGGAAAGAAAGGGAAAAGCAGAAAAATAACCACCCTCATCTGACCAATTGCAGCGAACGATAGCGAGATTGTCTCCATCCCTCATCGTAGGATGATCCTAAATCCACATCACATCTCTCCTCACACCCCCAGTTTTCACATTAAGTCCAGTATCACCACTCAGTGTTTGCCGGGGCTTTAAAGCGATGCCAGTGGCCACCCACTCCAGCTCTGATCCCCTCTTCTTCCCCTCTCCTCCAATGTCCATCAGTCATTGTTTCCTTCCCATCCTCCCCCTCTCCTCTCTCCCGTCTCCCCCCTCTGCCTCTCCCATCTCCCCCAACCTCTCGGCTTTGATCTTGATTTCTGACCAGGAAATATCTACCGAGGGCCCGTCCAGCTACAATAACATTCAATAAAAGAACACAGGGGTGGCTGAGACCGGACCACTGATAGCGCCACGATTTATGGACCTCGCTCGCTTGTTTGCTGCAACACACAACACAACACAACACACACACACACAGATATATATTTCTACATTACTGCCTTACACTCACTCATACTGCAGTTATTATTTATGTAATCAACACCACGTTGATCTATATTGAGCTCATTTCTCGTGTTGTAACTTAAAAATTACTGCATAAAATGTGGCATTTGTGATTTATACACTCAACAGATAACACAAGGTCATTTCTGTGGCTGTATATTAGTTTTTATTCCTTCTAGAAGCTCTTCTATAGAAGAGAAGCTACTTGGCTTTCTCAGTGTTTCAAGAAAACCAAAGCTTTTTGAATCTTGTCATAACTTTGTCAAATTTCTGTTTTAGTACGTGCAAATCTTCTCTCTTTGCAGGCAAAGTAAAATGACAAAATTGTACACCTGAATCTTTGTTACTCTGTCCTAAAAGCAGATATATTCCTTTAAAATTACTTTACAGACCTTACAGAGTCTTGATATGCTCTTAACTTTGTCACATATCACATTTTTGTACATGCAAACCTTCTTTCTGTGCTTGCATATTTCATGTCTAGCAGTCAGGAAAACACAAGTCATTTAAAATCATAGACATTTTGAAGACTCTTGATAGAGTAAAATAGCTGAAATGCATGTTCTTCAGGCTTTCAAGTACAAATTTCCCCTTTTAATAGTACTTAATAAACCTAATAGAGTCTTGATATGGATTTCCCTTTATCAAATATTGCGTGTTCATGAAAAATTTCCATCATTACAAGCAAATTTTACATTATTTTGACAAAACTGTACAGCACCAGGGGGAAATGACAACAGTAGCTGGATTTTAAGACACCTGGCACAATTTCTGCAATCAGCAGCATCAGCTATAAGTGCCTTTTCTGTAGTCTTCAATCATATTTTTAGGGAGAAACTACTTTCCTCCTTGTCATTGTTTTAATGTTGAAGCAAAACACCTTAAATCTACTCTGTGCTGAAAATAGATATTTTCCTTTTAAAAGTACAGACCCCATCACACATTACATTTTTGTACATGCAAACCCTCTGTTTAGCCTATTTCATATCCGGCGTGTTCTTGACAAAATTGTACAGCAGCAGAGTGGTAAACATCACCTCAGACGGCTGGTACAATTTCTGCAATCGGCTATGTGACATGAAAGTGCTTTTGTGAGTTTTAGCATTTTTGCTTTAAGAAAAACTACTTTTTATCCTGTTTTGTAGAGGTTAAACATCTTAAATGTTTATTTCTTAATGCAAAAAGTTCAGATTTTATTTACACCAGACCTCATAGAGTCTTGATATGGTTTTATCTTTGTCAAATATTGTAGTTTTGTAAATGCAAACCTTCTCTCCTTGGTGGCAAATGTCATATCTGCTGTGCTCTTTCTTGACAAATCGTACAGCAGTAGTGGGAACTGAAATGCTTCGATATTAGCAGGATAAAATTTTCTGGATTTTAGGACACCTGACGCAATTTCGGCAACCAATTACATCAAGTAAAAGTGTTTTTGTGGGTTTTCCCACATTCCGTTACAAACATAAATGTTTATCAAAAAGTGCAAATTTCCCTTATAATAGCAGCTAACAGTCCTTAAAGAGTCCTTAAATGGTAACAACTTTATCAAAAAGTGCTTAAAAATCTACATGATTAAAGTTGTTAGTTGCAATTTCCACAATCAACTACATTGGGTACAAATACATTTGTGGATTTCAGGGTTGTTATTTATGAGAAGAATCCACTTTTCCCTCTCACTGTTTCAATAAATTAAAGGATTTTCAGAGCCTTGATAGTCGGAGACCTTAAGGAGTCTTGATTTAGTCATAACCATGTCAAATGATGCACTTTTCTACATGCAAACCTTCTGTCTTTGTTTGCAAATGTCATATTCAGTGTATTCTTTTTGAAGAATTTGTGCAACAACAGGAGGAACATGAAAGATTTTGAAACTTGCAGGATAAAAATGGTTGGAATTTAAGTCACCTGGCCCAATTTCTGCATTCATTCACCAACGTTTTGGTAATGAGGAAAAACTGAATAAAACAGAAGCTCTTTGAAGGCTTTTTGTTGTGGTGAAATATCTCAGATGTTTGGATCATGTCGTAGGTTTGTCAAATATTCAGTTTTTGTACATGCAAACCTTCTCTCTTTGCTGGCAAATGTCATATCTGGTGTGTTCTTTCTTGACAAAATTGCGCAGCAGCAGGGGGAACGTGCTTTAAAATTTGCACGATTAAAGTTGTTGGGTTTTTTTGACACCGAGTGCAATTTCCGCAATCAATCGGGTACAAGTATGTTTGGGGATTTCAGAGTGGTAATTCATGAGAAGGATCTACTCATCCTTCTCACTGTTTCACTAAAATAAAGGATTTACAGAGCCTTGGTACTCAGAGACCTTAAAGAGTCTTGATTTGCTCATAACTATGTCACATATTGCAGTATTCCACATGCAAACCTTCTCTCTTTGCCGGCAAATGTCGTATCTGGTGTGCTCTTTCTTGACAAAATTGCTCAGCAGCAGGGGGAACTTGAGTGCTTTAAAACCTGCAGGATACGAATGGTTGGATTTGAAGACACCATCGGCTACAGCAGGTAAGGTGCCTTTGTGGGCTTCGAGGGTTTTTCTTCTTTTCTACAGAGAAACTTTACATCTGACACCTCGCCTCGGCTTTGTTCCTTGATGTTAAAATAAAAGCGCCCGCTCTGGCCCGAAGCAAACTACATCAAATCAAACACAGGCTGGGCTGCTGTTGTTGTTGACACTTGTCTCAATCCCCTTTGTTCCAACGTCCATATCGCCAGCCCACCGCACTCTGACGCCCGTCCAAACAGGACTACAAATGGCTGCCGTCCCGTGCTCTTTAACGCGGCGTGGGGGGACCGGGAATCCGCTGTGACCGATGCCGTCCGACCGGACAAGAAAACGACAGTGGTCCCCGTTTATACCTCGACCCCCTGAGGGCTGGAACCGAGTGTGACGCCGCTAACCCACAAACCGGCGGGGTATCAGGCCCCGTCGCGCCCACACTCCTCCGTTACGAGACGCCACCTCAGGGATTCGTTCCCTCGTCGTCCCGCTGCAGTTATCTGCTCAGGGCCAGGAAGCGGGGACGAGCGTGGGACGGAGGGGTTGGACCGGGGCTGAGGGGGGAGCAGCACCGATCCATTTTAGGACGGTGAGGGGATCATCATTGTCTCCCGTCTCACCCTGTCACTCGCCATTACCGAACCGCCGGCTGACAAACTCTGTGTTTCGTCGCACGGAAACCCTTCGCCGGCTGTGTGGTCTTGGCATTGAAGCCGCACGCGCGCACTTTTTCAATTCCCTCGACGAGCAAACACACAACACCGTCGTTCACTACAGGCTGCAGAAACCTACACATGGGATTGTGAGCGGTTGCAGCTCTTGCTAGCAGACTGTGTGTGGGAGGGACAGAGCCACAGGCGCTAAGTGTCTCTATAGCCCATGTGAAATCACATGTAGGCTGCGATGAGCCTCCAACCATACCAGGCGCAATCACATGGAGGAAACAGAAGGGAACCGGGGAAGCTTTAGAGAGACCACCAAGGATAGCGGCATGGCACAGGATGCCTGGGCTGTCTTCATGTTAAGGCCTTTTCTTCACTGTTCCAAAGTATTCACCACTTAAAACAGATTAAGAGCTTGGGGAATAAACAGGCCCCGACGCTACCAAGTGGGGGAAGAGAAAAAAAACACAGGAGGAGGGTTTTGGGAATTAGAGAGCAGGACGAAAAGGCAGAAGAAGCCCTTTCAGGAGATAATGCCTCGAGTAGCAATCAGGATTGTTCCGATATTAAGGCATTTGTGATGAAGAGAAGAGAAAAGGGGTAGAAGAGACATTTGGATTGCTTTGTGTTGTAATTCAGGGTTCAGAAAGCTCAGTTTTGGACTCAAATGAATAGACGATATTGTTATGCGGCATCTGCTGCCATTCTTGTTGTGTTTGTTGTCCATTAACGTCTTTTTACTCTGTGATGTAGCTCTGTTGGACCGTTTTCAGAGATGATGGAAGTGAGACGGAGCTTTGACAGCATGTCTCCACATTTTCTTCTCCAGTTGGGACTTCCTGTTCTAAAAGTGCTCAGAGTGGGAGAAATGTATCAGATTAGACTCCTAAGAATCTGATTAATTTCCTATGGGAAGAAGTGATTTATTAGTTTGATATTTTTGGCCTTTTACTAGTCCGGATCCAAGCCAGTCAGTGGTGTCCACTTCTGATATAATGGCTTTTTTTTTCTTGAGAGGGAAATGCATTGTAAGAAAAAACAAATGCTATTTTGAACTTTCAGTCTTGTTGTTTTATAGATTCTGCCTAATCTTGTTGAATTACAGACAACTGGTTAAAAATCCACATAAGGATTTGACAATTGAACAACTATCTGAAAAAATCGCCCAATTTTTCACTGTATTTAAATCAGCATCGTTATTGTTAATATTGTTAATAAAACATTTTAAAATTATTAAATGTTTATGTGAAAGATTAAGAAAATGGTAAATACTTTTTAGCCTTTTTTTTTAGATTTTTCATCTTGTTAAATTAGAGGTATATAGAATTTTTTTTTAAAATGGTAATTAATCTTTCACAATGTGACTGAAATTACCATACTGTTTGACTTTGTTTAAACCGGCTAAAGATATTTAAATATTTAAAAGATATCTGCAATTATTTTGGCTTGTTTTACAGTATCTGATTTTCAACTTTTTTATTTTTTAACAGATAATTGTTATTTCAATGAAAAATATGCATGTAAAAGATTAAATAATGGTAAATAATTTTTAAATGTTTTTTTCAGATTTTTTTTTCTGCTTTGTTAAATTGGAGATATCCTTTAAAATGACAGAAAAATGTATTACTTCACATGCCAACTGTGAAACACAGGATTATATTTAAATTGGTGAATATAAAAGTTATTTTACAGAAAAAATATATTATATTATCAATAAAAGGTGGTTAAAAAAATGAACAAAGAAAATGACTACGTACAAACACAGGCCAAAACTGCAAATTATTTCATATTATAAATCTGTATTTGTTCAAAAAATAATTAATATTTTGCAATGTGACTGTGAAATTACTGTTTAACTTTTTTTATTTTATTTGTTTGCTGTATAGAAAATGTAAATAATGCAACACAGCAAGGGCTTGATCTAAGAAAATAACACCAGTAATAATCTTTATTTGAAGAACACTTTTTGGAGTTCAAGTGACGACAGAAAAGCCGTAATTTCAAATCATCAGCTTATAAAAGAGTGTTAAAAAATACAGTTGAATGCAGTGTTTGAGAAGGTTAGAATATTAAAAAGAATATGACAGTAGAAAGGAAATTAAAACTCAAGTACATTTAGGAAGGACTGTCCGATAAAACTATGCTTTGAAAAAGGATTTAAAAAGGTCACTGACTCAGTTAACCTGATTTCCTCGGACAGTTAGTTTTCTGAGCCCTGAGTGCAAAAAGGCTCTGACCATTTTAGATTTCAGCCGGCAGGAACCAAGAAAAGACCTCTCAAAGTGCAGACCAGTACAAACGGTAGCAAGAGGTCAGAGATATAAAGCTGGAAGAGAGGCCATGAAGGTCCTTAAGATCTAAAAATGTGTCCTAAAACACACCGGGAGTCGGAATACAGATGATCAAACATGAATAACATCATCACGTCTTTTACAACAGCAAAGGACGGTTTGATTGTTTTTTACATGAGCCAGTGGTATTCATAAAAACACCTCAAAATGCGTTATATGTGCAGTACTATATTAAGGCATATAGGTGTAGCTGTATTTATAGGATCAGTATGTAGGATATAGGGGGCCAAAAAGCAGAAAAGTTTCAGAATCCTTGTGTTCATTAGCTTATAGTGAGTCCTTCATATCTACATAGAGAGTAGGGCTGCAGTAAAGACTGTTTTTTAATAATTGAAGCTAGATATTTTTAAATGCCAATCATATTTGTCTGTGAAAGAAAAAAGACTTTTACAGGAATAAGGCTGCTTAACAGTTATGCTACAGTTTAACGTTGAGCCTAGACTAGGCTAACTACTAAACATATGAGCTAGCACTGAGGCGTTTTAGCCGCTGTCAAAGCAACTAAAGCTAAAAACTGACAGCAAAATTAGCCACCGGAGGCTAAAGCAAGAAGTAAATATTACAAGGTTTGCTAAAATGAAAGCTGTGCAAAACACCTAGACTTTTCATGACCACAAGTTATCGTTGGCCATTAAGCTCACAAGGGTAGTTAGCTAAACTAGACTAAACTTGATTAATAAAATAAGCAATTCTAGCATCTCACCTGCCTGCTTTTAATATTCGTTGATTCTCGGAACGTCCGACTTTTACCGAAAAGTGGCCAAACTGAATCCACCATGATTGGTTTTCGTAATATTCAAGCCCTTCTGAAGACGTTGCAAGGCTGAAGGAGAAGTATTTGAAAGGTGCACATGCATTGCAGATGCATTGCTTTACGGATGTTTTAACGGTTCAATGGCAAATACACCACTGTTACTGAATTTGTTCAAGTAGACCAGTGCAGACCAGGACAGATTGATGACAGCAGGAAGGTAGGTCCTGTACCTCTTGTGATAGTTTAATGAGGTGATGCACTCTGTCTCCCCAAGGCTGTTGACTTGGTGGAGCCACAAATGTTAGACGTTCTTGATGAGTTTCCTATCGAAGCTGCCCCACTGTATCAGGAGTTTAAAACACTATTTTCATGATACCAAACCTAGTTCGTTCGGTTTCCTCCAGTGATGAGATCGGCTGTGGTCATGGGTCAGGGTTACACTGAAAAATGACTTAAGATGTGAGACACTTTGCTCTAGTAGGCAAATAATCAACAATTAAAGCCACTGGCAGCTGTGTAAATCACTTTTTAGTTTGCCGTTTAGTTGTTGCACCCATAGCTGATGAACTAAACTCTGCATATCGAGAGGAGTTGTGGCATTTTTGCATTAAAAGTAAAGAACTCCAGATTCTTCTACATGCCAGGGGTGAAGAAGTTAGTTGCTAAATGCCACCAAATTCTACTCACTTGTATCTCAAATCCAAAAGAATATTCAGTAAGTTCAAGTGTTGAACAACAGTAGAAATAGTACTGAAATCTAAGTTTGGCTAAGTGCAACATCTGTGTTAATGGAGCTGCAATTTTTTTTTTTTTATTAGATTAAACTTATAAATGTCCTACGATAAAAGAAGAGTACAGAAATTTGCTTCTTTTTTGACTGCAACAAAAATCACATTTTTTATTTGTTTCGTTGGAAAAGCAGAGCATATAGCCATCTCAATCTGCCTAATCGACTCTCATTTGATTGCATCATTTTCAACCCTAGAAAGTTTGTTTCCATTCAACCAATTGTTGGGTTAATTCGACAGGTAAAACTCAACTGATAACACAGCATGAAGACCGAGCAAATTAACCTTTCATAAAAAGAAAACCTGAATTACATTTTAGGTGTCTAGACAAAAACAAAATTACTGCAGACATAATTTAAAGCCTTTTAAGGGTTTTCATGCATTAAAATTTCTTGGATTCATTCACAAGCACATAAAGCGTTAGCATCCATCTTACAACAATATCCGGCTGTCAAAGGGAGAACTTTATTGTCCATTAAGATCTTACATCTTAAGATGCTGAATTGTCGCTTATGGAACCAATAAAGCTTTCTGGATATATACATCTTCTCCACAGCACTCTGAGGCTGAGATTTCTTGGTAATTTAAACCATTCACTACACCAAACTGATAAAAAAAAAGCAAGCTTTCACTGGTAAAACTGTGAAAATAGACGATTGTGCTACTACTGTATGATTATAGCTTGCTGGACACCAGTTTCGCACACTGATAAACACAAAAGGTATCATTTAGGGGAACCTTTCTCACAATTAAACATACTATGTACATGCTCCTATGTATGATTGTCTTCTCTGGCTATGATTCCAAAAGTAGTACAGGTTTGTTGTCCATGTTTTAATTCAAATTTGTGCTTGTGTGAGTGCGTTGAGGTCAAACTTTCAGCCTGTTTCTTTCTCTAGTCAGTGAAGTTTGACTCCAAACTCTTGAATTTGTGTTTCCGCCCGCTCGCTCTCAGACAAACCGCACCGTCATGGGACTTCACAGAAAAAGGTCAAAGCCGGGTCGGATCGGATCTCCGCCAACGAAACAAAAAAAACAGTTTTCAAGCAGCCGCACACTCGCATCAACAAAAAGAGAAAAGGCAGCGTCAGAAAAGTGAGGGGGAGGCTGCTGTTAATCCCTCATCGATTCTGTCATGCTTTTTTTTTTGTTTTTTATCTTTGCATTTGGGACCTACAGAAAAAAAACACAGCCGTCTTTTCACATAACATTTAACTAAGTTGCCATAATGATGGTGACGATAATAGAAAATGCCACCAGCGAGCTCGGTGGGCGTCATTGTCCCCCGTTGGCCCCTCCAACTGGTTCGATTTGCACAAAAGATGTGAGAGGGAGGAAGACGATTAGCATAACAAACAGAGTTGCAGACGCACACTTCCCCGGGGAAGTGTCAATCTAAGTGGAAGAGTATGTTGACATTTATAACCATCTGTTGGGGGGACACGCTCGCTATTTCTCAGCTGCATAACTTCAATTAAGGGGGTAAAAAGGAGGCCGGGACGAGGGGGTAAAAGGAGGACTTGTTAGCGAATGGTTAAGTGGCGGCAGAATAGGTGCTAAACGGGGGGACCACTATTATGGGTGTCTCCTAAAGAGTTGGCTTTGTGTCGCGGCCTTTTGTGGCTTCACATTGATGGAGAGCCGCTGATGCGATACGAGATTATGTATCGACGGAGGATGTAAACGTGTTTGTTTTTTTTCTTTTTGCAAAGACACATGTTTTGTTAAATAACAGATAAATTACAGGTGAAGAAAAACACAAGAAAAAAAAGATGAATTCACATCTTAACTGTTTAAAAAATAGGATAAAAACTGTTGAAAAAAGGTAATTAAGCAAAAAAATATGTTATATTAATATTTGCTATTTATTTAAAAAACATATATTAAGGTTTGAAAAATGGTAAGTGATTTTTTTTGTCTTTAGTAAATACTTAGTAAAATGCCAGAAAAATAAATAATATACATGCCAACTAAAAAAAAAAAGAAAATGTAAAAAAATATTTTTTTAAAAATGTGTACTTTCACAAGTGGTAATTTATTCTTCTTACATTTGATCAAATGCACTACATATATATCTATATATCTATATATATATATATATATATGTAAAAGACCAAAAATGGAAAATATTCACCAGTTCTTTCACAGATTTTACCTAAATTATGGATTTTAAAAACAAAATTATAATTTCCATGCGAGCTGGAAAAAAACAAGCCAAATGTGCAAATAGTATCCACATTAAAAATGTGGGGTTTTTTTTGTGGTAATATATTCTTTAAACAATTGAAAGTTGAACATTTGACCGGAAAATTGCTTATTTGTTTATTTATTTATATTTATTTGCTATATTAAATCTGCATAAAAAGATTTTATATATATATATATTCAAAAATGTTGAAAAAAAATCTTTCTGTTAAGCTGACCACTTGAATTGTAGAAAGAAGTTTTTAGAAAACTTAAAAAAAAGTTCAAAACTGTACATAACATCCACATCATAAATCTGTGTTTTTACTAATTTTATAGATTTTTTTTTTTTGTGCTAGTTTTACAGGTTTTTTTTTAAATTTAATTTCTGTCTTTCAAAGATACTGGCGAGCCTGGAAGTTGCATCCGTTGTCATGAAAGCCAAACAAATATATACTTTAAGGTCAGTGTCAGAAATTGCCGTCCTAGATGGTAGATCCCACCGGACCGGACTAAGAATGAAAAGGTGGACAGAAAAAAGAAAACGCCAATAATAAAATGATGAGGATGGGAAAAAAAAAAAGAGGGGCTGGGGGGTCCTATTGGACAGGAAATAAAGTGTGCTGTCAGTCAGTCGGCGGCGGCGCTGGCCGAGTCACATCTCCCAGGTTATTGCTTATTGTTTACTCCCCTCCGAAAAGGTCAGAGGTCACGGCGACCACGTCTATTTTTTTATTTATTTTTTTTCCCCATCCGCTCTGCCGCCATTCTTCTCGTGGAGCGCGACGAGGAACAAAGAGCCACGGAGGGGAGAGGAACGGGTGGTTGGAGGGCGAGTCGGTGGGTAGGTGGGGGTGGAATTAGAAAAAAAATATAGAAAGGGAGAGCAGCGATCAGACAGCGCTGATAAGGAGAGGAGGCAGCGGCGGCGGTGGTGGTGGTGGGTGAAGAGACGGGTGGGGGGGTGTTGCTGTGAGCTTTTGGAGGGGGGAGGCGGCGGCGGTGGTGGTGGGAGGACGGAGGAGGGAGGGCGGGTGATGTGTGTATTCAACTCCGAGCTGACTCCTCTTATGCTAATACAGCCAATTTCCTCTTTTATTTCATTTCTGGAGCCGAAATCTGCGATCTGCGATAAGGTTGCCGTGGCGACCGCCTGTTCCCCGGGCGGATGCGGGCAGCCGTGTGATGGAGATGTGTAAGTCGGCGGGAGCAGCAGGGAATGAATAATTTAAAACTCCACCAAGCTGGAGAGATAAGAGGAGAGCAGGGGCTGAGGCCTCTCTTCCCCCCCCCCCACACTCTCCTCACCACCTCTGCACGCACTCCCACAATCCATCTCTCCTCCTCACCCCTTCTACCTCCCCCCTCCCCTTCCCTCTTTCACTTTCTATTTCCCTCCCTCTCTCTGGACATCTGAGGCTTCACGCTCCAAAGCCAGTGCCTGACCTCCAAGGTCAAGGGCGTGATGGGTAATTGAACCGGTGGTTTGAGGAGGGGGGTGCAGCTGGGATGATGCAGCAAAAAAAGATGACGATGATGGAGGAAGAAGAATAAGAAGAGGAACTCCGAATGCTCCGACTTGATGGATTCAGAACCGGCTGCCAGCTGAGCGAACTTCGCCGTTCTTCAAGTTAAGCCCACTTGGCTGGCGCAGCGTCTCACATTAGTCGGCGGAACAACGGCGGCTCTCCAGCGCACAATGGCCCGACACTTGAATGCAACACATGCTTGGAATAGTTGAGCGTTCCAGCTGGGTGCTGCTGTGTAAACACGCTGCTGCGTTTGTGCTGTCTGGGTGTGGCTCGAACAGGTGGGACACAAACCTGAAACGGTTAAAGAAACATCCGCTGCAGGTTTATTCAACGTATCCGAATTCTCCACGCAGTCGTCAACTCTTCGGATAACTGAAGAATTTCCACTTCTTCAGAATATCTTTGGGTTGTGCGCAAAACAAGACAAGAATGTCGTCTTAATCTTTATGGAGCACTGGCATCATTTTCTGACATTTTGTAAATTTATCATCAGAGGACCTTTCTAGTCACTGTAAACTCTGCGTACAACAAAAAACACCAATCAGTGAAGTGTGTTATGGGAGTTTGTGCTGTATGTAGCAGTATTATTAAAAGAAGGGCAATAGTAAACTGTAAAAACCCAGTCAGTAAGGAGTGTGTACTGCGTATTAGCACACCTTCTTATGATCTATTCCTTAAAGTTTCAGTGGGAAATCTAACAGTTTTTGCTTAGTGTCATTGACTTGACAGTAAAATCCTGCACTTATTTAGTAATCAGGATTTTATATGCAGTATAATCATGTTTAAAAACCTTATGCTTTGTTACTGTTACAGACTTCAACCACCTATTGAACCCCAGTATTAAAATTCACAATGTCACAATGCTCCACCTGGACATGAAAAAATGCTGCTTACATGTCATTATGCCAGGGCTAATAATCCACTAAAATGATATAGATAATAAAATAAATCATGCTGATTATATTGCTGTAGTTTTACTTTTGTAAAAGTCTAAATGTGCGAGTTTTACTGATACTAGCAGCGTTTATGTGACTTAAAATGGGCCTTTAAGAGGTGATTATGCTCAAAAATAAATATGAAAAGTCCGTGTACGGTACAGGTAGTGAGTCTGTGTTACCTTAATTGACAAATCTGTGCATTTTTCTAAGCATTTGATGAACACAAATGCCATCTACTTTAGTAAATGAAACCCTTGTTGGTAAAACTGGTTAAAAAAAAAGTTTTTGTCTCAATTTTTAGCATTTCTGGTGATTTTTCTCTTCAAGTGGCACCAAAATTCCCTCTAGGCAGGAAAAACTGTAGTTGAAAATACACTATATTAGTCTTATTTTCGAGATCCCATGAACAGACCAAACAAGTAATGGAAAAAACAATGCAGGAAGTGTTTCCAAAGCCCGTTGCATCTTTTTCATGTGTGCCAAGTTGCATTATTGCCCAAGAACTGTTAAAGCACACAACCTTCTGCACTGAGTGACATGTTTTTTTCAACAACACACCCTATAAAGTAGATTTTACTCAAACCTCATGGATGCACCAAGCAGTTTACCAAATCCACGGCAGAAAGTAGTCCCCAAAATGCTGTTTAGGTAAAATTTGTTCAAAACTGCACTGAGAAAGTTTGTTTTTAGTGGGACTCAAGGTTGTGAAATCAGAGAGACACTCCTTTACTAAGTAGTTGGCAGATATCGGTCTCCGAAAAGATAAAAAGATGAAGGCTGTCCCCGATAATCACAACACAAAACCTGTTGCTGTTCCAGTGAAGGGTTCTAACTTGACTAAACAATCTTTCAGGCTCGTTTTTTGGAAGATGATGCATAAAATGCATTTAAATAACTTAAGCTGATGCAAGATAAGGATAAATGAGCTCAAAAAGTGTTTTAACGTGAAGACTTGTGAAACTAAAAGAGGATTTTCCCTGAGGTCAGTGCCTCACCGTCCAGGTACGCCTGTGGCTTGCGTTACATCCCAGACTCCTGTCTGTCTGTGGCCGCCGACCTGTTTTCATTCCACAGCCGTGGCGTGAGGCTTTATCGCCATGGAGATAAACCGGCGCTATAAACACCTCCGCGGGTCACGTCCAGGTGAGGGGTTCATGGCGAGGGTGTGGCCCGGTCCTCCTCTGGTGCACAAACCTGTCCTGAAGCGGAGGGAAAATCAGAACATGGGGGGGGAAAAAAAAAAAAAGCTGATTCATAAACCAGCCACACAGGGCGCCCGCACAGGTAATCTCAGCCCAAGCGTGAAGCCTTCATCCCCTGTGGCGCCAGAACGTAGCCGGACCCGCCACAAAGCATGCACACAAAACTGAAAAAAAACAATGATACTCGCACCCGATAACTCGTGCTTTAAACATGTGCCGTATTATTTATTTATTTATTTATTTGATAGGGACAGTGCACATTAATGAGCGCCTACTTTTGGTAGATGTCAGCATGCTGGATTATAGCAATAATGCTAATTTACATCTGCTGTTCCTAGCCAGGTAAAAAAATACAAAACATGTACTATCATTCAAAAGTTTGGAGTCACCCAGGCAATTTTCTAATCATCAGTCTTTCAACACCATTAGCTAACACAATGTAGCATTAGAACACAAGAGTGATGGTTGCTGGAAATGTTCCAGCTAGATTTAGAACTATTTACCACAAAAACAAAGTCGAGACTGTATTTATGATTCATTTAATGTTCACTGAAAAAAAAAAAATTCTTTCAAAAATATGGACATTTCTAAGTGAGCTAAAACTTTTGAATGCTCGTGTAGGACAATAGCTCACAATTAAAGCATATCACAAAAAGAAGTACACAAAACACACCAGTGAAACATAGGACTACAGGCCAGTATAAAAAGGACAAGAAGTTACGTCAACGAAGTAGCCAAGGAGTTGCCTAAAGGTCATTATAAAAACTACACAGAAGTTGAAGGTCAACACTCAAAAGAATGTTTAAGGTGAGTTTTGAAGGTTGGTGATGTGGGACATTCCCTTATGGAGAGTGGAAGACTGTTCAGATCCTGCTGGATTTCACAGAAGGCATTTTATCCGAAGCCGGGGTTTTTTGTTTGGGACCGCACAATACCCTCTAAAGGAAGCCCTGGTCCTGAGGCCTTCTTTTAACAAAGTCAGACAAGGGGGGTGGGGCGGGTCCACCTTGTAGATCAAACAAGCAAATTTTTAAAAATCTCAAAGCTCAATAAGTTGTTCTTCTCTTAGAAATTACAAAAATATGACATTAGTTTTCTACCAAAGACCTAAATAAAGCAGGTTCAGTTGCAGTTTGCTCCAACCGCCGTCTGAGCTGCAAATCTGAGCCCACATCCTCCAAAAACTGCCTCTGTTTTGTCTGCAGCATCTGCAAGAAAACACAGCAGAGATGCCAAAGATCTCCAGCAGCCACCCACTTCCTCTTGCAGTTCCTCCGCTGCCCACATGGTGGCACTACGTACTTATCGGAGCCCCCGCGGCTTCTCGGGTTCCCTCCATCCTCCTGCCTTTATGAACACAGAGTCCCAGCCAAGCAGAACAGGAGCAAACACACACAGACACACACACACACACACCTTTAGCAGATACTCCAGATTGCATTGATAATACGGAAAAATATTGGCCCATAGAAATAATACAACACGGCGATAACGGGGAGCGCTATCTGGGTTTGATCGTGATACCACAACTAAACGCGAGCCGAATATCAACTCTCGCAAACAAGAAATAAGAAACTGGGGAGGCCTCACATCAGCAAAATGACAAAATAAAACAAGACTGACATCCTCTATCTGACACCAGCGAAACCCAGTAGCTCCAAAAAGACGCCGCCGCCCGATGAAAATTACAGTCAGTTTTTTTTTTTTGAAAGACGAGGAGGAAAAAAGACTATGTGTAAATAGAGCAGTTTTAAGAGGCTTTCAGTGTGAGCAAATTTCATTAAACAGGATATGAGCTCTCTCTGTCTCTCTCCTCTTTTTTTCTTTTTTTTACTGATGGCTCTTAATCTCGATTAAGGATATTCACAAATAGATGTTGGAAGAAGAAGCAAATTAAAACACACACACACACAGTCGTCAAATCTATTCAAACAGGGTCAAAATATAGAAAGAAATTCTGCTCTTTTATTCAAACATTATTATCTCTTTAATTAAATTATTCCCAAATTATTGCTCTCTTTAAAATCTATATAAAGGAATACTAATAACTTTAATATATTTGTTTTAAATGAGGAGATTTGCCTGCAATGGGGATGCACATCAGTGTATTTTTATTATTATTATTATTTTGGTATGAAAGGAGCTGGTAGATTTACATTTGTTTAATTATGGAAGCTTGCGATCGTCTATCTGAATGTGGAGGAGCAAAAAAAAAAGAATTGCGGGGCCTCAATTAAATCTGATGTTAATTAAATCTGATCTTGTTTTGTGTATTAATCAAGCGGCAATTTTAATCTAGTGAATACACAGACTGTAATAAGAAATGTGGATATAGAGGGAGAGCAAGAATTCTTTTAATTTCATGCTTGTGATGAAGGTTTTTTTTTAAAATATTTTATTTAGCTGCATTAGTTCCTAATCTCCCTCCCTCCCTCCTCCTCCTCCCTCTTCTTCTTCTTCTTCGCCTGTTTTCTCTTTATGCAATCTGAGCATCAGATTCATCCACTGCAAGACGTCTGCACACATATAAAGAGAAAACAGCCCTGCGTGAACAACATCCAACGAGGTAACTTCTTGGTGAGTTATTATGTGGAGAACTCTTGTGGAAATTAATATTGACGTACGAAGGCTAATATTTCATTTATTCCCCCCTTGCAAAGAGAGCTCTCTTTTTTTTTTTTTTTTTTTTTTTTTTTGCCGGTAAAACACTTAATTTATCCTCGAGCTAATCTGGATTTCTAGTTCCCGCAGAGGAGTGTGTGTGTGTGAGAGCGTTAATTATGTTTACATCAGCATTAAACTGCACCTCTTATCAGATTTTTTTTCTTTTTTTTGCTTCACACAGAGGCAGGTTCTTGGTAGAGTGACACCAGAGATAAGTGGGAAAATTTACTCTGTGGTCAGCAACTCTTCTTTTCTTTTTTCTTCTTCTTCTTCTCACACATAGGGTTTATTTCCTCGGGTTATTTTAAGCAACGAAGAAAAAAAAAACCGAGATAGTGAAGAGGGGAAGAAAAAAAATAAACCTCTATCCAAAGCACATTAGGCTAATTAACAAACTCATTTAAAGCCGGGGAAATATTGATTGCCATACATTTGCACGGAGGAGGAAATAAATAAATAAGAGTGTGGCAGGTGTATGCAAATTGTTTGTTGGCAATGGGGGGAATTTAAATTACAGTTCAATCAGAGGAGGAGGAAGAGAGTGAGAGGAGGTGGTGGAAGAGGAGGAGGAGGAGGGATGGAAAGAAGAAGAAGAAGGAGGAAGAAGAAGAAGTGGCGAGCGCCCTGTGATTTCCCGTCTCCACGCTCAGTTGATATTTCACTGGGCGAGGATTGAGCGCTACGGGTGCATTTCACACCCCTGAATGAGAAAGGCAATCTCGCTCAGCCGACTAGAACAATAATTAGAATGGAGATTAAATAAAAATAATTAGAAAAAGTTCATCTAGTTTTGATGTATTAATTATTCCGCCCCTGCTTTATTCCAAGTCTAATTATCTGCTTCAGTGAAAATGCCAAGATTTTCTGTGAGTCATAAAAAAAAAAAGAGAGAAAAAAAATTACATTCATGTAATTATGTCAGCAATTTGGGGGGAAGTCGGCTAAGCAGAGCGTCGGTTCGTCTCCCCCCCCCCCCCCCCCCCCCCCCCCCGCCAGTTTAAAGTAAGTAACTTCTAACTACTTATAACTTATAAGTTAATACAGTCCCCCCTTTCAAGCCAGGGGTATAAATAATAGAATGCAATGGGAGATTATTTACTCTTTAAATGAGGAGCTGCTCTCCCAGCTTTTCCCGCCTTCACACTCGGCGCGCCACAATGAAAAAACAAGACGAGTTTTTATCCATTCTTGGTCAGTAGATAATAATTTGCATATAAATGGGAATATTTATTGTGACAAAATATAAAAAAATAATAATAATATAAAAAAAGAGAGAGAGAAAGACGGGGGAGATGTAGGAAGTAATATGCTCATTTTTCAAAAAACTCACTGTGATATCTGTATTTTAGGAGTCAAGCAGTTTAGAAAAAAAATCTTTCGAAAAAGAGAGAGAGAGAGAATAAATAAATATCAGGAGAAGAAAGGGAGAAAGGAGGGAGCCGAGGGAACCTTTTAAGATGTTTACTACACAAATGGAGTCTCCAGAGAAGACAGCGTCCTGATGAAATTTGAGAGATAGCCGTCGACATTCTGTACTTTCTCTCTCTTTTTTTTTTTCCCCCTCCTTCTTCCTCCCCGGCTGCTAGATGGAGGCTCGGGAGAAGGACTAAGCTGTAATGACTTCCCTTCCCTCTTACCTGCCTCGCCGAGGGAAAGCAATAAAGTTACAAAAATAAACTTTACAGATGTGGAAAAATGTATTAGCAAGATAGGAAATAGGTGACTGCGCTTGAAAAGAAAATATTGAAGCTGTGGGGGGGAATAATAATAATAAAAAAGTGAAAAATTCCAAATGCAAACACACTTTATTCAACGCTGTAATGTGAGACATAAAAGTGGGAATACCTGCTTGTTTTTTTTTTTCACGATAAGTCACACAAGGTGGCGCGCAAATGTTGGTTTGAAATGAAGAAAATTTTGTGGTTTTGGATGTTTGTGTGGGAATACATGCTGCAAAAATGCTAAAGAAGTTGACTTTTTTACACTGTAAAAATAACAAGAAAGGCCCTCACAGCGCAGTACTCCACCAAGACTGCTCAGTCATTGTGTGATTACTGACAGATAAGTCCCGATAAGTCTGCAGTGATGGATTTGTAGTAGAATCACAGTCATGTGCTCGTCAGCAGGCAGCTGATGTGATGTTCACTTGTCATAGTTCGCAATGCTGCGGAAACCTTTAACAAATCTGTGGATCCAGACTATAGGCCACATCAATGTCAAAATCTAATCACTTGGTCCTTGTGTCATTTCTGACCTTCCCTGAAAATTTCATCTAAATTCATTATTCCTGTGACGAGTAATGTTGTGCACAGACAGACAAACAGACAAACGTATGCCAATTGTCACATAACTCCGCCGCATTCCTTGGTGGAGTAAAAATGTTGTTCTCAACGGTAAAATTCTGGCAGCTGTGGTTGCCAGAACACTGTAAAATAACAGTAAAAGTCTTCATTTACGGTAAAGAAATGCATTGATACCACTGATTTTACAGTTATAAATGTGCTTCATTCCATATTTTTCTTGGGGAAAAAAGTTTACATTTAAAAAAATTTCAGTATTACTTGAAAATTTGCATGAAAATACCATGTAGAATGAAGTTTGTGCGATCTATTATAAATATTGTTTTTTTCCATTATCAGCACAACAGTTAGTGTATTTAACATTTAATATGTGTATTTTTAGCAATCACATATGCAAAAATTCTGGTTCTAGTGGTCGTAAATGTTAAAGCATTTGTCTGTTATTGACACAAAAATACATCAACTTAACAGTTGTCTTCTTTATATGAAATAAATGCAAAAATTTGCCATGTTAGTACTCTGCGAAGGAACGTGGTGGAGTTATGCGACCATCGGCGTACGTTTGTCCTTTCATCTGTTATTCCATCTGTGTGTAAAAAGGACAAATGGATTGACATGAAATTTTTAAGGAAGGTCAGAAATGACACAAGGACCAAGTGATTAGATTATGGCAGGGATGTGGCTTATATTTTGGATCCACGAGTTTGTTAAAGATTTCTGTATCATTGTGAAAAAGCGGCACGACGAAATTTATTTTTTCTGGAGAAAAAATTCTAAAAATTATTTTTTTTCCTGATTAATTTATTGACAGTGATTCAGTGTCATATAAACTGGATCAGACTGTTTTAAAGATTCTTACCATCATAGTTGGGCAGTTTTTCACCCCAAAATTTAAGAACTTTTTACAGTGTAGCTTTGTGTCGGCTCTTTTTTAAACTGGGCAAACTACAAAGTCTTCCTACAAGGAGATGACTTTCCACTTTGCATGCTTTTAAAGAGATCCATACTGTTGGAATGCATTAGTGTAATGCAGGGAAGCTGTGTGCTCTGCTGGGAGGGGACGTTCTCCTGCGCGGAACCAATATGCATTCAAATAAAAACCCCTATGTAAGCGTTTGTGTACACAGCGCAGATGTGGTTGTGGAGGTGTTAGCCCAAACTGATTGAAATCGATAGGAAAACAGGGGGTGAATATTAGCGAGCCGGGCGTTCTGCTACAGCAGAGATGTCGGCGCGCTTGCTTTCCCATGTAATGGCTTCACATGAGCATACATACATATGCACCCCCACAGCAGCGAGCTCACGGCAGATAAGGAGCTCTTTGACTTTTTTCTATTTCAGAAACCCAGCTGAGGCTCCTGCTGTCAGGGCTCTGGGAGCCTTTTGTCGCAATATTGGAGGAAATTTTCTCCATTTCCGAGGCGATGGAGTTTGTAAAACGGCTCAATTTGGCAATGAGCACGTTAACGGAAGACAGAAGACAACATTTTACGAAAATAAAGCAGAGTAAAGAGCATTAGGAAGATTTTTAACCTGAGAACTTGCAAATAAGAACCACAGGTGGATACAAGTCTGAAGATGAGTTTGAAAAGTTGCCTTGTTGTTAAATGAGTCAACAAAAATGCACAAGGCTCGACTTTTTCTGAGAATTTTACTCGTCTGTGGTCTGTGAAACCACACTGAGACAACCACCAGACATGAAAATGGAAAAATGTTTTGAGAGAACTAACCGAGGTTTAAATGTTTTCCAATGCGGTTAGAAAATGTCGATTAGAAGTGGGTTTTTTGACGGCGTTGCTGGTATTTTTGACAAAAATAGACAGCATTTTTGGAAAACGCGAGCACTTTCGGAGCTTAAAAAAAGTGTGTTTGTTTCAGAACATTATTCATTATGTTGTTTTTGAGAGTTAAAAAATGTACAAAAACAGCTTTCTTTAAATGTTATTGATGTTTATGGCAGAAGAAATTAACATTTTATGTAAGATTTCTTTATTTCACAGCAAAAACTGTAACTCCAATGATTTTAATTTTATATTTTTGACAGAAAAGTCAACATTTTGTGCAAGATCTCAGTGATTATACATGATGAGAGCAAGGAAAGTTCTTCTTTTTCAGAATATTACTCATTATGTGGATTATGGAGGTGAAAAAGTTTAGAAAAAAAAGCTAAGTTAGAATGTTGCTGAGGTTTACATGACGGTGTTGCTGGTATTATTGACAAAATGGACAATGTTTCATGGAAAACTTTAGTGTTTGATCACTTTCAGAGCTTAAAAAAAGTATGTTTTTTTCAGAATTGTACTCATTTTGTGGTTTTTAATGCTAAAAAAATTACAAAAACAGCTTTCGTAGGATGTTATTGATGTTTATGGCAGAAGAAATTAACATTTTATGCAAAATTTCTGTATTTTTCAACAATAAACTAACTTTGGTGCTTTTAATTTCATATTGTTGACAAAAAAGTCAACATTTTGTGCAGGATCTCAGTGTTTAATCATCATGAGAGGAAGGAAAGGGCTTTTTTCTGAATTTTACTCATTTCATCTGTGAGAAACAACACTTATGCAATTCTGAGGCATAAAAACAGGGGAAAAAAATGTGAGAGAACAAACCTCACTGAAATCTTAAGTAATTTTCAATGTAGCTATGAAAAAGTAAATTGTTTGAGAAGTTTGTTGGTATATTTGACAGAAAACTCAACACTTTGCACAGGATTTTAATGTTTTATTACTGTCAGAACAAAATACTGCACCACTTTCTGAGAGTTTCATCAGTTTTCAACACCAGACAACATGTCTTTTGAGAACTTTTCTCGCATCTTTTCAAGAAAAAACTCATTTTGTTCATAATTTGAGTGTTTAATCACAGTTTTGTCAGAATTTATATGTCTGAAGCAGCACTCAGACAACCAAGATTTCAGTATTTTTAAGTTTTTGGAGGCTGAAAATGTACCAAAGACGTAATTTGAATGAGATTTTTCAAGATTTGAAGCCAGCGTGTCGGTGTTTGATCACCGTGAGTGAAGAGTGCGCTGGCATTCTGTTTGTTTGAAACAAGCAAACCACACGAAACCGAAACTCCTGATGCTGCAACTTTAGATTCAGCTTCAGTCGGTGGTTTTAAATGAAGAATTACTACTAAAACTGCCGAACCGATTAGAAACCTGTTTGAAAAATGAATACAAGTAGTGATCAGGAAGCAGCGGCGGACAGTTTCACGGCTGATTTCCATCGTACTTGATCTCGGCCTCACACGGTCCATCCATGAGATTGGCGCTTTTTTCTCTCTTTCTCTGTCTTTTTTTCTATTAAAAAGCTCGATTCTGACATGTGAGAAGCATTCTGCAGATATTTTCTCATCCTGCCTGTGTAGTTTCTCATTTGGTTGCTTTTCTTTCGGCCCTCTATCTGCCTCTTGCATCTGCTGAGGAGACACCATGTAGGAGTCGGCGGTTATCAGGCCGTGATCAATGCAAGCAGGAAACGTACTGATTAGAATATGAACAGACCGCAGAGAGAGGAAAATATGACCACACACACACACTCTCGCACACATGCAGAAGCAGTCCGAGCCGGCCTCTTGCGACACATTTGGCTTTTTCTCTTTGCAAACACAAAGCCTCCTGACTGACGCTTTGACCGCATGCGAGAGAATTTACTTTTAATACACGAACACACCGTCCCCGATTTAAAGCCAGTCGGGGTTTGAATCCACAGCGACATTTACAAGCAAGTCCTCTTCTAGGAGCTCGCATTTGCTCACAACTTTGTGATGCTCCGAGTGGCTCGTCTTGCTTTGAGAAGCAGCCGAGTGTGCACAGGTCTGCTCTGCATTACGAAGAGGCTGTAGGTTTGTTTTTTTTTTTTTTCTTAAAGAAGTCCAGGAGCTTAACTGCACTTCTGCTGCCATTGTTAAAGCTCCAAACATTGACTTTAGGCCGGATACACAATACACGACTGAACGAGCTGGGGAACTGCTACCTCTGCTTTATTATTTTCTGGTTGGATTCGCAGGAACGTTTGCTTTCTGACGTGCTCGTGCAGTTTTTTTTTTTTTTTTACCGATTTATTTTAATTCCTTTCCAATATGAGCAGTTGTACTCCTCACAAATGGAATTCAGGGGCTTGTTTGTTCTGGTTTATTGCCCACTTATATAATAAATATACTTGTACATGAGTGCAAAACAATCAGTTACTCATCAATAAATGTAATCATTGTGTCATTTTTTTTAAGTAATTTATGAAGATCTTGAATTTGTGGACATGTTTTATTGCATTTTTTTTTTTGGTTATTTTATTGAGTAAGTGACACATAATCAGTAGATCAGATGTGTGGAAATGAAAGGAAGTAGTGATAAGTCACAGTCCTGCAGCACGCATTGCAAAGTGGACGTGAGCAAAGCTACTTTATAAGTTGAATTTGCAGGGGAAAATGAGTAAAAATAGTTTATTTAATAGCATATTTTAAAAGAACCTGAATTTAGTAAAGTGTTGCATGTTTTATTGGACAGTCAGCAAAAAAAATAAGCACAAAAAGCAAGATATTTGGAAGAAACACTGGAAATTATGTGTTTAAAATTCAGAAGAATTTACAGATAGTTGGATAAATGTTGCACATTACAATTGGATATCATTGTGCACGCACTCCTGGATGGGGTTTGTCTTCGCTCTTAGCATTCACGAATATTTTAGCTTCCAGATCCACATTTTCTTATATATCCAAGTACAAGAGAGTCGGCACATACATGGATGTTCACCCAGGGCAACCATGCTGCCAGGGTGGTTGTGTGCTTTTGTAGATAGATGACAATCTAGTAAAGACGTGTGGAACAAGGCGAGTAGTAAATTGACCTCTGTGCATTGGTGGTTTCCAAACTTGTGCAGGTTTGCAAGAGAGAATAACCAAAGCTGTGGGTGGAGCAGGTTGTCGACTAATCAGCTGGTGGTTTCTGTCCACATTTCAGAATCTCCTAACATAGTGAGGTGAGAACATTGATTCCTGTTGACTGTGCAAACTGGTTCGCAGTTTGGTTAATAAACTACATAAAAAAACACCAGATTATCAGCCAATTCAATGGCTGCTCCTATCGCACATTATCCCCATACATATCGACCAAGATGGATCTGTTTCATGTACTCATAAGTAGAAAAACAGAATATAACCTGGATAGCATTAGCAATTTCTAGCAGTTGTGTCAATAAATGCTATGTAAAATCTCAGTTTTTCACCCAGGAAATAAACAAAATGGAGTATTGTAATGTGGTTAATAACAGGATGCATTCTACCTAACTGGGCTAATAGCATCCAAAACAAGTGATTAAAAAAGCTCCAAAGAACCTGTCTTCGCCGTGTTATTGAGTCTTCTTTGGCAGACAACAGTGACCTCTGAGGCGGCCTTGGCGTCCCGGTGGGAATGTCAAAATGTGTTCATTGGTGTTTGCACAAACATGTGTGCGTTTGTGTATGTTAGCTATTAGCCGCATAAAGATGCAGATTAAAGTAGAAGGCAGCACAGGCCTCCGGTCAGCGAGGTGTGTTGACTTACCTGCGGCCTCCACCGGCTACTCGGCTAGTTAGCCTCAGATTGAGCCGTGGAGCCAGAAAAAACATGCACTTTAGCACATCACAGACATGAGGACATGCAGGGAGAGGCAAAATAGAAATTAAAGTTAGCGTCATGAAAGGAAGCTGTGTTTGTGGTGAGCTTTGAACATTTCTGAATGCATCCCAAGTTATTTGAGAGGTGCTTGAGTCCAAAATATGAGAAATAGGGTCATCAGTACAATACAGTTTCACAGTTTTGTCTTCAAAATTGCTTATTAAGAAGGTAAATAGCGCAAAATCCTCAGTTTTCCTGAGTCGTGAGAGGAATTAGGGGATAGTAAGCATGATTGGTTCAAGAATCTTCGCAATTTCCAAAAATATTTCAATTAAATGTGAGGAAAATGTTCATCAGTACAACAGCTTTTAACATTTTTGTGCATTAAGAAGTTAAATAGCACAAAATTAGCGGTTTTCTCAGTCAAAAGGGAACAGTAAGGACAGTAAGTATGATCACTTTGGGAAAATTTCTATTACGTATGAGAAAAGGAGCCATAAGTATAATAGGTTTTAATAGTTTTGCTTTAAAAAATTGTACACTAGGAAGGTAAATAGCTAGGGCTAGACCCGAATATCCCGAATATCCGGATATTCGTTCGCTACGGCACTATCCGGATATTAATTTGGTATCCGAATATTCGGACGTTACCGGGCGGAAAGAATATGCCGCGTTACTGTCTTCCCTCTGCCTTCGGCCCACATCGGCACTTATCGGTTCATCTCGTCTTGTGATCACATAAACATATACACATATGTCTATGTGATCACTCCCTCCTCGCCCCAGACGAAAATATTCGGAGCTCGTCTCTTCCCTGCGCCTTCGGACCACTTCGGCTCGTCCCGCCGTGTTCTTCGGCTCATTTCGGCTCCTCCATTCGTGTTTGTAAACACCACCCGAATGGCCGGGTGGCTGCCGACTCTGACGTCGCGCTTCACTTCGTTGCATAAACACAAGACAAGATGCCGAAGACCTCTGCTGAAGACAAAACGAAGGCAGCGAAGGTCGGTTTACACTGGGTTCAATCTGTCATCGGGGAATGTTGACCAGAACTTTCTAAAAATGAAAAAGGATCCGAATTTTCGGGCCGTCTGTGTCACAAGCTGCTGCCGCCACCACTACCACACCTCCGCCGCCACGCCGCGCCACCCCCCGTCGGACGTTATGGGACGGAACGAATATTCGGATATTCGCCTTTAATAGGGTCCGAATATTCGGAGGCCAGAAAACCCTATTCGGGTCAGCCCTATAAATAGCACAAAATCAGCAATTCTGTGAGTCAAAAAGGGAATTTGAGGATAGTCAGCACAATTAGTTTGGGAATCTGTGCAATTTCTAGTCACTTTTTTATTCCAAATGAGGAAAGGGGCCATAAGTACAATATGTTTTGACAGTTTTGGTGTTCAAACATATATATTAAGAAGGTAAATAGCACAAAATCTGCAGTTTTCTTGAGTCTGAAGGGGAATTTCCTGAGTCGTAAAGGGAGTTTATGGATAGTAAATGTGATAAGTCTGGGAATCTGTGCAATTTCCAGTAACATTTCTATTAAATATGAGGAAAGAGGTCATCAGTATGAATGGTTTTAACAGTTTTGTGTGCAAAATTCTCTATTATGAAGGTACAAAGCACAAAATCCCCAGCTTTCCTGAGTTGTAAGAGGAATTAGGGGATAGTAAGCATGATTGGTTCAGGAATCTTTGCAATTTCCAGTAATCTTTCAAATAAATATGAGGAAGGGTCATCAGTACAATAGATTTGAACAGTTTTATGGGCAAAAATGCATATTAAGAGGGTAAATAACACAGAATCTGCAGTTTTCCTGAGTCAAAAAGAGAAATACGATCAGATTGGGAATCTGTGCAATTTGCAGTAATGTTCCAATGAAATAGGATCATCAGGACCATAGGCTCTATGGTCAGAATTATATATTAAGAAGGCAAATAGCACATTTGGGGGATTTGGGGACATATACTATGATCATTCTGGGGATCTGTGCAATCTGACTAAACAAAATATCTAAAATGCTTAAGGAAACAAGCCCATAATTAAAGTGGTGAAAAAATAATTATCTAATCATTAGGAGGTGACTAAAATCTCTTCCAAGGATGCCAAAAGTTCTTCTGTTCAGAACAAACCCTGAGCAGTGAGTGCTCTCGACTTTAATCGTCTGTCTTCTGATTCATTTGAAAAAGGCCAAAAGAACTGAACTACTTCTTCTCCGCAGCCTCTCTTCCTTTGCCCTTTGCCAAGAAAAAAATCCATTAACAACAATGAGTGACCCCATAAATTCCCAGTGGAGCAGCCAACAAAAACACGCCGCAATCAATCCAATTTCTTTTCCCAAAATTTTTTTTAAAAAAACATTACTGCTACAAATCACTTTATTATTAGCGCTGCCATTCTGACAAACCAGCATCCGAAGATCGTATCTGAAAGTCAACTTCCGGTTGTTGGGGCAGGCGTTCTGTTTTCTGTTTGTGCTGTTTGTATTGTTTCTGATCTCTTTCGTACATCAGGGGCAACATACAAAACCTACAAGAGAGGGTTTTTATGACGGATTCCTGATTTGAGAAGGAGCCATGTCGGCGTGGAGTGTTTGCTTTAGATTGCTATTTAAGACCGGTTGTCTTTGGCGAACAGAAGGCGCCGAGTGGGGGGGAATCGAAAACAGGGCCTATCAATTACTGACCTCCAGAGTCAACCTCCTGACTCATGTGGACTCCCATTTTCTCCGAGCCACAGGTTAAGTCTGAGGGTTTTTTGGAGAGATCCCAGGGTGGACGTTAATTTCTTAATGCAGTTTGGATCTCTGGGGGGCTGTCCTCAGGATCAGGCCTCCTGGGACCACTCTGCCAGCCCTCCTAATAGGATTGATTCTGTTGAAACGCGAAGAAAACTCCACTGTAAACAACATTTTCTGTAATATTTCTGTCTTTCAGTCGCTCCCCTTTTTCTCTTCCTCGATGCTATCATGCTCGTGTGTTTCAGCGGCGGCGGCGGCTAAAGCGTGCAAAAGGAAAATAAAGCCGTCATTAATTAGCGAGCCTGAGTTCCTCCTCGCCGAGGTTTGTTATTGCTATGTCTGAGGCGGGAAGGAGGCCGACGCCTAATTGATCGACAGCCTCTCTGGGACTCAGTAATGATAATCAATATTGACACATGTTTTCTGGCCGCACCATAACTCATAAACATCCTCCGCGCAGGCAGCCGCTCAGTGTGTGTGTGTGTGTGTGTGTGTGTGTGTGTGTGTGTGTGTGTGTGTGTGTGTGCCTGCAGCAGCCAAACAAAAACAACCAGCATGCTCAAATTTAGACTGCAGATGAAATGGAAAAATATGTGCTCAGACAAACTCAGTGACCTCTGCAGGTTTCTGATTCTGCAGATTCTTGATGTTGATAATTTCAGATTAAAAATACAGATCACGAAAATGACAAAAATGAGACACAAAGTGTTTAAAAATGTGGCGCAAAACGGCATAAAAGAGACAAAGCTACAAGAATGAGACACAAAACGACAAAAATGAGACGAAACTGCATAAAACAAAAAATGAAATTCACAATGACAAGCATGAGAGACAAAACAACAAAAATGAAGCGCAAAATATCAAGAATGAGACACAAAATGTCAAGAATGAGACACAAAATGACAAGAATGAGACACAAAATGTCAAGAATGAGATACAAAACAATAAAAATGAGACACAGAATAACAAAAATGAGATCCAAAATGACAAGAAAGAGACGCAAAACAACAAAAATGAGACGCAAAACGACAAAACTGAGACGCAAAACGACTAAAATGAGACAAAACGACACAAAGAAGACACAAAAAAACAGAAAGCAAATGTAAATCAACAAAATGAGACACAAAACAGCAAGAATGAGACACAAAATGACAAATGTGACACAAGACAACAAAAATGAGACACAAAACAAAAATGAGACCCAAAACGATAAGAATGAGACACAAAGCGAAAAGAACGAGACACCACAAAAAGGAGACACAAAACAACAAAAAATAAATGTAAAACAACAAAAATGAGACAAAAACAAGACTGAGAGACAAAACGACAAACCAAGACACAAAACAACAAAAATGAGGCATAAATGAAACAGAACGACACAAACAAGGTGCAAACCAACAACAAACACAAAACAGCAACGACACACAAAACTACAAGTATAACACAGAAAATGACAAAAATGACACACGAAAAGACAGAAAATACAGATCCTGAAAAGATTCCAGTCATTCAGAATTCTTATCATGATATCTGATTCTGTGGAAGACTTTATGTGAAATTAGGATTTATGGATTATCTAAAACCGTTTCTAACTTTCAGCCACACCCTTAAATATTTTAGTTTCTTAAAACTGACCTGACAGTTGAGGCATCTAGTGAATTGATTGCAGCTTCAACTGTCAGGTCAGTTTTAAGAAAGTAAACAAATATTTAAGGGTGTGGCTGAAAGTTTTACATCATCCACAAATCCAATCGGTAAATAAGCTTTTGATTCTCAAATTTGGCATGAAAATCCTCTAATTTAAGGCACGCCATTTTTAAGAATTCTGCAAAACTACATCATTTATCAGTTCAACACTGTAAAAATAGAAGACATGGATTTTCAAATTTTTAATCTTTGAACTAATCACGTGTCTTGTTACAATCAGGATATTTCAGCAAAATCACTTGCCCAATTTAATTTAAAAAAAAAATCACAAAAAATAAAGCATTTGCTCTTGCCAGATTCTGTAAAAATAAAAAAAAAATCTTCAGTCCTTGGTGCAACCGAAAATCCATGATTGACTCAACTGTGACCAACAGTCACATGACAAAAACACATGACAAAGACAAGACAAATCTAAAAATAAGTCTGAGAGTAAAATAAATTGTAATTAGCAACAAAATAAATGGATCAAACTGTTGAAAAATACATTCAGCATGGTGAAATGTCAGAGTAGAGTGACAAATGCAGTTTGTAGAGGTTGAAAAAATGTAAATAGTTAAATATCTGTATTACATAGAGCCTCCTTTTTTTTACTATTATTGGGAATACTCGTGGACACTTAGAAAAATGTTGCACATTGGGATTCCTTTTGTCGAATTTCTTTAAAAAAGTCGAAGAAAATGACAAATTCAACTTTATTTAAAGCATTTTTTTATGATTTAGAGCATTATAATTTTACTATCTGCTGCAAATAAACTTTTTTTTTAACCTCCATTGATGGTTGTTCTGTTTCCACAGAGGTTCAGGACTTTATACAGTAGCTAAAAATGAGTCCACAGCGAGTAAAAATGTGGCAGGAGCAAAGAAACGGCAAGAAACTGCTTGAGATTTAGAGGGTTTAACAGCCTCAGAAATGGGATTTGGATGTTAGAATATCAAAACTAAATCATAAATTCTATTTCAACGCTCAGATTTTGAGCTACCTTGATTCACTACCTCCAAAAATCACTCGCATAGTTTACGAACAACACCACAACATGGTAGTACAGTTTAAAAGGCCGGGGTTCTGGGTCTTGGTGGCGATGAAAAAGAGCATTTGGGTCACTGGGCAATTACCAACACTCTCCATCACAATAAATGGAGCCGCACATACTTCCCCCTCAATTAATGCATTAGAGGGGTCAGAGGTTATGTAAGCACCGTCCTCTCTGCCAGCAGGGGGCGGGGCGTAATAATCCAGGAAGTGCAGTCCTCGAACCCGATTGGCCTCGAGCAGATGTTTAGCTTTTGTGTCAGAAGAGATGGAGGGGGTGAGGAAAATGCTGCTCTGGGTGAGTTTTGTTGGTTGCAGTGGAGCTTGTATTGATGAAAATGCAGATAAATGCTCAAGTTTTGACTGAAGGGTTTTTTTTATAGTGTAAAGTACTTTTTTTTATGATAAATTACTCACATATGTGACGTGTAAGCACTTGTCTGACCTGAACATCCAGTAATAATCCCACAAGCTTAAGAGAGAAGTTTTGTTTGGATAGGGGCCCCAGAACAGGAGGAACTGCAATACAAACTCACGCACCAAACCGCATACAGAAGCCTCGACTGTTTATTTATTCAAATAGTGCCATGGCTGCTGTATTATGGCGGCTTTCGTCTGTCAGGTAAAGGTGTAACACTTTTCTTTTCTGCATCTGTGTTTCTGTTCGGGGGGGATTAAAGCGAGAGCAGCGTCAGTCGTTGCGCCTCGGGCCAAATTCCACATTCATGCCGAACACACACAGACACACACTGCTGGTTTAAAGCTTTCTAGGAAATGTGAGTTGACCTCTTCTTTCCTCACAGCACAACCCTGCATAAAGGGAAAGAAATGTTAAGCCTGTGTGCAATAAAAAGTTAGAGGTGCACGTGGTTCTCTTTGAGCTGCTTAATAATTCAACACGTTTTGTTCCAACTGGGAGTCACGACATGCAACAGGCAGCAGGTACCTGCAGTTTTAATAAGAAACTGATCAATAATTAAGGTTTGTTCCAGGCTCAGAGTAATATTTGTTCATGTGAAGTAAAAGGACGGAACTCTGTGGTTTCCAATTATAGCTGACCATTTGATGAGCAAAATGTTGATAAAATGAGACTCGGAATCTTTTAAAAGCAGATTTATTTTACACACAGAACAACGCAAGACACAAACAAGACATAAAATGACATAAACGAGGCACAAAATAACATAACAGACACAAAACGACTAAAATTTGATCCAAAATGACAAAAAGGGACACAAAATGACACAAACCAGCTGCAAAACAAAAACAAACGCAAAACAACAAAAATTAAGCACAAATTGACAAAAAAGTGGCACACAACACAAAAAAGGTGGAAAACAACACACAAAAAAACTCAAAACAAGAAGTCACAAATTGACAAAAATGAGACAAAACGACAAAAATGAGACGCAAAATGAGACAAATCGACAAGAATAAGCCGAAATGACAAAAATGAGACACAAAATGACAAAAATGAGACGCAATTTGACAAGAATTGGATAAAATGACAAAATTGGACACAAAATGACAAAAATTAGTCACAAAACAACAAAAATGAAAAAAAGCGGACATGGAACAATACAAACAAGATGCAGAACAACAAAAAATAAACACAAAAAGACAAAAATGAGACACACAAAAACAATAACCAGACACAAAATGACAAACAAGAAACACAAAATGACCCAAGAGGCATAAAACAACAAAAACTGTATGCAAAAATGACAAAAAGGGGACATGGAACAACACAAACGAGTTGCACAACAACAAAAAAAGGACACAAAATAACAAAAATGACAGGCAAAAGAACAAAAATGAGACACCACATGACAAAAAGGAGACACAAAATGATAGAAAGTGCAAAACAACAAAGAAAATAAACTCAGCAACAACAAAACGAGTCCAGCACAACAAAAATGAGACCTAAAACTACAGTTAATGTTGCTTTGAGTCTGGACATGACATAAAAACAGTACATTACAATGGTAACACTATAAAACTACATCATCGGTTCAATGTTATTTGATGAGAAAGTAAAACCATAAAAGAAAAGCAAACAGCGTCCATCACCAGCAGTCAATCATTCACCAATAATACCAGTTAAAACTCCCCCTGGAGCAGCTCTTTGGGTTTCTGTGCTGGTGTGTATTTACGAGGCGAGCCGAGGCCACGTTATATTAAGTTTTAAGTGTGTGCGCAGGTTGCACACACCGGCGACAGGCTCTCTTTCTGAGTGGCGAGACTTTGAAGTCGGGGCAGTTCTCTCTTTGAGGTGGTCTATCCCCCCGTTCTCAACAGCGCTAATCATGCGTGACGAGAACATGCTCGCTCCGCGGTCGACCGGGCATCGCCGCTGATGGCTTCCCTCGCTGGGATGGAGGCAGGGTTTGGGATCAGAAGTTGGGTGGGTGGGGGAGGGTGGCGGCTCTGATTAGCATGGCCGCGGGCTAACACGCTAAAAAGAAAAAGCGCAACAAATAAATACACGGGGTCAACTCATTCAACCGCAGCTACAAAGGTAGAGGAGTTCAAGGAAGCCGGGTTTTTCTTTTTCTATTTTTTTTTTGTGTGCCTTCACAAGCCAGTAGTTGAGCTGCCGATCACTTCCAGGGATAGTAACATTATGCAAATCACACTTGTGCACATGTCCTGTAGGTGGCTCAGCGACTGGCTTTCATGCTTTGGGTTCAACCCTATAGTTCGACACTATTGCCCCACATTGTGCTTGTTATTTCTTCTCAAGTCATTTCATGCGTCTTAGATGGACCGGTAGGCTATCAGGGATCAAAAACTCTTAAGTTCCAAAGCTCTCAACAAACATCAACTATAATCTAGTGTGGATTTAAACCAGATGCAAAACAGCTGAATTGAATTTATGTTCAAATCAGATGAAATTTACTAGATTTGAACTAATCACTCGACCTTTCTGTTTAATTGTCAAACAAACTTGAAACAATGTTGCACAAGTTTCACAAAAAAAGATGCAAGGTAGGCTTGTTTTTATGAACTGCTTTGGAATTGCATAAAGTTATCAGAAGGGGGCGCTGTAGGCTACATTAGCTGTAATAAATAGAGCAGAAGAAAACAAAATGCCTGTGCCTGGAAACAAAAGCAGCTGTTTGCCACCAGAAGAAGAAGAAACCATCAAAACTATGGCAATCTACAATCTAAAAGCAATCTAAACTGTGTCTCGATTTAGAAAAATTATTTACTAAAAGAGCAGATGATTTCAAATGAATTTAATTTTATCTTTGGAGTAAATAAGCAGGACTGCATAATGTTGTCAGAAGGTGGCGCTGTAGGCTGCATTAGCTGTAATAAACAGAGTAGAAGAAGGTGGAACACTGGAAGAAGGTACAATCAAAGCTATGGCTCTAAAATCTAAAAATAATCTACAATGGAGCAAAGTCAATAAGGAAAGTAATTAAAGTAAGCAAGTTGTAAGTAAATGGAACAAAAGAGGATGACATTTTGGATTCAGTTATTTCTTTGGATTAAATAAACTAGACTGTGCAGTGTCATCAGAAGATGGCGCTGTAGACTACATAAGCTGTAATAAACAGAGTAGAACAAGCTGGAAACAAAAAACGCCGTTTGCCACCAAAAAAAGAAGAGCCAAACAAAACTTTGGCTATCTGAAAGCGAAAAATAATCCAAAATGGAACAAAGGCTTTAGAAATTGAAGTCAGGAATGTTCTGATTAAATGTTGTTGTTTAGTGCCGTCAGAAGGGGGCGCTGTAGGCTACACAGCTGTAACAGACAGAGCAGAAGAAGCCAGAAACAGTTGTTACTCAAATGCTTAAAAAAAAAAACTTGTAGAAGAAAAAAACAAAACAAAAAAACATTTTGACTATGAACCATAGGAAAATAAAAATTAGTTTTCTTACAGGAAAGTTCTACCTATTCTTTCATATCAGCTCGTTTTGCTTATGTTTCATGCTTTCCAAAGATGATGAAAAACACTGCTGGTAAATGTTTGCTAATCAGAACTTATTTGAAGAAAGTGTTTCCGTCTCCCACAGCTTCTTTCTGACGCTTCAAAATGAAATAATATGCATCTACGTCTATCGATGCTACTCTTGCCCATATCACACATCTGTGTTAGTTTTCTGGGGTTAAATGCAAATCAAAGTCAGCTGCGCTCCAGTCCAGTGGGTGCTGATAATCCAACTGCAGTAGCTTAGTTGCAGCCATAATATCTTGTATCTTGGCAGCAAACCTCTACCTCTAAGCCAACACAAAAACATGGACCAGTCACACATATGTACTATAAAAGAGACATGACTTTTGTCCAGAGCTTCAATAATGCTGTAGCTAAATTGTTTAGCTGCCAACTATTGGGTAAATCACAGACTGTCTGGATAACAGATGGATCATTTCAAAATAATTGTCTATGAAAGTACATCTACCTAAATGTGTGTATTTTCGGATTTCTTTCCTTCTTTGTGACAGCAAACTGAATATCTTTGGGTGGGGGAGAAAGACAAGACATCTGAGGATGTCTTCTTGGGCTTGGGAAAACTTAACATTTTGCGACCAAACAGCTAATTGAGAGAATAATCAACTGATGGATTAGCAATACAAAAAAATCTCACTTGTCTACACCACAAATTCTTACCCAGTACGTCCACTACTATTCAGGAGATTGGGGTAACTTAGAAATGTCCTTTTTTTGAAAGATGAGCAGTTCTTTTCAATGAAGATGACAAATTAATATATCAGAAATCCAGTCTAGACATTGTTAATGTGGTAAATGACTATTCTAGCTGGAAACAGCTGATTTTTAATGGAATATCTCCATAGGGGCACAGAGGAACATTTCCAGCAACCATCACTCCTGTGTTCTAATGCTACATTGTGTTAGCTAACGGTGTTGAAAGGCTCATTGATGATTAGAAAACCCTTGTGCAATTACGTTAGCGCATGAATAAATGTGTGAATGAAGTAGTTACATATTTTGGAGGTTGGATTCATGCTCCAACTTCTCATGAAGCCTTTTGTGTGACCAGAAGTGTTTAAATAGCTGGAATCACTTCCTTTGCATTGCTTGACATGCGACAGAGCGACCAGAAGCTAATTTAACATAGCAGCTTTCACTACCGTTATTGCAAAAGGCCGATACGGTTGGTGGCAACTTCCAAAACTGGAATTTCAAGTAAAGATTATGCAAGAAAACCTTCTAAACCACCTCCAGAGTTGGATGTGTTGTATTTGTTTTCTTAGATGCAGTTTCATTGGGAAAGCTGTTTTGTTTTAGACAAATAAAAATGCTTCTTACTTTAGAAAGGGCAGCTATCTTTTAAACACGAGTCTACAAAGCTAAAGTTCTGGTTTCAAAAGGTGTGGAAGGACTTCAATCCCTTCCAACACCTTTGAGAGTAAATCTGAAGCCTGTTTCCAAAAACCGGCGGCTTTTGGAATGAGACTTGTCTTCGCTCGTTGTTTCTGTCTACATGCTTTTTTTTCTCTGTTTTGCTTATTTATCAAACCGAAGCAATTGAGCCATGCGCAGTTATTAATAAATACACCGGGAGAAAGGAGGGCTGGATGGGTCGGGAAAGAGCTGCGAGAGGGGCCGAAGGAAAGAATAGCAGAGTCGGAGAGAGGAAATGGGGTTGGAGGGGGAGCACGGGGGAGGCACAGACAGTTGAGTCATATTTCAGGCCTGATTGGAACTGACAAAGTGTTATTGGAGGACTCGGTCCCCACAGCATTGTTTGCTTTAGAAAGTCAGGGCCAGATTTATTATGACTGAAAAACATTAGAGAGATCGGAAGTGGGAGCACGGCATGTCTGTCTGCACACCGAGCCGGAGGAGCTCCACGGGGCTCGCACGGAGACGTATTAGCGCCCCGATCTGACGTTTTATGCCGTTCATAAAAGTGTTTTAAAAGTGCGGTGTTGAAACGTTAATGCGGTGAAAAAAAGAGAATGACGGAATATCGCCAGTATAAACCTGTCAGAGCCCCGCGGACACTGGTTCTCCATTAGTCCACTCATGGAGACAAATGGCTGCCATTTGCCACGTGTTATGGCCGATCGGGTTGAGGGGCTGCCGAGACAGATAAGCGTATACATCTCGTAAGAATATATTCTTTTTATCTCATCGTGAAGCCCATAGTGCTATAGTACCATCCGAATCAGACTCGACTATGGCAGCAAGCCGAACGTTGTCTGATTGTTGGGTCTGAAATCGGTGACAGTTTGAAGGTTTAGGTTAAAGGTTTGAATCCCAAGTCCAGTAGGTAATATTTGACAAGTTGCAGAAGTGTTTTCGTGCTGTGTTGTCATCAGCAACAATTGTTCAGGTTTCTTACTTGAAGCCTTTTTGATGCGCAGCCAATAACGGCTGGTAATCTGCTGCAAAATGAAAGACAGATATAGGAGTTTTATAGATGCCACAGTATCATTAATCATCAGAGCAGGGATATTTTTGTTGGTAAATGACTTTGAAGTGTAGCAACACAGAAAAACTTTGTGTAAAAAGTCATGAAATTACATTTTTAAGCAAAAAATAGCGAATTCACCCTAGTTCCTGTTTAGTTTATCATCTAAAGCTCTGAAAGTTTCCCTTATGAATGACTTCCCAATGTGTTGTACAGTATATAGTTTTAGAATTAACACTGTGATTTGCACAATAATACACTCATTCATTCAACTTTTATTTAAAGTCTGAGTACACTGAGGTGTAGAGGCCTTATTTAACATGTGATTACATTGCAGGAATTGCATAATAAAGTAAGGAAAATTACCACAAATTTCTAACTTTTGGGAGCTTGACACATGAAAACTTTGAATTTTGCGTGACTGAGAAAAGAAATCTGTATGATGTAGCATAATTTACTCTAATTTATTGGTCCTTGGATAAACAGTGTTTTTTTTTTTTTTTTTTTAAATTTCATTAAAAGACAAAGTTGGTCAACCCCCAGGCTCCACACTCCAAAATAACTGAGGAACATTACAGAAATACTGAAAAAGAAGATTCGGTTGTATAAAGAAATGCAAAGTCAGTTTTATGGAAAACTACAACTTTTCAACTACAGACAAGATGTGGACAAGAAACAAGTGCTCTGTCTACTTGCAATTGTTATGATATGATAAAAAAAGCAATAAAAACTGAGAATGAAACTGCAAAATCAGTAGCAATAATTAAAACTGGAATAGAAAACCCAATATAATGTGTGGCTGAGGTTTAGGAGACAGAATAGGTTGGATGAAGGGTTGGCGGTTTGATTCCTGAATTGCTCTGGAAGGATTTATTGCAACAAGCTCAAGTGCAGACTCGATCTAAAACTACCTAACTTGGACTTTCCAACAGTGCTACTTGTTTGTCTGCGTGACTAAAAATAATGTTGAATTTACATTCAATTTATTATTTCTTGCAACCTGCATCCATCTCCACGTCCATTACTCTTGCTTGAATTACTTATGAACTTGTCACTGCATAAGTATGTTAATATTTATGTAATGCAAACCTTTCACAGATGTTACTGTATATTTGCATTTTTTTTTTAATATTTAGAGTAGAAAAGAGCTTTCTAGTGATGCTTGCCAAACTACATATCTGTACATAGGAACGTAATAATATTGTGAAACCAGTTTAAACTCACATTTTTTTATTTTTTCCTCCTATTTTTAAATTCCTGCTGATTCCCAGACAATCTTCTTACACAATTACAAAAAGATATATCTGCTGCCAGCATTTTATGTTGAGATACGTGTAAATACAACAATTTCATTATGTGAAATACTGTTTTTCCTTGATTTAAAGGCTAATAGCAAAACATCTGGAAGCATTATGAAATCAGATGATGGAAGATCTTGATAGCCTCAACTGTTTTTAAAAAACAAGACACGGCAGGCATGATTAGCCTTAAAATGTCCAAGATAAGAGCCTAAAAGTACAGGTGGTGAAATGCAAATTAAATACTGAATGTTGCACTGCACATATTCAAGTAGAAACTATTTAGAATAAACTGCATAGATAAGTATATATAGGTAGTGGTAACTTGGAAAGGCTTTTTTTTTTTTTTTTAAATGCTCTGCAACAACTTTTAGTATTAATCAATGCTGAAGTTCCAGCAGCTCGGCTTCTTAAACAGCACTGGTAAAGCTGCTGGTCATGTTGTTAAAGCCCTGCATGTAGAGCCGTGCTGAATCCGAGGCCCTTATTGGAAAAGTACATGTTGCGTGCTCAAGTTTTTCCTGTACAAATAAAGCTTCAAATAAAAAGTCAACACAGGCCGAAAAACAATGGCAGCCAGAGCAGGGCGCTCTCATCCTGGTCAGCGCTCACACATGTTTTCATAGTTAATGGACAGTATGGAGAGGCTAAGCTCACTGTATTTGAGTAACCTCCGCCTGACCCTCTTCCTCCGCCTGCACACTGGGGCCGAGCCGAGCCACGGCGGAAAAACGAAGTGCAGAGAGAGGAAGGCATGGAGGTGGCGGTGGGCCTCGGGGCTGCTGTAAATGAAAGGAGGCTCTCGCTGGTCGTCGCCTGTGTTGTTTGGTTTGGCAGGAAGTGTCCACACAGAACCATGGCACAGAGACACAATCAGCTGGGTCTGTCTAATGACTGAATGTTAGTTAGAATAAACGATAAATAGGAGGTATTGGTTTGTAAAACAGAAGCTGATTAAAGACAGGCTTGGTTAAACATGGCATTTTGAAGTTCTAAGTCATGTTAATAAATGTTACAGCTGAAACAATTGTTTGATTTACCAGTTGACAGAAAACATATGGGTGGTAATCTAAGTAGAATAGTTTCCTTGTTTTTTTTCATACTGTAGTAAAAATCAATATATTTAAGTTTATGATTGTTAACGAGATGTTTAAAAAACACAAAGAAACAACAAAAGCTACAAAGAGACACAACATGACCCCAAAGAGACACAACGTGACCCCAAAGAGACACAACGTGACCCCAAAGAGACACAACGTGACCCCAGAGAGACACAACGTGACCCCAAGGAGACACAACGTGACCCCAGAGAGACACAACGTGACCCCAAGGAGACACAACATGACCCCAAGGAGACACAACATGACCCCAAGGAGACACAACATGACCCCAAGGAGACACAACGTGACCCCAAGGAGACACAACGTGACCCCAAGGAGACACAACATGACCCCAAGGAGACACAACATGACCCCAAGGAGACACAACATGACCCCAAAGAGACACAACATGACCCCAAAGAGACACAACGTGACCCCAGAGAGACACGAGAGACACAACGTGACCCCAAGGAGACACAACATGACCCCAGAGAGACACAACATGACCCCAAAGAGACACAACGTGACCCCAGAGAGACACAACGTGACCCCAAGGAGACACAACGTGACCCCAAGGAGACACAACATGACCCCAGAGAGACACAACATGACCCCAAAGAGACACAACGTGACCCCAGAGAGACACAACGTGACCCCAAGGAGACACAACGTGACCCCAAGGAGACACAACATGACCCCAAAGAGACACAACGTGACCCCAGAGAGACACAACGTGACCCCAGAGAGACACAACGTGACCCCAAGGAGACACAACATGACCCCAAGGAGACACAACATGACCCCAAAGAGACACAACGTGACCCCAAAGAGACACAACGTGACCCCAGAGAGACACAACGTGACCCCAGAGAGACACAACGTGACCCCAGAGAGACACAACGTGACCCCAGAGAGACACAACGTGACCCCAGAGAGACACAACGTGACCCCAAAGAGACACAACGTGACCCCAGAGAGACACAACGTGACCCCAGAGAGACACAACGTGACCCCAGAGAGACACAACGTGACCCCAGAGAGACACAACGTGACCCCAGAGAGACACAACGTGACCCCAAAGAGACACAACATGACCCCAAAAAGACAAAATTACAAAGAGACACAACATGACCCCAAAGAGAGACAACATGACCCCAAAGAGACACAACGTGACCCCAAAGAGACACAACGTGACCCCAGAGAGACACAACGTGACCCCAGAGAGACACAACGTGACCCCAAGGAGACACAACGTGACCCCAAGGAGACACAACGTGACCCCAGAGAGACACAACGTGACCCCAGAGAGACACAACGTGACCCCAAGGAGACACAACGTGACCCCAAGGAGACACAACGTGACCCCAGAGAGACACAACGTGACCCCAGAGACACACAACGTGACCCCAAGGAGACACAACGTGACCCCAAGGAGACACAACGTGACCCCAGAGAGACACAACGTGACCCCAAAGAGACACAACGTGACCCCAGAGAGACACAACGTGACCCCAGAGAGACACAACGTGACCCCAGAGAGACACAACGTGACCCCAGAGAGACACAACGTGACCCCAGAGAGACACAACGTGACCCCAAAGAGACACAACGTGACCCCAAAGAGACACAACATGACCCCAAAGAGACACAACATGACCCCAGAGAGACACAACATGACCCCAAAGAGACACAACATGACCCCAAAGAGACAAAATTACAAAGAGAGACAACATGACCCCAAAGAGACACAACATGACCCCAAAGAGAGACAACTTGACCCCAAAGAGACAAAAAATGACTGCAAAAAGACAGAAACTACTAAAAAGTGACAAACGCGCACAGAGACATAACAGTAAAAAATAACCACAAGGAAAAGCAAAACGACTACAAAGAGACATCAAACGGCCACAAAGAGACAAAACAGACCAAAAAATGACAAAAAAAATTCACGAAACCACAATAAATGCACACAAAAAATGGTGATAGAGATGCAACACTGTAACATATGCACAAGATCACCACAAAAAGACATAAAACCACCCCTAAAATAATGCAAAATAGTCACAAAGATACAAAAACCCACAAAGACATGCTAAATAACGACAAAACGATAAAACTATAAAGAAAAAAACAACAAAGCATACACAAAATGACTACAGAAAGACAGAAATTACGAAAAAGAGACATAAAACGACCACAGAGACAAAACAACTGCAATAGACATGCAAGCTGACCACAAGAGACTCAAAATGACCACAGAGACACAACATGAATTCAAAAAGGCAAAACTACAAAGAAACAAAAACATTACTGACATAAAATGACTACAAAAAGATGGAAATTTCAACACAGACATAAAACGACCACAAAGAGACAAAACAACTGTAACAGACATGCAAAATGACCACAAAAGAGACTTAAAATGACCACATATGGACATAAAAACTAGAAAGGAAGACCAAACGACCACGAGGACGCACAAAACAACTACAAAAGAAACCAAAAGGCCAAAAAGAGACTTACCAGATCACAGAGGCATGCAAAACTAAAATATATGCACAAGATGAACCACAAAGAGACACAAAAACACTACAAAAGGATGCAAAATAGGCACAAATATACAAAAAACTCCAAGGACACACAAAATGACCACAAAAACAGACAAAAGAAAACCACAAAGTGTCATGAAACAATGAAATCTGACACACAAACCGAACGCTGTGACAAAACTACTGAAGACACAGAACATCCACAACCCTCTTTGGGACTTTAAATTTAAAGCTATCTGAAGAGCTCATCTTGGAACTGAAAAACTTTTGATTTCCACTTTTTGTAGACGATACATTTGCTCAGAAAATAATCACCAAAATCAAAATAAAGTACAGTCATTCTCCAGGTTCTCTGAGAAACCGATAGTGGCTCTGTGTCTGTGCAGCAACATTTAGTCTTTCAAACCCATCTAGCATTTAACCTGCCGACTGCAGGAGGCAGATAAAGTGACAGCAGAGTGGAAGGGCTGATTTAAAGACACCAAACAGACAAAGATGCAGAGATCAGAGCAAGTGTGGGAGGAAGAGAGGAGGACTGAGCTGAAGGGAAAGACGGGGAAATGGGCTGGCACACTGCAAAGCTCTTTTGCAGGAGAGAAATCCAGCAGGTCCTGAGCAGGTTGGTGAGAGTGCCAAGAACTGAGCTGCCTGACAGATGACAGCGACAGAAAATGAGGCAGGAGGTGAGGTGAGGAGAAAGAAGAGGGGAAAAAGGCGAGCAGGATATTCTTTCAGGGTGCACACTCACAAATAGACCTGCACAGATGCCCGTTGGATAAGATTATTCTTATAAATAGTCTGCCTGTGTGTGACAGTTATTCTCATTTTGGGTATTTTCTTAGAGCAGTCATTGAATCAATATGTGACCCTCATCTTCATGCTTTCTAATTTATGCAGGAGAGGGTTAAACTACAAAGACACGCTGAACAGAGAGACGCAAAATGCCCGCAAAGAGTCATTAAAAGGGCTACAAAGAGACACAAAACTGACTATAGAGAGACCAAAACAACCACAAGGAGAGGGAAAGCACCTACACACACAAAACGAACGTATTTCTGCAGCCGAGGGTTCAACCAAAGTGCCAGCGGTTCATAACACGACGGTCCCTTTCAGTCACCCTGAAGGAATCCGTCGTCTCCCTCCTGTCCTCTTCCTGCTAACAACACTGAGGGTGGGGTCCGGTTTTTGGGGGAGATAAGTTCGCGGTCTGATCCAGCGTCAGGGTTCCCTGGCCGGGTCAGGGGGTCGATCAGGGGTCGGTCTGGATGTGCTGATCTGGGAGCGATTAGACTAATGCGATTAGTCATGAAGTGACACGCTAGCAGAGCCAGGTGTTAGCGCAGCAGCCATAACTGTTGAGGACTGTGGCCTGATGGACACGAGTGGAGTCTGTATTATTATACAAGTACTATTTGTGCAGTTGACTTAAAACACTGCTTTTCTGCAGTAAAATGGCTGTTGTCTGTGTTTTAGTGTTATATATGATGTTTATGCAGTTATTTTAGCTGCATTAATGTTCATATAAATGCTGTGTGCTGGCCTCCATATATGAAATACTTTCCTTACCTGCACTAGACTATTCTAATGTTCTCATATCTGGAATGTATCTCAGCTTTAACTGCTTCAAAACTTCGGAACATGTGTGTTGACTAAGACCAGATCTGCATCTGATCTTTCAGCATGTTTGAAAAAGGAACAAGATAAACAAAAAAATGAAAAAACCAACTAAAAAACTTACCAGAAAAAGCAAATCTGAGAGACATGGAGCAGACGAGGGCCGACAGCTTCACCTTTGACCTGGGCGTCAGTCCAAACTGGTCCAGACGGGCAAACAGACACTGTTGGTTCTGGCAGACACCGGCTGTGATATATGTTTTCCTGGAACCAGAGCGAAGGAAGTCGGGGCTTTTAAAATATAGCGGATATAATTTATTTTTAATATAAGGGAGTCGGGGCTGTTTGCACGAACTGCACTCGAAGACTATTGAACCACTTTGCAGTGGCACTTATGAGGCTGTAAGTTAAGTAAATAACAGCTGCAGACGGCCGTTTCTAATCCTATTTTTCCTTCAAACCCCTGATCTTAAACTGTATTTGAGCACTGTGAGTGTGTGTGGAGGTGAAACGAAAAGCTCGAGGCTTTGCTGAAGGCCACATGAGCGGTGCAGGTGTCGTATCGTCGCTGTCTGTCCTCTACAGTCATCAGCACAGGAAGAATTGAGCTTTGTGCCACAAACACTCAGGTTACCTCAACTGTAGCCTGTGGAGGAACCAGGGATAGCGAAAGACGTGGGTTTGTTACCTGTTAAGGGCTGTGGGAATGACCCAGAGGAGCTGTGGGTCAGCACCCAGGAGAGGCTTCCTCCTGAAGGTAGCACTGTGGCTCTTACGGGTGTAAAATTCGACCACTGTTGACTTTCACGTTCAAATCTCCTGCAAATTCTGATCAATTTTCCAGAAACAATGAAATTAACATGCACACAAGTTACCACAAGTTTAGTGATTCAGTGTTCAGTCTACAATTTAACTTTTAGAAGGAGGTCTGCTCTTTTGTACACTTTATTGCATCAAGAAATTTAATTAAATCAACTTATATTTTCTAGTTGGCTTGATGTAAATATAGAAGTTTTGCTAGTTCATTTAAATTTTTTTGCTAGTTTTGCTCACTATAATTTTTTACGAGTAAATTTGTTGTTAATTTAAATCGTTAATTTTTACTTTTAGACTGCTTTACAATTCTAAAACACAAGTTTGTTTAACTTAAAAGGATTAGTTCATTCAACTTAATGAATTGAGTTTAGAATAAAATATATTGGCAGAATACCCAGGATGCTTTTTTTTTTTTGTAATTTTGGAACGCAGACATGGATGGAAACTTGCTCTGTGTATTAATTTCATCAGAAAAATTAAATAATTGTTGCTTCATAATAATCAAAACCCTTTTACTCATGATAAAAGTGAGTTTTAGATTGATTCCCTACAACTATGAACTTGTAATTTATGTCACTGTAACTGGAAGCTCTGACAACTAAAGTTATGTTTTCAATGTTGAAGAAATTAGTTTTACACTTAAAGGGTCAAAGGAAAGCAGGGCCATCTTAAACCATTATCTATGTGACTAGTTGATTCAACTAAATATTATAAATTTATTGAACTTGTTTTCTCAAGTTGAATTAATTCTGTTTGGCTAATTTTGCACTTTGCACAACTTATAAATCAACCAAATAATCAGCTGAAGTGCAGTTAACTCAAATTGAGCTGAAGTTTATTAGTTGAATCAACTTAAAATTGATTTACAGTTTTTAGTGAAGTAGGATAAACCTGAAAGATGTTCATTGAACCAGATGCAAAATTCTGATTATAGTCTAACGATCTATAGATGGAATGGATTTCTAGGAAACCTCTTACTTTAATACACAATTTTATTCAAATTAACTGAGGTTTTGGAGTTTTAAAATGCCCGCATCAAATCAAAGCCAGTTTTAGACTCTGCAAAAGCTAATTTATCATCTTAGTATGAACTTAGAATTGATTTACAGTTTATTAAGATCCACTTGTACAGCGAGTAGAGCTGGATAAACATAAGAGGAGTCAATCAGACCAGATGCAAAAATCAAAATGATCAAGAGATAGATTTAATTTCTAGGAAACGTCTCAAGTTTTTCAGAAATTGTTAGATTTTATAAATCCAAATCAAACCCAGTTTTAGAATTTGCAAAAACTACAAAACCTACTACAGGTGGTACTTCTTAGTTCCAACATTTTGCTGTGACTGCTCTACAAAGTCCCTCCTGTTGGAACACCTGGCTGTTTAAAAGACCTCCTCCAGGACCTCGAGGTCTACGGGGCCAAACCTGGAGCTTCCTCAGCCCGAGACCCGGGGCCACCTCGCCTTTTGTCCCCGGGACGGCAACAGCGCTCAGATTCCTTGCTCCTATTCCCAGTCCAGTAAGAGAATACCCCAACTACACGGGGTCCAAGGACTGGTCATGACCACGGGTGCATGTGAATGCACACGTTTGTGCATCCGTGTTTGTTGATCTGTGTGTGTGTTTTTTTTAATTGAGCAAAAAGGTGAATGTCCTCGTGCTGCAGCTGACTGGAGCTCAATGGTGCACCTGCATGATTGTTAGCGCTGCACCGGCCCGACCCTTCACCCCGAACTCCTGACCTGTAACTGTAAACCTGCTCATACTGGACTCCAGCAGCGGGGAGTGTGTGAATTAGCATTGTGTCGGTCGCGTTTGTGCATGAGAGTTCGTAGGCGTGTCGTCGGGTCTTCTGTGGATTCCGTTTACCTTGAAGCTTCAAGGTAGCGCCCGCTGATTGAAAACGCAAAACTTCCTGTGTGATTGAACAATGGCGTCCGAGTCCCACGTCCAGAGTTCAAACAAAGGGCCCAGGAAGCAAACAAAAAAGCCCGTTTGGCAGCTTCAAACATGTGAAACCAGCTGCGAAGGACATTAAGGCCGCCACGCCAAAAAAGCGCTTACATTGTACAGTACGTTTGATATGAGAACTCGGAGACGAAACCCCCCACCCCGCCCGGCCCCAGCTGTCCCTTTAAGAGCCGGGTTATTACTGGCTTTATTGTTATTACTGCCTGTTTTTTAAAGGGGCAGCCGAGCCGGGGGAGTAATCCGCCCGTCAGCACTCACATTAATGGCCTAATTGGGCTCTTCTCTCACAGTCAAAACGCCGGCCTCAGCCTTACGGAAATGCTAAGCCCTCAGAGCCTCTCGCGCTTAAATACCCAAGAAATGCATGAAGTCTCTGCAAAGTGGAGCCGTCACTACCCTTCATTCTCTCGTCCACATTGTTGTCATTCCTCTTTTTTTTTTTCTTTCCATCATGCTATGCGTCATTTGTGGCAGAGGGAACTTCAGTGGGTTTAACCTCCGGGCTTAAAGCTGCTAATGTGCTGTCAACCAGAGGGCTAATATTCAAACAGGACGTTACACGGGAAGAATGGCTCACTGGGGAGGGACCTTTAATGGGAGCAACTTTTTTCTGTTCCCATTTAATTAATTTGTCATCAAGGGATTCCACTGGTGTCCAAAGCTGTTGGTGAGTTGAGTTGTTGAGTCTCGCTCTGCAGAATCCTCAATATTTCAACTCAATCGGCCTGAAAATGAATCAATGAACCATTTCTTTGTCATTTATCAAGAACAATTACAAACATGACAGTTTCAGCACTCCAAATATTAAGATTTGCTCCTTTTCTATGTTTTACATTCATGTGAAATGATTATTATGAGTTATTTCAAGGATATTCTTGTTTGGTGGGTTTATTCACACTTTCTAATATAAGATCAATAATAAAATTTGTAAAAAAAAAAAAAAAAAAAAAAGATTTTTCAGTTTTTTTAAGGTTTTGTCTTTTTCATGTCATTGTGTTGCTGTAAATAACTGATCATTTTCATTTGTTTCATCAATTAATTCATCAATTTTGATCCATGACACTGGCTTTTGAACTGCTGCTCGCTTAAATGAAGCAAAAAATATTAAACTAGAGAAAGATACACAGAGAAGCAACAAAGTCTCAATGAACAAATGTTGTTTTGGGAGGATTTTTTGAATATAATAAATGACGTAACCTATTCGTCAACTACATTTGTTGTCAGTTAACTATCTGAACCCCGAAACCCAATAGTGTGTTTTAAAGGCGTGTTATTGTTAAAATCACATAAAATACATCATTTATCAGAGTCACAAACTGTAAAAACTGACAAAATTGTGGGGTTTTCAACTTTCTGTCAGTGATTAAACTAATCCTGTGTGATGTACTCTTCTGCCAGGAAAAATAACCAAATTGAAGCTTAAAATCATAATAGTTCTTCAAAATGCCTTTTTTTTGACAGATATCATTGGTACATTTGCAAAAATATTGCACCAGATTATGCAAAAAAAATAATAATTGTACACTCCATATGCAACTTAGAAGCCATTAGTGATTTAGCTGAAATCATGTAGTAAACATTCTGTCACTTACTGGCTGAACTGCAGGCTGTGTAGCACAGAAACTAAACCTAAACGTAAGTAGTAAAATATCTACAATATGTAAAGCTGGTTTATTTTTCTTCCAGTATTGATCACACTTGTGGGCACTTGGAGAAATGTTGTACATGCTGATTCCAGCTTTTTCCAATTTCGTAAAATAAACAATGAAAGAAACCAACTTTTTTGTCATTTTTTTATGATTTGTGGAATTATAACTGTTTGATAGAGCACACAAGACATTTTTGAGTTCTCTGTACTTCTAGTCATGGTTGTGTTGTTTCCACAGAGGTGAAGGACTTTATATTGTTGTGAAAAATGAATCCGCACCTACTAAAAATGTGATGGGAGCAGCAGAATTTGTCAGAAAATGAATAGCTTCAGTACTCGCACAACAAGTTTCATCCTCATTTGAATTTGTAGTGACTGAAACATATTAAGTCGTGCTATTTTACTGCAAGATCATTATCATCATTTCCAGCGACCATCACTCCTGTGTTCTAATGCTACACTGTGTTAGCTAATGGTGCTGAAAGGCTAAGTGACGATTAGAAAAGCCTTGTGGAATTATGTTAGCACATGAATAAAAGCACAAAAAATGAGCTACTTGAAAACGAGACTAGAATATCGATAATAGTATAATGGCTATGTTTTGTCAGTTTCACCTTGGTGAAGATAATCTGGTAATGTGAGGAAACAGAGCAGGACGCTGCCCTGTGGTGAAGGTCCGGGCTGAGTGTTCGACTGCATTTGTGCTCATGTGGTAACCGCTTGACTAGAGGGATGACGCAGGCTTGAAATGTTTGTTTTTGCATCTTTTTGGGAATACGGTACCATTCAAAAGTTTGGGGTTACTTAGAAATGCCCTTGTTTTTGAAAGAAAAGTATTTTTTTTCAGCAAAGATAACATTAAATGAATCAGAAATCCAGTCTAGACATTGTCAATGTGGTAAATGACTATTCTAGCTGGAAACAATTGATTTTTAATGGAATATCTCCATAGGGGGACAGAGGAACATTTCCAGCAGCCATCACTCCTCTGTTCTAATAGTACATTATGTCAGCACATGAATAAAAGTGTGACTTCTCACTGAAAACATACAATTGTCTAGGTGAGACAAATGTTTGAACAGTAGTTATATAATCCCATATACAGAACATTATCTAAACAGGAAAATATCCTCTTTAATGCTATCCGATTAGCCTGTTAGCATCAATTAGCCTCCGATTTACCTTGTTTACTCGCATTGCATTACGGTGTCTGGTACATACTCCAGCACAGAATCCCCACAGGTAACAACAGAACTCAGAAAGCCAAACTGCCTCCACATCGCCACTAAAGTGTGATGAGTGCAGTTCTGGGCTCATCTTTGTTGGATCTGCTGCCTCTCCTTCCGTCAGTATAATCACATCACACAGCAGCCCGGCTGGTGAATGCGAGTCTGTCATGTGCGGTTTACTGATGCCGCTTCACATGATTCCTGCCCATTGAAGTTCAGATCTTTCATTTGGCTATCACCGCCATTTCAAGCCAGGAGTGCTGCAGCTTTAAGCGCCGCAAATAGAGCTTCACACCTGCATCGCTGGCAGCCGCGGACTTGAGTGGAGCAGTTTGAGGTGGTAATGCCTTGCTCCGGGGCACAATAGCAGGAGGCTTTTCATGGGGAAGTCCCTGGGTGACATCAGAATCCACCACTTCAGCTTCCACAATTTAGCGTCTCTTGTCAATTTTCGCTATAATTCCCAAACTTGCCTCCAGCTTCTTTGACTGTCCTTGCAGGAGACTTTCCCCCTCTTGATGGATGATGTAACAGAATTTTAGAGTTGATGCAGGTCAGTTGCAGAACATATCTCAATTTTTCTCCTCTGTGCACATTCAGAAACCGACTAAAACGCAGCTTCCAGTCTGTTAGCATTAGCTATTAGCTGCATGCATTACATTGCAACAGAAATTTGTGCAAATATTTGCCCATGTATTTAGATTTAGCTCTTTTTTTTTCTTGTACAATGTTTGACTGTGAAATTACACCATTTTGCCTGTTTTTAAGTCTGTGAAAAAACTTATTTTGCAGAAATTTTGCATCATTTGAAAGGAAATTGTGTACATTAATGATTAAAAGATGGTTTATACTGTTGTTTAACAGGTTTATTTTTGTTAAATTACAGATATCGATTAAAATATAGAAAAAAGGCAAAAATTAGCATAATATCCACATCAGAAATCTTTATTTTTGTAAATAATATTTATTGTCTCACAATGTGAATGTAAATTTTTATTGTTTATTGTATTTAAATTATTAAAAATATTTTTTGCAGATATTTTCTGTTATTTGAAAGAAAAAATGTTTTTTTGCTGCTTTTGATAAATCACTGATATATGGAGTAAAATCCCAGAAAAAAATACATGTTGGAAAAAAAGACCAAAATTGAACATAATGTCAGCATCGAAAAAATATATTTTTTGAAAATAGTAATTTATTATCTCACAATATGACTGTAGATTTTTACAGTTTTTTCTGTATTTAAATTGATGATTTTTTAAAATAACAGATACATTTGGTTATTTGAAAGAAAAGTTTTGTGCATTAAGAAATGGTTAGAAACAGATTTTTTTTGCTGTTTTTGTTAAATTAGAGAATAGGGTTAGAAAAAACGACCAAAACTGCACATAACGCCAAAAATGTGTATTTTTAAAAATAATAATTTATTCTCTCACAATGTGTGAGTGTAAAACTTTACTGTATTTAAAGCAATTACTTATTTAGATTTTTATATTTTTACAGATACCTGTGGCTGTCTGAAATAATAATTGTGTATATTAAGAATTTGAAAATGGTTAAAAGAAAAATTGCCTGGAGCTTCTTTGGCTGATGTAACATGAGCTGATGCAATCACTTACAACATATTTCTCAATTTTTCCGCTCAAACCGACTAAAACACCACTTTCAATCTGCTAGCATTAGCTATTAGCTGCATAAATCACATTGCAACCAAAGATTTTGGAAATGCATCCCTATTTGGCAGACTTTATCCCTTGTAATCTAATGCTTGGATGACAGGAAACTATTTCTAAATGCTTTTCCCCGCGAGTCGTGAGCAGGAGAGGTCAGCCACAGTGCGAGCGCCGCTATCTGCAGACCGGGGGTTAGGCCGCTAAATGAAGAGATTAGTACATGGTGAACCGCCACAGGTGGATGCAGTTATTCTATCATTTCCTACTCTTAATCAAATCAGCAGCAGATTTAGAGAAAAGCAAAAAAAAGAAAAAAGAAAAAGGGAAGCGACGGACAGCTATATCGACGTGTTTCATTTTCACGTTAGCTAGAAAAAGTAACTCGCACACATGCTTAAAGTGCTGCTCCCTCGCCGGTTGAGCCGAGATGGGAGGTCAGAGGTTCAAGGTTGGAGGTTGGGGAGGTGAGAGCTTTGTGGATTTGAGTCTGTGTGTGTGTGTGTTTTGCGGGGATGGATGGATGGATGGAAGGAAGGAGGTGGGGTTTCTGCAGAGCTCATGTGTTAGTGTAACTGAAGCTGTCATCCAGCCCCAGGGTCAGCTCCCCAAAGCACGCCGGCTGTCTCTTTTAATAGACTAAACACATATGTCTCTCTATAGCAACATATGATGAGGGAGGAGGGGGGGAGGGCGAGGATTGACTTCATAATTGGCCTGTCACAATTTTTCTAATGGTTTTAATGGAAATTGACAATAACATGAGACGCCGCCATTTGGCCACATGTCACCTTGCATGTCGCCTTCCCCACACAACGCATCAAAAACAATCATTTAATGACTGAAACCAAGAACTCGCCTCTCTCTGGTTTTCTGCAGCGAGCGCTATGTTTAGTACGCAAAATGAGACTAACAAGGGAAACATTTGGCGCCACAACATGGTGTTTGTTGCTGATTCAACTGCTTATCTATTAGAAGAATCACACAGAAATGTGTCAGCGAGCGCAAGGGGAGTTAGAGTCGCACTAATTATCCAAACATCAGAGTGATCAAAGTGATCTAAAAGTGGATTCTAGCAAAAGTCCTGCTTTAAATTAGCATTTTTTTTTAATTTACATTGAGTTTCCAATGAGAAATGCAGTGATAAAAGCATTGTAATGCCCACAATCGATCACAATTTACTCCAAAAACCGCTGAAAAATGCACTTTTCCAATGGATGCATGGGTATTTATTCTGCAGCTGCATCAGTTCCTAATCAGTCCAATCGATCTATGCAAATTCTCGGTATGTTGGTTCTTTGTTGTGGAAACTGTGAGTAAAACTCTAAGTAGAAAGATGATCCATGTTTCCTTTCGCCCCCAGAAATGTTGTTGAGATGTGATTCTTTGTATTTGTGTTATCGGTACGACTGTACAGCTGAGAGAGAAAAGGAGGAGGAGGAGGTGGTTCACATCAGCATGAGAGAGCAGAGTAGGTTCAAAGGAGCAAGTAAAGAGCAGAGTCAAACATGCATGCAGAGTAGAAAATGTTCATCTTTATAATTATTTTTGAGTGATTTAGGGTTATTTACTGAATTGCAGATAATACCTCATAAAATCACAGAAAAAAAGATTAATGTAGATATTAATCATAAAGAACAGGTTAAACTCTGACTAATATCCACATCAAAAGCCTGTGTTTTTATATTTTTTCACAGTGTTGGATGTAAAATTATACCATTTTGCTTGTATTTAAATCTATGAAAAATATTAATTTTGCAGATATTTTCTAACATTTGAAAGAAAAGTTGTATACATTAAGAAATGAAAAATTGTACAAAATAAATAAATAAATCACTGCTTTTTAATATTTTTTGGTGTTGTTAAATTACTAACTTTTACACTTCATACACACTTCAACTTTTACATCGTAAAAATACACCTAATTTATTAGCTAAAAATATCAGATATTTGCCTTTATTATCACCATTTTCACAGTATTTTTGTATCAGAATTTCTTTTAGAGTGATAGTAATTTCTTTTTTGACAGCATGTAACTGTAAAAATACACCTATTTTACTGTATTAAATTTAGCTAAAAATGTCAGCTATTTACTGTTATTTTCACCATTTTAACAATACTTATAAGAGACTTAGTTTATACAGTTACAGCAATGAAATTCTACAATTAAATTACTATTTTTTTAAATACTCAAACTTTTTTTAAAATAACACGAATTACAAGTTTGCAAAAACAGACTAAAACTATAAATACAGTCCACGTCAAAAATCTGTCATTCCAAAAATAGTAAATAAATAACAAACAAATTAGCTGAAAATGTCAGTTATTTGCCAACTGAGAATTTTTTGAGTATTTTTAACAGTATTTGTTTTTACAGTGTACAACAGTTGATCTGTACAGTTAAATTGCATTTTTTTTAAATAAAGAAGAAAAACACATGTTACATATTTAAAAAAGGCCAAAACCATAAATATGGTCCACATCAGAAATCTGTAATTTTACAAATAGTCATTTGTTCTTCTGCAGTGTATAACTGTAAAAATAAACCTATTTTTTTACTGCATTTAAATTAGCGAACCATTTTCACAGCATTTGTAACACAATTATTTTTCCACAGTGACAACAACTAAACGATGCAATTAAATAGAACTTTGAAGACATTAACCGGTAATAGTTGGCATATGGAGGCCTTTATGTCACGTTTGGACAGTTGACAGGTTTGCCATTTAAAGCAGACTGGAGCTGACTAATGTGGGTCGGTGTGGCAGCAGACGGGTCGTGTATTTCTGTACGTCTTACTCAGGCCTCCGGTGCAAATGTCAGCTCAGGTGGGCTCAAACCCCAGTCTTGTCAGACGTTCTGCTGACATTTGATGATCAATCACAGAAGACGACATGAAAGGAGCCGGCTTTGCTTGCTTAGGTTTTTCCTCCTGCAGTTAGAAAGAAAGTTATGGTCAGTGCAATTTCACATCCTTTAAAACAAAGAGCATGTGAATGATTTCTCAGACCGCTACAGCTTTCTCAGCGTCTCGGCGTGTTTCTAAGGAGGTCTTCGTGACTCATCTGATGAATTCAAGCTGACCGCAACTGCACAACCCATAAAATACCAACTGTGAGCAACTTTCAGAGTTACTGATGCAGATTTAAAGCGAAAATACTGTTTTAGCTGTGGGGGCTAATTAGCTATTAGCCAAACAGTTGTAGATACTCACTTAATGTAGTGTTTACAGACCTAACAGGGTTGATTTTGATCATTATTGTCCATTTTTAGGTATGTATTGTAAGGAAATCTTGCATTTTTAAATGAAGAGTTCTTTATAATTATCAATACTATGTACATTGATCCTTGCAGCTTGAATTAAATATATAATATTACATTTTTTTTAGGAGTTTGTAGCTTAGTGTTTTCACCATGTAGTGTATTTAGGCCAAGTATTTTGGGGAATATCACTGACTTAACTGGACACGGTATCTTGTATGTTACTGAAAGTTGTCATTCAGTAGAATCACTTCTTGGTATTGTTGCTGAATGTTGTTAATTGTTTTTCTGATGAACTTTTAGAACCAAAATATTTTTGGGACTTTACCTGTTTTTAAATTACAAATACCAGTAATATATCTATAAAAATCATAGAAAAAAATTACACACATATGTACACATATATAGGGAGAGATATTTGGAGTTATTTTTAATGATTTTACAGTTTTGACTGTCACAATATTTCACCATATTTACTTTTTTTCTGCCAGATTTTTACAGCTTTTACAGAATTTCTTCTTTTTATTTACAGTTCAAATTTTCTCTTACACCCATTTGGCAAAACAAATCTAGAAAAAAGGTCATGTTCATCTCCTCTAATATGTGTTCGTGGGTTCAGCAGCTAAGAACTCATTTGTCCAGCAGCTCGTGTTGGTGTTAATAATGCAGCAGCCATGTTGAAAACGCTGCTTCTCTGAGACTCTGCTGAGGAGGAAGGCAAGAAGAGGAGGTCATGGTGGGGGGTCAGCGGGACGCCAGAAGGGGTCCAGAAGTGAGTCAGAAGAGCCTCCCCCCTTCCTCCCCTCCGCCTCCCCCATTCTCCCTCCCGAACAGTCTCTTCAGAGGGCTGCTGGCTGGCTGCGCTGTTGAACTTGGCCTTGCCGTCACTCCGAGGAAACCCAACACCCGGAGCAGAGGGGCCTGACGGAGCCAGGGGCCGGGAGGGTGGAGGGGGCGAGGGGGACGGAGGGGTGGGGGGGAGGCTGGGAGGGCAGGGGCCCGCTGGGAGGCAGAGTGCATTTCAAACCCATCAGTGTCAGTTAGTTCACTAAGTGGTGACATAATCACCACCGCCATGGCTGCTCCTCTGGGAGGGAGAGGCGCTGGGAGCTTGGGGCCTCCCCTCCTACCGCCTCCCCCACAGCCACCCTGCTGCCGTGGGGGTCTGGGTGGTTTAACCAAACTGCTGTAAACCATAACAAGCATTAAATATAACCTTAAAACCGATATAGTCCATAGAAAACACGAGAACGATGCTTATAGACGTGTAGTTTTTAGACTTTGGCAGAGTTTCTCCACTTTTTGAACCCATTAATGCTGAAAGAAACAGACAAATTTTACTTTTTTAAAACCTATTTTATTTAATTTCATCTCATCCAGTGTTTCCTCGTCGTGCGTAATTTCAGAAACATCTCTTCAGTTCTCAGAATCCTTCATTTTTACCATGATGTTGAAGATTTTATTGCATTTTCATCTATAAAGAACTTTGTGTTGCATCTAATATAGTATGACAAATGTTACATCGATGGAGTCCAATTGATAGATTTACTGATATTTAGCAATGCAAATAAATAGAAACACAAAAGAGCTACCAGCTCAATATACTCTAAGTACATTTAATAAAATAATTCTTATCAATGAGGTTGAAATGAGGTGACTGTGAAGGCCAACGCACTTGATTGACATCATTTTAATACCCATCAAACCATTCAGTGACCACTGTAAAGTGCATGTTGTTGGTAAATCATGAACAGATTTGTTTGCAGCTACTCTCATTGCAATAATAATCTATTATTTGTGTTGTGGCACATGTAATGAACCCTAAAGTCATTTGCACCAACACAAATGTTAATTCACTGTATTGTCCAATGATTTAGTTTCATTATTGAGGGTTTTTTGTGTAACATCACCAATACTACTGCTGTAATTTAATGCATAAATCATTGTTTTATTCTCTGGTGGTTTTGTTTCTGTATTTTAGTTCACACAGCTTTTCATATGTCGGGTTTATGGTGTAATTTATCCAATAATCCTGCCGCAGTTAAGATATAGCAACCGGTTAAGTCGTAGGGTTTGAAATTTTGAGAGACTTGACTGGAAGGTAGTGTTTAATTTAAAAGAACAGCCGCCATACATATTCTAGGGTTGTTTTGGTTAAAGTCCAATTTGTTTTCATGCAAGAATGTTTACTGAGTGATTTTAGAATGACTCAAGTTGGACCAAACTAGAAAAATCTATTCGAACAGCAATGTAAGAAAACTAAAATCACCAGGAAATCACCATTTTAAGAACTTTTCAATAAAATAAACTATGTAACTGGTCAAAACTCCAAACATCCATAAAAGGCCCTAAGTCACTATTTGTACAGGTCAAATATATTAACAGCATAGACTTTTGACTTGGTACAAAATAACAGCCAAAAGATCATACATGGAGATGAAAACAGAATTTTTTCCTTTGAAAAATACCCATTTATTATTGCGTTCTTCTGATTCTGATTGTACAGGAAAAACAGTTGCATTGAGCGGAGCTAAGCCCAGGTTGTAGGGATGGTGCCCCCTCTGAGTGGCATCAGGCAAACCGCGTCGGTGGAACATTCGCATGCTGACGGGTGAAATAAATCACTGCAAGATCCGAATCTTTTGCAAAACGCTAATTTTTTTTCAGTGTGGTCTGATGCTGCTTAGAGGATGACGCGATTGTCGTAAAGGGGGTTTGGAAAGGGTAAGGCGTACATGAAGGAACAAGAGGAAAAAGCCCAAATGTGCAATTTACGTCCAGTGAGTTAGTGCAAGACGTAACTACCTGCGAATACAAGTCAGATCCAGATTCTACTAGCTTTAACTGTCAAAACCGCAAAGTAGCCACAGACACCTTTAGATGACAGTTTCCAGCTAAAACCAGCAGCTATTTGACTACAAGATGAATGTGTAGGAGGTTTGACTAAAAAAATGAATTCCTCAGAGCAACTCATTGAAAAAAACAGGAAGTAATGAACTTGTTTTGAAAATTCTAAATGATCATCTGTGGCCAAGAGCTACTTGATTTTAATCTGCATTTGGTAAACTTGCATATTGACGTCAAGGACCACATGCGGTCGATGGATCTGATCCTCACTGCAGACTTCAAGGCCGGTACGGTTTCGCATTCAGTGCCTAAATAAAACCAGGACTAAACTGGTTTAAATTAACCCACATTAATCCAGTTGCTTTCTGAGTTGTTATTTTGCTTCAGATTCACTAGTTTGAGGAGTCTTAGACTAAGGTAATAAAGGACAACTCAGATCATGTTTTGGAAGCTAAATCAGATTAGCAATGTGCACATGGCGCAAAGGGATTTGACCCCTGATCCAGCTCAGAAAGAAAAAAGAAAGTGTTCAAAAAAACTTAATTGAAAATGAGAAGTCATTTATTGTTTATTGTTTATTAGGATCCCCATTAGCCCCCACAAGTCTTCCTGGGGTCCAGGAAATTCTTTCGAAGTACCCTATAACTGAAGACAAACATCATGATTTAACCACAGAAACCAAAAGAAGGAATGTATGGACTGCAATTTTGAATGAATATAAGTCAAATGAAAGTAACTAACAGGACACTCCAGCAACTTCAGGTAAAATGAATTTATATTATCTGTGTTGGCCTGATTGACTTTGAAATGTATGCCTTCTCATCTGATACACACACACACATTCCTATATTGCTTTTCTGTGGATCTTTCTGTGGTTCTGTGGAAAAACATTAAAATACACTGGTAGGCAACAACAGGTATTGCTCATAAGGAGCATTTCAAGACGGGGGGGGGGCCCAGTTAGACCAGAGACAGATGAACTAGGAGACTTTTTAAGTGGGATGACTGGAAGCCAGCAACCATTGGAAGGTATCTTAGGTGATGCTCATCCAAACCGTTCAAGTGGGGAAACACTCCAATACTCATTTGTTTTAAGGTATATACCGTTTTCTCCAGCAGGTTAGCATAAGCTAAGGGAAAATGCTGATCATTCATGTGAAACTTGGTATAGAATTCGACAAGCGTAATTTAAGAACATGAACAATAAAGAAACATGAATTCTAAACGAAAATCCTTCATTTTGAATTGTCTATCAAAGAGTTGTCTCTTCATCTCTGCCATTTTCAAAATATGATACATTATGCTTTGCATATGCTTTGACGATGACTCATTTGGTTTCTTTCCATTAGGTATGTCGTCAACGAACTGCGCACCACCGAACTCTCAAATTTGCATTCGTCTGTAATCGGGTTTTTACCCTGCAACCTCATGATAATAACTTTCGCTATATTTTCAGAAGGACTGCTTTTGCAGACAGTGCAATGTTGTACTGCACTAATATTTGAGTCGCAAAACTGTTTACCTTACAAATATCACTAATGCACAAACACTGCAGACCATCAGTTCTGACCCTAAATACCTTTTATATCGCCACAAAAGGCAGAGATTAGTTTAGTTTGTGTTGTACGAAAAACATTAGCTTGAAAACTAGTTAGCTAGACTTAACTGAAGCTCCTGCCACCCGAGCCCCAACAATGAACCCTCATTTCAAGTGACTTAAATCTTTTTTTTTAAACTGGGCCTGTTCAGCATTTTTCACACACCACAGAACATGACTTAATGTGATTGCACCATCCAATGTGTGGAAACAGCTGTATTCATTGTTTTAGCACTCATTTATTCAGGTTTTGACTCGTGTAGCAAATTATACAGACCTGCCAACCTGTACGCATTTTGCGTAGCAGGTACGCAATTTGACATCAAAATACGCTGGTACGCTCCGCCTCATTAAACTACTCAAAAAGCTGCAGACATCTGTGAGTGCTGTTAGAAATGTGGACGTGCAATACTCATGCCTGACAACACGATGCAGCAGTGTAGTGGTGCAATTTCAACCAATCATCATAAAGGAGAATAACGAGTCTGCCGAACCCTTGTTGGCCCGCACTCTCCTGTGCTCTGCCTCCCTCCGCCTCTCTCCCCGTTCCCTGTGCCCCCACCCGCAGCAGCTGGCATTTAAAACGGTAAAATGGTGTGTGTGTGTGTGTGTGTGTGTGTGTGTGTGTGTGTGTGTGTGTGTGTGTGTGTGTGTGTGTGTGTGTGTGTGTGTGTGTGTGTGTGTGTGTGTGTGTGTGTGTGTGTGTGTGTGTGTGTGTGTGTGTGTGTGTGTGTGTGTGTGTGTGTGTGTGTGTGTGTGTGTGTGTGTGTGTGTGTGTGTGTGTGTGTGTGTGTGTGTGTAAGTGGTACACAAAATATTTCGCCAAGGTTGGCAGGTCTGAATTATAGATATCAAGAAGGAAGTAAATATTGGTCTTTTTCATGTCAAGAAGTGGGAAGTTATTTGTTATACAATTTATAGAGATTATTATGTCTGTAATAATCCATTCTCATTCTAAAATGACACTGCAACTGTGATAAATCTATTGAAAGGCGAAGTAAAATATTACCTCTGAACTGTACTGAAGAAGAAGTATATGACTAAAGTACTGTAAAGTGACCTCACGTACAGGGATTCTTGTGCGTTCTTGTACTAGACGTTTAAAAGTTTACTGTGTTGCAACATTTTGGGATTTTAAAGTTTCCTGAAGACCTCACTTGTGTAACCATCACCTTTAATTTCATATCTGCCTTGAAGATAAGAAAATTGCGATCAAAAATTCAATGCTGTGAGAAATAATCAGCAGTAATCTGAAGTATCTGTAGCATTATTCCATGTTTTAAACAGTAAGTGAAGGCTAAATGACAACAGAAGTCAAGAATTACTTAAACCAGTAAACAGATTCACTACAAACAGCTCTTGAAAATCACGTTTTTCTTTCTGAAATACTAGATTTTACTTGTTAAACACGTAAAAGCATAATTTTCTTTATCACATGTAAGATGTTAACTTTAACCATTAAAATCTTGATCTTTGGTTCATTATTTTCAGTGTAAAGTCGAGGTGAAGCCACTGATGCGTCCTAATGAAGTCGCTTTTGAGCAGCGATGTGCCCCAGTGACTTAGCCACTGTTTTGTTTCTTGTTTCAACCACATGAATGGCGGAGGGAACTACCAGGCTGTCACAGGAAGACAACAAGTCGGATCCGAATGACTGGGCCGACTCTTCACAGAGGGCTTCAAAGCGATGCTGTTTTTCACATCTCACCTACACGTTTCCATTTCAAAACTCCAAAAAAGGAAGGAGGTCTCTGTGTGAGCTGAGTTTCCTGCCGCCGCCGCTGATCTGAAGGTTGCAGGTCACCTTGTTGTTTTTGTAGTAGCATCAGCTTCCATTCCATGAATTCTGATTACTACAGCGATGAGTCACTTTGATTTCTCCTGGAAAAACAGAGATGCAGACGTAAAGTTTCTGCTGAAAGGTTTTGAGGTCTGATTACTGGATGACACTTTCTCATGCAGCTTTGGTTTTGATTTTGTTGTTTGGCAGCAATGTAAATTTCCCATAAGGCAGCTGAAAATGCTCAATTTCTCAGAACTAGCTTGAAAGTACTGCAGAACATTGCACAGAAAATTAGTGGAATCGACAAATACTTTCTTGTTAACTGCAAACACGTGAGATTTGTTCATTTAACTTAAAGTTTCTAGCTTTTACACAAACCTTCAAGCATTTTGACTTGAAAATACTTGATTAAATGTTCACCTGAAAATTCACTAACTTTAATAAACTGGGGTTTAAAGAAACAAGACTAACATACTCAAAACTCTCCTGTTTTTTGAAGTTTGAAGACAGCTTACAGAATAGAAACTTGCAGTTTGTTTCAAACGTATTTGAAGACAAGACATTTAAAGTTGATTTTTTTATAATGATTCAAACAATGAAAGCCAATTATTACCCAACTTAATTGTTAAAAATCCTTTCTTTGCACTAAATCTGGTAGAAAATGTCTTCAACAGCTGTATTTACAAGTTCTCTGTGCTAAATTTAAAAAACAAGTCTTTAGGCTGAGAAAATGTAAACAGAAACTAAAATCTCATGTCGGTGTAATAAATTCAGCTTTATATTTTCATTATCCTTCAATTTAACTAACTTTATATTGTTTAATAAACTTGTTTTCTGCTAAAACTGTATATAAAAGACGTAGTTTCTGTGAACCCAATGTGGAAATGTGTTCTTTTTGACAGCCAGCAGGGGGCGACTTCTCTGGTTTCAAAAAATGTCAGATCATATTGAAGTCTATGAGAAAATGCGGCTACTTCTTCTTTAATTTGGTACCTCAGTAAACATTTCCTAATAAGTGTATCATCTTCATCGCTAGTTTAATGTCTCCTTTAATCCGGAATGATGTTTATTTTTGCAAACTATTGTCCATTTAGAGGAAAATAGACGATAAAGAGATGCAGAGTTCTCTTGTGATTGACGGGTTGCTGTCATATTGTGTCGCAGTGCATAAAGTGCTCGAGTTTTCAGTCAGATCAACCTCTCTCTTATATTTTAAACGAACAAGATGGCAACAGTAAAATGGAAAATTTGAGGCTTCAAAACAATAGTTCTCAATACAATGGGCGACAACATGGCTGCTAAGTCCATCTTTTATTGACAGTCTGTGGTTTTGTCAAGTCAGGTTGAAGAATTTATTCAGTTATTTCACATTTTAAAAAAGCAGGGGAGCTTAAGTTTGAGGTTGAACCAACTTAGGTACAACTGTGCCATCATAGGACTCTTAGGATGCCTCATGGGATCATATTAATGCATTCAAACTCCACAACAAGAGCAGTTCATTCATTTCAAACCGTTTCAAAAGTGCTACAGTTCGCTATGATTATAATGTTGTTTTTGAACCAAATGCAGCCTGAGTTAAAGGCCCAGTTCTCCCAGTTCCAGCACTGTAAGTTTAATTCCCATCAGCAGTGCTGCCAACTGCCAACATATATTCACATTTATTCAATTAGCAGAGACTCTTATCCATAGCAGCAGGCAGGTCCAATCAGAGGAGGTGGAATCCAGGCTACAATATGGAGGGGAAGCCTTCAGTTAGCGCAGCAACACTTCATAATGAATGAATCTGGAGTATAAAAATGTAAATAAAATGGCTGCATTGGAGGGTGGGAAGCTGGTGAGGGATCATAACTGTTCAGCAGCACCCACTACTCAATATTTAAAAAATAAAGGGGTACCTAAAAGACAAAACAAGAACTGCAAGCTGGAACTGAATGAATCACATTCATTATTTATTTTATGACTTAATCAGGTCAAATAAATAAATAAAAAAATAAAATAAAAATATATTTAGGCAAAGTTTATATGTGAATTAAACACACATTTGAGAGGTTTGCTATATTTAATTAAATGAAAACAAATGTAAAAAGTAGAAAGACGTCTTTATATTCCTTAAATTGAAATATTAAGAAAAGTATTGTACAGCGAGTGATTTAAAGTGGAAAAAAATGTATATCTTTTGTGTTCTACATTTTAAAAAAAGTTTCAAACTGTAATATTTCAAACAATTTACTGTTGTTTTTTCTGATTTTCCATGTTGTAAGTTCCAAGAAATGACCTAAATATCCTGTAAAATCACAGAAAAACTCATTAATTTACATGTTAACCATTAAAACACAGACTAAAAATGTAAATAACATCTACGATAAAAAGCAATAATTTCATAAATGTAGTTTGTCACATATTGACGTAGATATTATATACACACGTGGACAAAATTGTTGGTACCCCTCAGTTAAAGAAGGAAAAACCCACAATTCTCACTGAAATCACTTGAAACTCACAAAAGTAACAATAAATAAAAATTTATTGAAAATTAAATAATCAAAAACAGCCATTACTTTTGAATTGTTGATTAACATAATTATTTAAAAAAACAAACTAATGAAACAGGCCTGGACAAAAATGATGGTACCTCTATAAAAGATTGAAAACTATTTGACCAGAGTGACATGATTAACTCAGGTGTGTCATTTAATTGACATCACAGGTGTTTCCAAACTCATAATCAGTCAGTCTGCCTATTTAAAGGGAGACAAGTAGTCACCCTGCTGTTTGGTGAAAAGGTGTGTACCACACTGAACATGGACAACAGAAAGCGAAGGAGAGAATTGTCCCAGGACATCCGAAAAAAAATGATAGACAAACATCTTAAAGGTAAAGGCTATAAGACCATCTCTAAACAGCTTGAAGTTCCTGTGACAACAGTGGCTCATATTATTCAGAAGTTCAAGACCCACGGGACAGTAGCCAACCTCCCTGGACGTGGCCGCAAGAGGAAAATTGATGACAAATTGAAGAGACGGATCGTTCGAATTGTATCCAAAGAACCCAGAGCAACCTCCAAAGAAATTAAAGGTGAACTCCAAGGCCAAGGTACATCAGTGTCAGATCGCACCATTCGTCGTTGTTTGAGCCAAAGTGGACTTCATGGGAGACGACCAAGGAGGACACCACTGCTGAAAAAAACTCATAAAAAAGCCAGACTGGAATTTGCAAAAATGCATGTTGACAAGCCACAAAGCTTCTGGGAGAATGTCCTTTGGACAGATGAGACCAAACTGGAGCTTTTTGGTAAGGCACATCAACTCTATGTTCATAGACTCAAAAACCAAGCATACGAAGAAAAGAACACTGTCCCTACGGTGAAACATGGAGGAGGCACAGTAATGTTTTGGGGCTGCTTTGCTGCATCTGGCACAGGGTGTCTTGAAAGTGTGCAAGGTACGATGAAATCTGAAGACTATCAAGGCATTCTGGAGAGAAATGTGCTGCCTAGTGTCAGAAAGCTTGGTCTCAGTCGCAGGTCATGGGTCTTCCAACAGGACAACGATCCAAAACACACAGCCAAAAACACCCAAGAATGGCTGAGAGAAAAGCGTTGGACTATTCTAAAGTGGCCTTCTATGAGCCCAGATCTGAATCCCATTGAACATATGTGGAAGGAGCTGAAACATGCCATTTGGAGAAGACACCCATCAAACCTGAGACAACTGGAGCTGTTTGCTCATGAGGAGTGGGCCAAAATACCTGTTGACAGCTGCAGAACGCTCATTGACAAATACAGAAATCGTTTAATTGCAGTGATTGCCTCAAAAGGTTGTGCAACAAAATATTAAGTTATGGGTACCATCATTTTTGTCCAGCCGTATTTCATTAGTTTGTTTTTTTAAATAATTATGTTAATCAACAATTCAAAAGTGATGGCTGATTTTGATTATTTAATTTTCAATAAATTTTTATTTATTGTTACTTTTGTGAGTTTCAAGTGATTTCAGTGAGAATTGTGGGTTTTTCCTTCTTTAACTGAGGGGTACCAACAATTTTGTCCACGTGTGTATTAGAGTATCTAAACCAGCAAAATTGTAATTTTTTTAAAAATATATTAGTCATTATTTTAAAGAAAAGGGACATACTATTGACTGAAAAATGGCTGCAAAAATAATAACGATTATTTTACAGTTTTTACCAGTTTCCCTGAAAAATCACAGAAAAACAAGCATTAATTTGCACATTTACCATAAAAACACAGGCCACAAATGTCAATAACATCCACGGCAAAAAAATAAAGAGTAGTTATTTTAAAGATATTGGTCATGAATTTAAAGAAAAGTGAGATATTGAAAAAAATATTTTTTCCTCTAAAAAATCCCCAAAATAAAATTATTTACATTAATATCCACATCAAAAATGTGTAATATCATTTCATCACTTCATAAATATTTTCTTCTGTGCGATTTTAAAGTGAAGTGACACGGATTAGTTGCATTCATTTGGCAGATATTTTGTGTTTATTTTCACAATTCCTACAGTCTTTGAATGCCTCAGTATTTCACACTTGCTGCCATATTGTCACCACAGATTATTTTTTTCTATCTTCCTATTTGCGTAAATCCCAAATCTGACTTTCACTGAAGGAAGCGGCTTCTCTTTTATTATTTTCTCTGGACGTGTGTTTGGCATGAATCATTGCAGCTCACATGTCGTAATTCTGCATCTTCCATGAAATCGTGACTAACCGGTTCTCACCTATAGGCAGCCCACTCGTACGAAGATGAGGATGTGGGATGTTCTGTTCTTATCTCTGCTGCCACCGGCGTACATCAAAAAACACACAGATGAGAAAGTAGCTCGCTAATTCTTTTCTCCCTTCTTGTGGCTTCTATCTCTCAACACCTCCAACCCAAGAGTGGTCCAATCTCAGAGTTGGGAGATGGTTATCGTAAAAGCTACGAGGCCTCACTTTGTCACCACGTCAACCTGTAGCGCCCACGCGGCAGCTCCACTCCAGTCGTCTCCAAAATGACTGGGATGAAAGTTGGATGACGTGATCCCGCCGCGATGCCCCTCCTCTCCATCAGCGCCGGCTATCTTGAACGATGGACAAGACAAAGAAGCTTATCAAGCCAGGCTGATAACACGGCAGCCAATTAAGATACGCTCCCTGTATCACACAATATGCGTTCACTATCGGCATCAAAGGGTCAGAAGACGAAGAAGAAGTGAATGGGATCGCCCTGCAACCTGAACCCAGAGAGGGTATTTTTGAAATGTGTCACGGGGAGATATTCGCGGAGAAACGGGCACGTGGGAATTCGTATTGTTGACACTTTGCATGTTTAAAAGCAGCCACTGATGCACTAGTTGAGGAAATAAAAGGCCCAGTTTTGGGGTAGTGGGCACTAGATGGCACTAATGAATGGTAATTATAGAGAATTATTTCTCCTCGTATGCTCAGAAAAGTCAACATCTGCAGCACACGGTCGAGAAAAGCTTCAGAAATATGTGCAAAATGCCGAATATTTGAATTCTGACCAAGAAAATATGCATCTGTGCTTCATGATAACAGCTGCTTTAATGCACAGCTCTTATATGAGGACTCAAAATACAAGAATTTAACAGTTAATCTGAGATTTTTCAATGTAAATTCAGACACCAAGCTCTGAAATTAGTTGCATTTCTTGTCTCTTCGTTGAGTATTTTTCTGCAAACAATGTGCAAAAAAGTCCTTTTGAAATATTTTTTTATTAAAAAACACAAACATATGAGTTAATCTATGATTTAAACGCAGATTGGATAAAATACTAAGGGCTCAGAGCTGCAAGCAAGTACAAAAAAGTCCAATTTTTAATCAGTTTTTATTCAACACACAATAGTTTAACAGTTTAACTCCAGGATTTAAATGCAAACAACCTAAGCCACAGTATGTATGCATTTACAATCATTCACAAACTGATAAAAGTGCATTCAACAAGTGCTCAGAGCTTCAGCTCCATGTTAAAACAACTGTAAACAAAAATGAATTGCATTTTCTGTGTGCTGCATTAGTACTTCTTTTGCAAACATGTTTGAAAAAGCCACATTTGGAATCATTTTTTATTGAAAAATACATGAATTTTACAGTTAAAGTAAGATTTTGAAATTTAAATTCAGACTCTGAGCTCCATCTCCAAGTTAGAAAACATAAAAACTGACAGTTGAATTTCCCGTCTGTTCTATGAGTGTTTTTCTGCAAACAGTTGGGGAAAACTCCTTCTTAATGTTTTTTTTTAACTGAAAAACAGAAGTATTTAACAGTTAATCCAGGACTTAAATACAAATAGCATGTACAATCCAGCACATAAGTGAAAAAAGTCACATTTTTAATTAGTTTTCATTGAAAAACACAATAATTTAACAGTTAAACCAAGATTTAGAAATTTAAATTCAGACACTGAGCTCCATCTCCAAGTTAGAACAAATAAAAGCTGAAATCAGTTGCATTTCTCGCTGTTCTTGCTTGTTTATTAAAAAATACAAGTACTGTATCTAACAGTTAATCTATTAGCTATAGCATCTGCAGTCCATCACTAACTAATAAATGTGGATTTAACAGCTGCTTGGATTGGTATTTCTCTGCAAACAAGTACAAAAAAGCCCATTTTGAATGATTTTTTTTTTAATCAAAAAATCCAAGTATTTCATAGTTCAGCCAGGATTTAAAGGCAAATAGCATCAGCCACAGTATACACACACGATAAACGGGGATTCAACAGACGCTCCGAGCTCGAGTTCAGATTATTTCAGGGTACAGTGAGGAGGTGTTTTGTGCTCCGTCATTACACACTACCGCTGTATTTTCCCCTATCTTTGACTTTTTGACATTTTTTCACCTCCTTCCTGTTTCACAGCTCTAATCAGATGTTCTCTGTCGTAAGCGGGAAGCTTTTCTAAGATCCTTTATTTTATGTGGTTTTGAATTCGCCTTAAATACGGTTCGAGGAAGTACCAAAAAAACATTTAAAAAAAACCTGTGACATTCTCAGATGCAAAGTTCAAGGTGTTTAAGGTGAGTCACGCTTTGCATCGAGCGTGGTCATTTTTCAAATTATTTTCCCCTTCACATAGGTTGAAAATGCTACGTTTAGACTCTGAGCCACTGATGATCATGTTGTAAAGCTACAGCTAGTCTATAAAATGAGATTTAACTGAAATTATTAGCATAGTTACATTAGTATTTTTCTGCAAGCAATAAAGAAACACATTTTTATTATTTTTTCATTTAAAAATGTAAGTAACAGTTAATCTATGATTCAAATTCAAATTACAGTATGCACATGTGTATAATTAATTACAGACAGATAAAAGTGCATTCAACAAGTGTTTCAACTAATATTTTTGCATTTTCTGTGTGTTTTGTGCGTTAATCACGGATTTAAATCAAATTACATAAAATTGACAGATTTTTTTTTTTTATTGAAAAATGAAAATAGTTCATAGTTTAGCCATGATTTCAATTCAAACCCCACTAGCTGTTGCATGCCCAAACAATCACAAACTGATAAATGTGGATTCAGCAGGGGTTCAGGGCTCCATCTCAGTGTTGAAACCAATCCCAACTGAAATTATTTGCATTTTTGTGTGTGTTGCGTTAGTATTTCTCTCCAAAAAAGTACATTTTGAATGATTTTTAATTGAAAAATGCAAATATTTTCAAATTTACCCAGTAATTAAATGCAATTAGCATTAGCCAAAATGTGGACATATGATAAATGTGGATTCAACAGGGGTTCAGAACTCCATCTTAAAGCAAATAGGAACTGATAATATTTGCCTTTTTTCTTTTGTTGGTATTTTTCTGCAAACAATGGGAGAAAAGGTCATTTTAAACATTTTTTGATTGAAAAACGCAAGTATCTAACAGCTAATCTGGGATTTAAATGCAAATTCCACTAGCTACACATAGCTACTAGCTATGTACAATCACTAACTGCTAAATGTGGATTCTCAGAGCTCCATCTGTGTTAAACCCAATATAAACTGAAATTATTTGCATTTTCTATATGTGGCGGAATTTTGGAATCATCTTTACTGAAAAACGCTAAAATGTAACAGTTAGTCTAGGATTTTTAAATGCAAATTACACAAAATATATCATGATAAACATGGATTTAACAAGTACTGCAGAATTCCAAATCATGTTAACATGTAAAAACTGAAATAATTTGCATTTTCTATGTATTACATTGGTATTTTTCTGCTAACAAGTACAAAAAGTCCACATTTTTATTGAAAAACACTAGTATTTAACAGTTTATCCAGGATTTTAATGCAAATTACTTTTGCCATAACATGAACATCAATCACAAACTGATATAAACTGAAATCAGTTGCATTTTCTGTGTGTTACCTATTTTTTGCACAGATTTTTTTTTAAAAAGTCACATTTTTAATCAGTTTTTACTGAAAAACAAGAATTTAACAGTTCATCTAGGACTTTTAAATGCAAATTCAGACTCAGACGTCAATCTCCAAGTTTGTACAAATAAAAGCCCTGACATTAGTTACATTTCCTGTTTTACGACATTTTTCTGAAAACAATGAGAGAAAAGTCTTTTTTTTAAAAAACATGTTTTATTAAAAAACACAAGTAATTAACAGTTAACCAAGAACTTAAATGCAAATGACTCTAGCTATAATATGTACGTCAATCACGAAGTGCTCAGATCTGAGTTAGAACAAATAAAACCTGAAATTAGTTGCATTTCCTTCACATTTTTCTGCAAACAATGGGGGGAAAGTATTTTTTATGTTTTTTTTAATGTATTTAACAATGAATCTAGTATTAAAAAGCACATAGCATGCATACATAAGCTATAGCATACACAATCCATCTCAAACTGCTAGACGTGGATTCAACAGGTGCTCAGAGCTCCGTCCGTCCGCTGTGAGATCTCTCTGCAGCCGATATGGCCTGAGACGTGTCAGCTCGGTGCAGATGTCAAACCTCTGCTGCTTATGAGCGGACCAGGGGAGCACGGCGATAATGGCGGCCTGCGACGGCGGGTTAGTTATCGTACAAACGGGGGTCGCCGGTCTCGACCTCCCCTCTTCCTCCTGGAGCCGAGGCGGCTCCATAATCGCCCATCTGGACTCTCCGTCCTCCTGCGTGTCGTCGCACCTTATCGTCGGCCGAGGCTTAATCTGTGATAAGATACGTTGCTGTTGCACTTCCACTCCTCACACTGTCGCCAGCAGATGCTCGATCACGTCACTCCCTGTGGCAGATTATTCATTCAAAACCTCTCTTTTTATTCACGCTACATATATGTAGAAATATTGGAAACTCCCTCATTTCGCATTCATTAACTATCTGGATCCGGTTTGGTGATTCATGCAGTTAAAAAACACGTCTCTGAGGCTGTGGAAAGAAGTCAGACTGACCAAAAGCAACCGCAGGAAGACAGAGCGAAGACGTTCATCCTGTCAAACGGCGTCCGGACTGTTTCTGGGCTGATATTATCTGTCCGCTTTTACACACTTTGTCTCATTAACAGCTGAAGAACAGAGCAGAAAATAAAGAGCAAAAACATCTGATTTCAAAGATAAGATAAAGGAAGAGCAAAAAAGAAGAAAGAGGTTTATCTCTGAGTGTACACGTCCTTGAGTTTCTCTGCTATAAGGTCAGCCTCTGAATGTGGTTTAGGAGAAGAGATGAGCAGAGAGATCGGCAGATCGTCTCGGATTGACCCTCAGCTTCTGCTCTGCCGGTTTTAGGGACAGAAAGCTACTGCAGTGCAACACCAGCAGCAACAATGTGGCTTCAAACAGGTGGACAAAGAGGAAACTTAACAGCAGAGGCTTCACTTTTTCTTTTGCTTAACCCACAGCATGTTTAAAATGTTCTCAACAAGGCAGAGACTGCATTTAACGTGCAGGTGGAGGCCACGTTTGGCTTAAAAGCTGCATTAAATGTCTGATTTTAGAACTTTAACAGAGGTTTTACTGAAAGAAGTACATAGAAAGATGCTTTATTCATCTTGCACCTCGTAAATGTTGCATTTAACACAAATAAGGTGCAAATCGTGCTGCTAGAAGAACCAAATCAAGGTGCAAGAAAAACAGATTCAAAGTATGATAAAGTTTGAGGCTTCACGGCAATAAAACAACGGCTGAAATCTTTTTTCTTTGCTTCAATTTAACCTAAAATGTGAAAATTACTGGACCTGTTAACCCTCTTTTTGCTCTCAACTTGCCTTGCATGTTTAATAAAGGCGATAAAATACAAAAATGAGCATTAACCATATAAAAGGCTATAAAGTCCTTAGAAAAAGAATAAAATCTTTATTTGTCATTGTGCATGAACCATAAAATTGTATGCAAACCTATTTCAAGTGTATAAGATCAGAGATACATCAATAAAATAGAGAAAAATACTTCTAAAATGACTATTAAAAGATTACTTAAAAAGAGAAAAAGTTTATAGGAAAGAAAAGCACAGAGCATACTTTAAAAACACTGTTTTTGCAACTTTATTAGCATCACATTCATTAGCGATTCTTCGTAAAACCACGAAAAAATGGAAAAACTTAATATAGAAAATAAAAATAATTCTAAAGTAACTATAAAAAGATTGTTTAAAAAGAGAAATAAAGTTTCTAAAAAGTAAAGAAAAACACAAAACATACTTCAAAAACTTTTTTTCAGCAAGTTTATTAGCATCATTTATTAGGAATTCTTCAAAAATAAGTAAGAAAAAACAAGTGTTCTGATATTTCATAATAAACTGTGGCAATGAACTCTGCTTTTATTCTGAAACCACATACATTTATCTTAACCACACCCTGTGGTGTCGATATGCATTCGAAAGCATTTCATTTGAGATACTACTCAATAAAAGCTGCAGAACTGGAGCCCATTGATTTGGGGGGGGGGGGGGGGGGGGGGGGGGAGTGTGTGTGTGTGGGGGGGGGGGGGGAAGTGGAGTATAATGAAAAATGGTGTTCTGTACAGTAACCTGAGAGATCCTCTCTGGCACTGCTGGACCGTCGCCCATCTCTTTATCAGCGCCACAGCTGAGGAAAAAACACACAAAATATGTTTACAGCCGCTTGATAAGATCCAGCATATATACTGTAAACTGTAACGTTTAAAGACGCCTGTTGGATTGTCAAATGAGGCGAGAATTAATTCCTTTATCTGGCTTTTTCATCGTTTGTTTAACTTCTGCTTAAATCGCGCTGCATTTCAAACACTTTTTCATACGTATTTGCTTATCAGATGCAGTGTGAATATCGATTTCCCGGATACGGGGTGATAAGGTCGGCAGCTCTCATGAAGCGCTGAATATTTTATCCACCGTGGATTATAATGAGCGATTAGTCATCATCCTCTTTCTTTTCATACGACAAAAAAAACCCTGTATCGATAAACACACCCCTAATGCGATTCGGTGTTAAAAAGTTCTAAGCTGCTTGCTGGCTGGACACAGAAATTGTGATTTAATGCACACAAAAAAACGGCGCTAAGCTGCTGCTGCTGCTGCTGTGGCCTCTGAAACTTCACCCAGTAAACAGTTTGAATTGAACACAGCAACCATGTGTGTCTACATATGTGTGGATCAGACTGGAAGGAGCCTGAGAGATGGGGGGGGGAGTAGACGTATAATGGTGCCCGATGACAAGGCAAGCGATCCGGGCTTCTTGGAGCTCCACGTGTAACCTAAAACACACACACATTCATAGAAGCTGCATCTCACTTTCTGCTGCACCTGACGATTTACGTGTCTGTCTTCTGTGACTAAGAGTGAGGAGGCGGCCACGAGAGAGAGAGTTTTCTGTGAAAGAAAATTTTTAAAAAAATCACTGGAACTAGTCACATTTTGCATCACGGTTTCATACTTAGAATGTGATTTCTTTTTCCTTTTCTGGTGCATAACTTCCCCCCAAAACACTTTGAAGGAAGGGGATTTTCTGCTTGTTGCAATTCAATTCTGCAGAACAGAAATGTGTGTCTTTTTATATTACGGCAGTTCGAACACGTTACATTTTAAAAACAAAAATGAGGGAACTAACGTGCAAAATAACATCTGAATCGTGCTCCTAGAAGAAAAAAAGTGCAAATTTGTGTTGGTAGTTCACAGATGTTGCATTTGAGTAAAATAAAGGAAACTGAGCAAAAATAAATGTGCAAATCATGCCGTTAAGAATAAATAGTGTGCAAAGTTTTGCTGGTAGTTCAAGCACGTTGCATGTACGAAAACGAAGGGAACTAATGTGCAAAATAACATGCAAATCATGCTGGTAGAATAAATAAGGTGCAACATTTTGCTGGTAGTTTGCACACGCTACCTTTAAGAAAAGCGAAGAATGTAATGTGCAAAAGAATGTGCAAAGTAATCGTGTCGGTCAAAGAAATAAGGAGCAAATTTGTGAAGGTAGTTCGAACACGTTACATTTAAGAAAAGTAAGGGAACTAATGTGCAAAAATAACGTCCAAATCGGGCTGGTAGAAGGAAAAAAAAAGTTCAAATTTGTGCTGGTAGCTCACACATGTTGCATTTAAATAAAATAAAGGGAACTAATGTGCAAATAATGTGCAAATCATACCGGTAGAATAAATAATGTGCAAAATTTTGCTGATAGTTCGAACACGTTGCATTTAAGAAAACTAAGGGAACTAATGTGCAAAGATAATGTGCAAATCGTGCTGGTAGAAGAAAAAAGGTGCTAATTTGTGCTGGTAGCTCGCACATGTTGCATCAAAGTAAACCAATGTGCAAAGTAATGTGCAAATCATGCTGGTAGAATAAATTTGGTGCAAATTTGTGCATGTAGTTCGAACACGTTACACTACAGAAAATAAAGGAAAATAATGTGCAAATCATACCAGTAGAAGAAATAATGTGCACAATTTTGCTACTACTTCACACATGTTACATTTCAGTCAAATAAAGGGAACTAATGTGCAAAAATAACCTGCAAAACGTGTTGGTAAAGCAAATAAGAGTGAGGAGGCGGCCACGGGTGAGAGGGAGAGTTATCTATAAAAGAACAAGTCACATTTTGCATCACGGTTTCATACTTGGAATGTGATTTTTGGTGCATGATTTCCCCCAAAACACTTCGAATCGAGGGGGATTTTCTGCTTGCTGCAATTCAGTTCTTCAGAACATAAATTCATATCTTTAGCGCTCATGCGGGGGAAGAAATACACTGTATAATAACCTAAATAAAGCCGGAGTTCCCTACACTTTAAATCAAAGGGACGCGTCGTATAACTTGTCATATTTACAGCGACGAAGGGGGGGGAAATGGCTGCGGACGTACGATGGAGGGCAGCACAATGCCGCCGCAAGGTCTTCCTAAGACGAGTGTGATTGCTGTTGATCTTTTCCCCTTTTCATGTGGGCTTTTTTACGACACGCTCGCTGTAAAACCGAAATAATAGAGAGATCAAGACCTTATCACATAAGTTTGGATGGGAAGTTTCCCCCTCTGTCTTTCGCCTTCTCTCTCTATATATATATTTCTTTTTCTCTTCTTTCTCCTGGACCTTTTTATTATTCAGGACAGGCAGTGTACAGTGCATGGTTGTGGGGGAATAATCTCATGCAGCAGATTAAGTGGATTAATTAGGGTTTTATTCATCAGGGTGAATTGGTACCTAAAGAGCTTCCCCCTGCAATGACAAGGATTTTTCACCCTTAATTATCTCGGGCTGCGGAATGCAGTCCTGCATGTGCGGCGCGTGGAAATAAAGGAGGAGGCGGCTCGTCAAACTGTGGAAGTCTTCACCGTGAGAAAGCTTTTTTAGATTTATTTCAGCTGCACAACTTTATGAAAATCTTTCTCTTTTTTTTTCCTGTTGGGGTTTTTTCTTTTTTCTTTTTGGCCTGCCCCTGCGTGAAAGAGCTGCTTATCTCGACATCGAGCCCCTCATCAGGGCCCATCTCTTTATCTGCTCATCATTTTCCACTTACAGAGGCCTTCTCACACACTCTCACCCTCCCTGTCAATAAGCAAGAGTCGGTAGAAAACCACCAACCACACCGTATAGAGTGCAAACAGCTGTCATGAGAAAAGACAAAAATTGACTTTCAGAGCAGGAGGATGCACTTGTGTGAAGAAAGTGATGAGTTGCAGCTAAAAACAGCAATTTTAGAAGCTTTTTGAAATGAAATATGTAATTTATGTACTTATATGTGGGAAATGTAAGATCTTGTTGCTTGTACATGTTATGCTGAAAAAACTTAAGGGAAGTAACGTGCAAAATAATGTGCAAAAACACTACTGTGCCAAAATAACGTGCAAAGCATGCTGGTAGAATAAACATTGTGCAAAATTGCGCTGGTAGCTCACACGTCTCATTGAAGTAAAATAAAGGAAACTACTGTGCAAAAGAACGTGCAAAGTAACCGTGCATGTTAAAGAATTAAGGTGCAAATTTGTGCAGGGAGTTCGAGCACGTTACATTTCAGAAAACTAAGGAAACTAATGTGCAAAAATAATGTGCAAGTCATGCCGGTTGAAGAAATAATGTGCAAATTTGTACTTGGCAGCTCAAACATGTTGCATTCATGGCAACTAATGTGCAAAAATTTATGTGCAAATCATGCCTGTAGAGGAAATAATGTGCAACATTTCACCGGTAGTTCGCATTAAAGTAAAATAAAGGAAACTAATGTGCAAAAATAAAGTACAAATCGTGCTTGTAAGGTGCAAAATTGTGCAGGTATCTCACACTAGTTATCTTTAAGCAAAACTAAGGAAATTATCATGCAATTTGTGCTAGTAACACAAATAAAGAAGCAAACTTGTGCAGGTATATTACAATTAAAAAGGAGTATTAGAATGTCTGTATACAGAATAACAACAGAATAAATGTGTTAGAATTTTACTGTAATAAAAACACAACTAGATACAGTATTTAGGTACATTTTATTGCAAAAACGCAAGATGCAAAAGTTCAGTTTTGTTTTAATTGATGGAATAATGCACATAAACTTTAGAGCAAAATTGTACTTGTACATTTCTGTTGATCACAAACACAAGATGCACGATTGCATAAGTCGTCGCCAGTGCAGAGAAAAGAAGTCCGGTCGGCACAGATGGAGCAGAAAAAGGCTAAAATGCCGGCGAACGGAGATAATATTGAATTTAAATATAACATTTCTGCACCACTATGATGCTAAACTACCTCTGCACACGAGCTCCAGCGCCTCGCCGTGTGACAAAAGGCGGGTTTTACATCCTCAGAGCAGATTTTAAGGCCCATTCAAGGCCCGGACAAGAGCTTCTCACAGACACAAACGTGGACTTTCTCAAGTTCCAGCCTTTTCGCCGTCGAGCACAAAGCGTCCGAGGCGAGGCGAAGGAGGGGGGAGCCGAGCATCCCCGGCCGGGCAGATAAGAAAGTTGGGGTGAGGACTGGTACTGAGGAGGAGGGTGGGCATTCAGCGACCAGGTCAGACGCAACGCTTGACTGGAGAAATGTCAGATACACATCTCCGCTCTTTAGTCTCTCCTCAGCTGACTGACAGGCTGCTCTGTGAGAGGAGCTGAGTGTGTTTGTGTGTGTGTTTAGGACTGTACTACAATCTGAGTACCAACAGTAATGTGTGTGTTTGTGTGCAGGAACAGTAATGGGTGTGTTTTACTGGTGTCCGATCTCCAAAACTTCACATTTCTAAGAACGATGGCAAAAAAAAAACTGGGTGATATTGGTGCGAAAATCCAACTTTTGGAGAGTTTTCTGGCCTGAAAAGTGTTGTATTTGCTTGAAAGGATGTTTGTAGTTAGTGTTTGTGTGTAACGTGTGGGTTTTCCTGGTGTCCAGTCTCCAAAATGTAGACAAAAAAACGGCATCAGGTTTGTGTCAAAGCGCAACTTTTTGAGAGTTTTCTGGTCTGAAAAATGTCCTAATGTACAATCTTTCAACATATTTGCATGAAAGGATGTTATAGTGCAGTAGGATGTGTGTCTGTGTGCAGGAGCAGTAATGTTTGTGTTTTACTGATATCCAATCTCTGAAACATCATATTTTGGAGGACAATGGCAAAACACAGGGTTAGAGTTGTGTGAAAATGCACCTTTTTAAGAGACTGATGGTCTAAAAAGTGTTGCATTTGCATGGAAATATTGTAGTCAGTGTGTGTTTGTGTGCAGGAGCAGCATGTGAGCAGTGTTTGTGTGTTTAGCTGCTGTGTGGTCTCCAAACCCTCTCAATTTGTAGAATAAACGGCTAAAAATCTGGGTTAGATTTGCATCAAAATGCATTTTTTTGTCTTAATGTATAATCTTTAAATTTATCGAGAATGAGGAAAGGAACCGAACATAAAATGCAAATATCTGCAGCACATTTTACTATAAAAATGGCAAATAAACTGAGCTGTGTTTGTGTGAAAACACAACTTTTTGGAGAGTTTTATGGTCTAACAAGTGTCTAATTTGCATGAAAGGATGTTGACAGTCAGTGTTGGTGTGGAGGAGCAGCAATTTGTGTGTTTCATTGGTGCCCGATCTCCAAAATGTCACATTTCTAATGTCAAAAAACTGGGTTATTTTTGTGTGAAAATGCAACTTTTTGAGAGTTTCATGCTCTGAAAAGTGCTGTATTTGCATGAAAATATTGTAGTCAGTGTGAAACGGCAACAAAGTGGGTTAGAGTTGCGTCAGAATGAAATTTTTAAGGAGTTTTGTGGTCTAAAAAGTGTCTTAATATGTGATCTTTTAATATATCTGCATGAAAGGATGTTGTGGTTGTGGCGTTTGTGTGCGGGAGCAGTAACGTGTGTGTTTTGCTGCTGTACGCTCTCCAAAATGTTACATTTTGTTAAATATTGGCAAAAAAACTGGCCATCATTAGCATTCGCAAGAGTTTACCGGTATAAAGCTGTCTTAATATGTATATATTTTAACTTATTTGAGGATGAGGAAAGAAAACCAGACAGAAATGCAAAAAACAAGCATCATGTTTTGTGGGATAATAATGCAAAAAACTGGGATGGATTTCCGTCAAAACAGAACTTTATTAGTTTAAAGTTAGAAAGTGTATTTGCATGAATAGTCAGTGTGTGTTTCTTTGTCTTGCCATGACACATTTCAAAAGCGCCCTCTCTGGGTTCTTGATATAAAATCATTTAATCTTATCTGCATGAAAGGATGTGACAGTCGGTGTGCATTTAGGCCTGTACTTTACTGACAGCACCAGCAGTAATGGGTGTGTTTTACTAATGCCCCATCTGCAAAATGTCACGTCTCTAAGAATAAAGGCAAAAAACTGGGTCGTATTTGTGTGAAAATGCAACTTTTGGTGAATTTTATGGTGGAAAATGTTGTATTTGCATGATAATATTATAGTCAGTGTGTGTTTGTGTTATGTTGTGTCCAATCTCCAATATTTAGAATAATGACATAAAAATTAGGTCACTTTCCATCAAAATGCAACTTTTTGAGTTTTCTGGTCCAGAAAGTGTCTTAATATATAATCTTCAAACTAATTTGAGGACGTGGAAAGAAAACCCAACAGAAACGCAAAAACACGTCCTGTTTTGTTGGATAATGGCAAAAAAACTGGGTTATATTTATGTAAAAATGCAACTTTTTGGAGAGTGTTCTGATCTAAAAAGTGTCTTAATGCATAATCATTCAACTTATTTGCATGAAAGGATGTTGGTGTGTTTGTGTACAGGAGCAGTAATGTGTGTTTTACTGATCACATTTTGGAGAACAATGCCAAAAAACTGGGTTTGATTTGCATTTTTTAAGAATTCCATGGTCTAAAACGTGTCTTAATATATCATATTTCAACTTACCGAGGACAAGGAAAGAAAAAAACTACAGAAATACCAAACCATGCTTCATGTTTTGTAGGAGACTAGCAAAAAATCGGGTTATATTTATGTAAAAATACAACTTTTTGAGAGTTTTATGGTCTAAAAATGTGTGATATTCGAATGTATTTGCATGAAAGGATGTGATAGTTTGTGTGTGGTGGCACTTTAATCTGAGATACAGCAGGAACTGTGTGTTCAGCTGCAGCCTGGTCTCTAAAACATCATAATTTGTAGGATAATAGCAAAACATCTGGGCCAGGTTTGCTTCAAAATACAACTTTTGGAGAGTTTTATGGTCTAATAAGTGTCTTAATGTGTGATATTTGAATGAATTTGCATGGAAGGATGTGATAGTTGCTGTGTGTTTGTGTGTGGTTTTATTTCATCCTGTCGAACAGCAGGAACAGTAGCGTGTGTGCTTGACTCCAAAATGTCACATTTAGTGGAATAACAGCAAAACACTGCGTTTGATTTGCGCACGAATGCGGCGTTTTGAGAGTTTTATTGTCCTCAAAGTGACTTAGCTTGTACTCCTTCAACTTATTACCACGAAAGGATGTTCTAGTCAGCGTCTGTTCGAGAGGAAACCACAATGATGTGAAACTTTAATAATCCCCAAGAGGAAAGACAAACAGCAGATAGGCGTTACAGGCCGATAAGAACTACTTTTAACACTGGATTGCATAAAAGAACACATTTAAAGTGTGTTTTAAAAGACTTTGCACTCAAAGAGTCAAAGTAAAATACAAAATTTCATGCATTGTGTGCACAAAAAACAGTAAAACTAGAAGATCTTGGAGATGCTAGCTTGAAAATAATTAAGAGATGAGGTGTTTGGGAGAGTTCAAGTCCTACAGTGACAGTAAAAAGTGCCTTAATATATACTTTTTACTTACTTGCATGCAAAAACCACATTATTATTGTGTGTTAAAGAGGAGACAGTAACAGAAATTCCAAAAAAAAGGGACTCGTTTTAACACTAGAACAGACGATTTAGAAGATGGTAGATGAAAACAGTTGAATTTTCATGGATTTTTCGCTCAAAAACAGTCATGAACATGGCTTGACTGCACGTTTTGAAGCTTCTAACCTGAAAACAAACCCCTGATGTTACGTTTCAGACACTCCAGTGTTGTGTTCCAGAGGCAGCAGCTGAACTATGAGCCACAATGACAGTTTGGATTCAGCGTCAAAATGAGAACTTCAAAGGCCGCTGGAGATAAGCGACTCTTTAATGTCTTGCATTGACGCCGCTGCGTTCGCCGTTCGATCTGCTTCATGTGCGTCACTTGTTTTGTTTGCGTTCCTCAAATATACATCCGCAACATCAGGCCTGTGTTACAGTAAATCCTCTGAAATATAAAGGAGAAGAACTTGATTACTGATCGTAAAGCGTGACTGCACAGCTGTGTATGACGTTAAAAAACATTGCTAAATCTCGCTGTTACTCACAATCCCACTCGTGTGTCTTTCAAAATCTTCATATTGATGACTTTAGCGCTAATCATGAGTAGCATTTGCAACTTTTTCTGACTATCCTCTTTCACTGTAACTCAACTGAAATGAGTGTCTTTTGTTTTGTTTTTATGTGTATTTTATAGAAATATTACTCATTAATAAATACGCCACAATATGCTGCAAATCAGCTTTAATGTCAGCTAAAGCTGCAGCAATTAGTCTGATTCATTTGGAATATTTTTTAGGATTAAAATTAACATTTTTGTGATTCCAAGTTTGTAAATTTAACTATTTTCTAGTTTCTTTCCTCCATTTTCACATCATTGACATGAAATCTTTGGGTTGCAGACAAAATCTTTCTAATTTCTTGGAAACACTGATCAACGTTTTCAACATTTTTCTGAAGCGTTATAGACCAAGATGATTTGGAGAAAATAGAAAAATCAAGACTGAAAATTAGCTGCAACCACTCAGAGGTTGTGTGATTACAAAATCGTACATTTGACAATATTTCTTTTCCATGGAGCCAAATCTAAGAAAGAAAAATCAAGACGATATTGAATAAAACTAAAATCTGACGAAAACTCTCACCAGAAAAACTTCTATTAAGTAAAGATTTCTAGTTGTCAGTAGTTAATTCAAAATTTTTTGTAGCATGTGGGACGCTCGTTTTAAAGACATAAAAACAGAGTAAACTGAACTAAATGTGCTTCATTCCGTCTTTCGATCGCTCAAACCTCCGAAGGACACTGGTGTAATTAAGCGTAACGTGAATGACTTCCTCCATGTTCTTCATCACTTTCTCTCTCTGCTAAAAGTAGGTCACCAGGGATTTCCTGCTCTCAGACGTTTTCTTTCCAGCCAACACCTGGCCTTGGTAAATTCAGCATATATACAAACATGTAAACACAACATATGGGAGCACGGGTTGAAGCAGTTTTTAACCTTTCGTAGAGCAAACCAGGACTCTCCTGCAGATTTAGCTGCAGCTTCGGGCTGGGATTTCTTATTTTTTTTAAAAAGCGCACCAAAAACAACATATTTATTCCTCTAATTTTTCCAATTTAAAGTTTTCTCAAGAGATGCGTTATGAAACAAAAGCCTGCCGTCGCTTCTTTTTTCCCCCTCTCTCTCAGACTGAATTATTAACAACCCGAGGCTTACCTTTGCATTTCTAATTACAGAGCGACGGAGCTCTGCAGGCATCCAGTCAGAGAGTCGTTCTGAAGGAGAAACCCGCCGCAGAAACACTCGCAGGGAGGCTGATGCACAAAGTAGGTTACCGAAAATTCATCAGCTTTTTTTGAACGAGTCCAACTTAATTGAACACCTCTGGCCTCGGAAATCAGATTTCTTGGGACTCGTGTATCAGAAGAAACCCTCCATTGATCATGAGGCTGATTTTAACGGGGGGTGGGAGATCTT